>NC_089978.1:167310824-167613854 GCF_036417845.1 Apteryx mantelli
AGCACTTTCACTTGCAGGCACTCACGATTGTGAATCATTTAGACTGTGTGCATGTTACTCTAGAGAA
The DNA here is from genome assembly GCF_036417845.1 of Apteryx mantelli. Taxonomy (NCBI): domain Eukaryota; kingdom Metazoa; phylum Chordata; class Aves; order Apterygiformes; family Apterygidae; genus Apteryx; species Apteryx mantelli. Next base: position 167,310,892 of record NC_089978.1, read on the forward strand.
TTCTGCACAAGTTTCTACCCATAGTTTTTGATTTACAGAGCTCTTGGCACACCCCAAGGAGTGCTACAAAGTCTAGAGAGTATAGATAATCAAGGAATTTGACCTTGACAGTGCCAGCAAGGCCTCTGTAACATAGCAGTGAAGACACAGCATTACACTTCAACCTTGAAGCTGATAACTGGATACATAAATATATAACCGAAAGTGATTTAATTCAGTCTCCAGAGTCCATGTACTATCCCTTGATTACTAGAGAGTAGGGAAGTACAAGCGCACTATGTTGTGTCCCAAAAGGAACTAGGTCAAGATGCACAGACTCATTTCTCATACGACACCAAAGAGATATCATGACTCATAACTGTGCCAAAATTAATATGAAATCTGAAAATATAGGCCCTGTGATCTCGCACTAAAAAACAAATCCCAAACCTCGCCAATTCCCTGAAATACAAAAACCTTTTAATATCCCTACTAGCACAGAAAGGCTGAAAGACTTTGTGTATCGTAGTTTATAAAGTCTGAATCAAGAGCATCACCTAGTGGTGAAGCAAAAACCGCAGACAAAATCTGATCTCTGCAAAAATAATGTGTTTATTCTTTCATTGAATGAAAGTCAACTAAATGTGAATATTGTTACCTCTATATTATATACTACTTTGCAAATACTGTTAATTTGATTGCATTGAATAATTCTACTGCCAACAGATGTTTCCTCTTCAATTTTCTACAGCAAAGGGAAAGTGGAACATCTTTGTGAACCTACTTGGAAATTTTAGAAAAATAAATTCAATTTCAGCCTCACGTTTGAACCTTATGCATGTGACCATGCATCACTATAGTTAAGCACCTAATTTTATCTAAAAGGGAAAATATCATCATTGCTCCATAATCTATTTCTCAATGGTTTATTTTCTTTTTCATTAATACTTCAAATTATCACCCGTTTTAAATATTTCTCCCAGTGAAGGCAAGTTAAAAGGCTGTGAAAAGCTCCGAGCACACCTATACTTCACAGTGAATTGTGATGAAGACCTCCCCTAGCTGACATAGACTGAAACCAGTAAGCCTAACTGGTACAATACAGCATTGTGTGGACCCACCAATTTAGATCTGCAGAAATATAGCAATAAGACAAACACTACTCAAGCAGACCATTTTGCTTCCAGAGCTTCTCCAGCTTATGTGCAGTCTCTGTGGTATCTCCACACCACACTCCCCAACGCTATCTGTTCTGGTGTGCAAAACTGATTCTAGCCTTGATTCTTTGTACTCAGCCTCAGAGGTATACAGCAAGCTAGGCAACACAAATCTGTTAGACTTCTACAGAGAAAGATGCAAACAAAATGAGAAAATGACCCCAGTGACTCTGGCAACAAATTCATTGACAGCAAATCAATCGGCAACAAATTCAGTTTCAGTGGAGACATAAGTGAACATAAGAGAGAAAGAACGGCATAGGGACTCACGCACAAAAGAGATACAGCAGTACATTATGGTGCAAATATTGATAATTTACACATATTTGAGTAATCAACAATTATTTTAGTGACTTAAAACTTTCAGAGAATAATAATGTTTTATTTCATTTTATCTAATGTAAGAAAATACACAGAACAAGAATAAAGTACATTAAAGGGCTAGAAATATCACCCTGGGAAGTACGAATGGAAAACAAAAAGCATGTATATTACAGATTAGCTATACAATGAAGCTGAAGACATAACTAAATCTAAAAAACAAAACTGTAGAAAGTTACCTGCAAAAAGGGAATGGAAACTTTAGGACACATGCTATGACATTAGAAAGGGCAAATTAGGCTACTGAGTAAATATTAAATCAGACAGTAGAGAAGATGAAAAGAAAATGTCTATTTTCCTGAGTAAATGCTCCTTTCTTGATCCAAATGGCTTTCCACCCCGCTGGCCTTATTACTGTATGTTTATACTTTAACGGCCCGGCAGGATTCTTCCCTATTACAGAATATTTCCCACCCGCTGTCATCGCTTTAGGACAGCCTCCTGTGACCCTGCACGAGGGAGCAGGATTGCCTCGCCTGACCTCACCTCACCTCACCTCACCTCCAGTGCTCTCTTGTAGTCCCCCAGGTGAAAGGCAGAGTATCCGATCCACAGGTCGGCATCCTCCTCCTGCTCACCCACTTGCCGCTTGAACTGCGGAGGAAAGAGAGCGCTTAAGAATTCCGCCCGCTAACGAGCATTTTGCCCCCATCACCAGGCAGGCTCACCCACAACAAGCCCGTTAATCAAAGGTGACGCTAAGTCAACTTATTTCACGGATAACCTGACAACCGGGTGGGGGAGCCGGTCCCCCGAGGGAAGCGGCAGGCAGCTCTCGCACGGCGGAAGACACCGTTCCGGGCGGGCGGCGCCGCGGCTAAAGCGGCCGCAACGGGCGTAACGGCCCAGAGGGAAGCGGCGGGAAGCACCGCGCAGGGGAGTGGGCGCCCGGGGGAGCCTCGGCCCCGGCGACGGTGCTGTGCTCCCTCCCCCCCGCCGCGGCCGTTACCTCCAGCAGGGCGATGGCGCCGGTGAAGTCCCGCAGGGCCAGGAGCTCCTCCAGCTGCGGCACCTTCTTTCCTTTCTTCCTCCGCCGGTCTCCCGGCGGCGCGGCGCCCCCCACGGCCGGCTTGGCCCGGGAGAGCATCTGGGCAGAGAGCAGAGCGGGGCGCCGAGTCGGAGCGGGGCCCCACCGGGGCGCCCCCGCCCGCCCCGCGCCCCCTTCCCTTCCCTTCCCCGCTGCCTCTCACCATCCTGCCGCCGGGCCCGGGCTCCCCGCTCCGCCGACCACTCCGTTGCCGTGGTAACGGCGGAAGGCGGAGGAGCGGCGGCGAAGAGGCGCCGGCTGGCGCCAGGCGCCGCCCCCCACGGTTCCGCCTGCGCTGCGGCGGCCTCCGGAGCAACGGCGAGGTTGCCCGGGGCGGCGGCGCGGCGTGGCCAGGCGGCCGTCGTTGCCCAAGATGGCGCCGGGGCAGACCAAGGTGGTGGGGCCCAGGGTGGCGGGGGACGGTGGGCACTGCTGGCGGGCACTTTCTCTAGCCCCGGCACTGGAGAGATGCCGAGGGGGTGTCATGGCGCTTCCGCCAGGGCTCGGGGTGCTGAGGGCACCATTGCCCTCCCTGCAGGCTGCGGCACGGTGGGGGGGTCTGGGGGTGAGGGGTGTCCAGCCGCGTGGCCCCTAACCACCGTGTGGGCAGGGTCAGCACCTCCGTTTGGGGGCCTGCTCCGGTACACGTCACGTCCCATGGTGAGTACACATAATCTTGTTAAAATAAGTGCTACCTTAATGCCAGTTTAAATACTAACAATAAACCTGCAAAACAATCTTAGAGGAAGCCGCTACTGCTCAAGAAATGAGGAGCAAACAAAATGATGTGGTCTTGTGATATGTGCTAATTTGTTGCATCAAAGTGAGAAACAGCCTTGGGAACATCTGGTATTGTGGTATGTACTAATTTGTTACATCAGCAAGAAACAGCCTTGGGAACATCTGTGGGAACATCCTGTGGTGGGGGGCATGTACCTCGCCTGAGATAACTGAGTTGAGCTAGCGAAGCGGCAATGTTAGTTTAGATAGCCTAATATGGCGCACAATGCAGAGGAAGACTCCAGCCTTCATCCCCACGACCACCAGAGGGCTGAAGAAGACCCCCTAGCAACAGCCGGCGCAACCGCAGAAGTTACAGGAGGTGCCCCGTATACCCGGAACTGGAATCTCATATAAGGAGACTGTGAGGGGGGGGTTGCGCGCGCCGTTGGTGGAGCAGGAGACTCCCCGGCCGCCCAGCGCTGTTTTGCTTACTTGTGACTTGCTCAATTATTTTATAAATTGGAATTTATGCAACCCGGCCCGAGTGGTTGTCAATTTGTCGCGTTTACCTATAACAGTCTACTTCAAACTTTTATTACCCCTGTATGGCCACTTTTCCTGTTGATTTGCCTCACTCATCAAAGGAAGAGTAGAAAAAGAGACCTGAGAAAACCAAATGACTGCAGGGATGAAAAGTGAAAAAAGAGAGCACGGTGGGATAGTACATCAAGTGGAGCAGTGTCCACTGTTAGGAGCTGCCAAATCCAGTAGTCTGATAGAGGCGAGGCTGCCGCAGCTCCATGTTCCCATGTCCAGCAAGTAGCAAGGTGGAGCGTGTATACACATACACACAATACATACATGCATTTATACACGGCCAGCCAGATCAACACAGTGCTCATGCAAACGCAAACATCCTCATCCTGTCCTCCTCTCTGGCTGATCAGGGTGAAAACCCGTTGGTGGAAAATACGTATACATGTATGTAATATGGATCCCACCAGTAGCTGGCCTTGGATGCTTGGTCTATCCAGTAGCTGGCCCCTGGATCCCAGGTCTTCCCAGCTGCTGGCACCTGGACCTGAGCTCCTGAGGCCTGCAGCCCCTTTCCAGTTGCTGGCGCTCAGACACCCTCCCCCCTACGCCCACTATGGATTCCCTCAGTAATTGGCCTCACACATTCAGTTTATCCAGTGGCCCCTGGCCTCCCATGTTGCTGGCATTTGGGCATGTGAGCCCCCAAGGCCCGAAGCTCCAGTCCATTTGCTGGTAAACAGATGCCCTTGCACACACAAATGCACACACAGACACACGCACATTATGGATCCATCCAGTATCTGGCCTTAAACACTCAGTCTACCCTGTCACTGGCCCTTGCCACTGGCATCATGCACAGAGACACACACACATGCAAATGAGTCTCTCAGTTGACCCCCAAACCTCACAATCTCCAGTAGTTGATTTGGACCTCCTGGACCCTCCAGTAGCTAACTCTTTGACCACTCTGGTCTCTCTGGTATCCAGCCCAGGCTTATGGCTGCTCCAGTATTTGGCTCCCAAGCCTCTTATTCTGCTCGCTAGCTAGTCCAACTTGATGTTTGCTAGTGATTACACGTGGACATACACACCTACACAAGATGCACACATTCCAGTCTCTCCAGTTGCTGGCACCCCAGATACACAGGCCCCTATGACCTGTGATTGAACTCCAGTTGCTGGTACTTAGACCTCCATAAACGCACATCCACACAGAGTAGAGAGTCCTCTCACCCAGGAGAATAGTTAGAAATGGAGTTTAATTAGGACAGGTTGTGGTCATCGGGTGCAGGGCATGGCCAGACAAGCGTACTGGCCAGCAACCTGTTTAAATGTGATCAGCCCTTTTATCCCCCATCCTTCTATTTTCCTACACTGATTTCTCCCCCAGTCACTTTTATCCCTCCCTTTTCCCACCTTTGGTCCTTCCCCCAGACATCCCGTAATAAGTCTTGTACAATGCCAAAATGCTCTTCCCCCACATCCCATAATCAGTCCTATACCCCTGTAGTCAGTAACCACCTTTCAGTCTGGAAGGTGATCCAGAGAGCATCTCCAATTGACTCATCTTGGTGTGTTTCACACCAGGAGAGTGGGCTCATTGCTGTGCTGTGACAGTCCTGGGAGGAGCCAGGTCAGGGTGCTTAGGTTCTTTGGGTTTCTCTCCCTGTCATTGTTCTTCTGTGCTCCTTTGTGTGTATGGAGATGAGCCTTTAATCAAAACCTTATACCCACCATTCCCTGAAGTTGTACAAGAAGCTGGTGTCTGCTGCTCCATGGTACTTGTAGATAGGAACAGATGAGGGAATGGAAATAGGCTCTGTGGTTGCCAGAATCCCCCCACCCGGCCAACTTTACCAGAGTCAGGAGGACTTTGACCAGGAAGTCCCATGTTGGGATCTTATGTAAGAAATAGGAGACCAGAGCAGACAGAGCTTTGGCCTGACCCAGCAGGACTGTGTTTGTGCTCCAATAAAGAATCGCAGATTTGCTGGATTGGTGCTGTTAATGTTCACTTGTTAGGATGCTCCATAACTGACAGATAATGATAATGCACAGATGTTTATATTTTACTGGTATAAACATAGCTGTCGGAGTGGGGGACGGGCCCGGAGTAACGATGAGTCTCAATATGAGTATGGTCGTTCTCCCTTTATTAGAGCTTACACAGAGTATATATAGACAAGCAATAAGCATGCACTAGCAATAGCTGTATGATTGGTTTACAGTCTCTGTTCACGCGCCTAAAGCGAATACACGATTGGTGCAAAGTTGCTGTTCACGTGGAGGGGCTTATCAGCCCCCTACTTTACTTGTTTACCACTACTTATCTTCCCCTTCTGTAATGGTCTAGGAATGCTCAAGGACAGTTCACATAGCCGCAGGGATCCTCCCTCTATTGTGAAGACAGGATTGCTCACTTCTAAGAGATCATGCCCCTTTTCACTTAACCATTCTTCCACACATAGCCACTCCATCTATATTTCTATGATTATGGAACATGGAGAGCATAATATAAAATGTTAGGTATACAGGTTGCGTACGTTTTAACTGTGTACGACAGCTGATGTCTCTGTCAAACCCTGAAGAATGGGCACAACCTGTGACCTTGTTTCCTGTAGCATCTCTGACATTGCAGTTTGCTGCAAATAAGATAGATCTCTTTTAGGTATAGAGGAACACCATGTGGTGGAATTTCTGGAACTTCCATTTTTGTACTGCCTGAATTGCACCATTAGCAATTCCAGTGAAGAGGAGCAATACATTACACTACTGCTGACAACTCAACTAACCAAAAAATACCTACCCATGGACAGGACTTGTCAGGTAACATTGTTTCCAGAATTGCACTTTCCATGAGAAGAAAAATATTTTGCACTCTATCCAAAAGAAAGTAAGCTTTTGCTTAAGGAGATTTCTGTAAGAATAAATATATCCCTGTCATACTTCAATCAATTGTAATGTAGTTCAGCAATAAAGAACTGTGAGTTTTCTTTCCGGAGAGTGGGTTTCACATTCACATTCTCCCAATCACTTCAAGCCAACTTGACCCTGGAACAGCTGGCCCTGAGAGGTTGCCCTGCAACCCAGAATCATGGCAACACAATAGAATTGTGATGATGACCCTTGCTTATGAATGTACTTTCATACCACAGGCCATAAACAAGGAAGGCATATTATTCATTCTCCAATAGAGATTTCTCTGCAAGAAATGAATTTTGAGTTTCTCAAAATTCAGAATGTGTGCCAGTGATTTTGCCTCCTTTAACGTCTCTATTAAGTAATGCATTTCTTCTGTCAGGAGAAAATTCATTTTCCATAAATAATTCTGAATTTATTGCCTTTTCAGATATTTGATTTTTAGTCTTTTTTTTACACTGTCAAGACTGCATATGTAAACTAATTCATATAATACAGATATCTACCTTCTTATCAGTTGTCTAGGATTTTCTATTATCTAACAGAAGAAAATGTTCTGCAGGCCAGAAAGCTTATCAGATGTAAGAGTGTCCTTATCAAGCCCTGTGAAATCAAGAAAAACATCTTGATTGACAGGGATATTGTAAGATGCCCTTTTCCTTTCAGATCTTAAACAATGCCTCAGAAGTACTTTATTTCAAACTGAAAGAAAATAATAATTGTTGTAAATACCTTGCAGTAATTTCTGAAGTATAATTTTCAGTACTGCCATGGAATACTTTGGCTTTGTACAGTAAGCCAAGAAAAATGAAGATTTTGATCTGAGTTTCTTTCAGCATACAAGTGTTGTAGTAAACTGGATAAAGGAGGAGAAATAGAAGGAGCAGGTGGTTTCACTGGTGGAGGTGTTATATTTTTGACTGAAATGCAAGCAAGCAAGTAGACAGTATGATTAAACAGGATTATTTTTAAAAAGTAATGTAACTGAAAATACACTTTTACCACATTGAATTCTTCCATCCTTTTTATATAGATTCTTTCCCAAGATCCTGCTGTTCTAAGAATCAACATACTAAATACAATTAAAATATTGACTCAAATGGAAGAAAGCTCTCAACTGAGTCACTAAGTCACTCATCTGGTTACATTTAATAGTGAGGTTCTTTCTTAGCCACTTCAGCATGATTGAAATGGAGTTGTTCTGGCATGTTCTCAGCAGGCAAAGCTCTAACTCTGCCTGTCAGATCAATCCCTCATATGTAAGGTCTACACCAGTATTAAAGGACCAGTTTGGTTGTCATTTCATGTCCAGCTTCACCTGTTTATACTTTGGGGCTGATACAGAAAGGTGATAGCCTAATAGCTGGTGATTTCTCAGTCTACTTACAGCTAGCTGTCAGTCAAAATCACAAACTTTGCCATCAGAAAGATCGCAAATTATTAATTGCACATCTCAACAGATGGGTCAGATTGAATAGATCATAAAAATTTAGTTTTCTCTTGACTTCTGGAGGTATGTCATACATGAGAGACATAAGTAGGGGGCAAATGGCTAGAATTCTCCATTATGGCTATTGGTAAGGGCTTTCTGCATACGGGAATGGTCTAAAATCCTTTCAGAGCAGTAGGAGTCTTTCCATTCAAATCTAGTGCTCAAGTCAATTGTGTAAGAGGGCTGAAGTCATTCAATCCTGTATTCTCACTAGCATCAAATTCATTTAAATATTTTTAGTAAGCTTGATCCAATTACTATTAAGATGCAAACCAAAGTAGGTAGAGATGTTATAACCTTGTTCCTTATATGAAATGCCAAGATGACACTTCACAGTTTAGCAGTTCCTACTCGCACCGGTCTGTTAGTCAGTGGCATTATCTTGGAGGTTGTGAGCTGTAAAATGATTAATGATCTTGTTTGTTCCCACACAGAACTGCTGGGAGAGAGGAAATTGACTTATACTGATAGCAGCAAAAGGGAAATCATTCATCTGGTACTAAACACCAAGATAAGCATGAGAAATCATAATGAGTATTTACATGAAAAATCAGAGCATAGAAAGAGAGGACTGAGAAAAGGGGAGAAAAGAGGGAAACAGAGGGAAAAAAAAGGGGAGAAAAGGGAAAGGCAGGATGTGGAAAAAATCATGACATAGACAAAGCAAGAGGATAGGAAAAGTGACCTTTGCACCAGCAATGATCATGTGCTGCAATTGCTGTACTTCCTAGTTAAGATAACATTTTTTTCAGTAATAATCCTTCATCATGTTCTGTCTCTTGTATCTTTGAAAGAGCATCTGACAGCATCTCAAGATAAATGATTCGCAAAAGCAAGAGTAATGAAATGTTCCCCTGCCAAAGCCACAAAGGCAATCCCCTGGGATGAGTAAACGCGAAATGATTGCTATAAAAGCAAGGAGCTTGAAGAAGAAGGTTTGCTTCTTTCATATGGTATCAGCGGCATCTGAGTCTTAATATGCCCTGATTAGACAAGATTAGGCCCGTGATGAGAAAAGGTGAAATATGTAAGTTGACAGCAAAGACTAGCCTACAGGGAGGTGGAGATCACGTGTGCATTTAATGCTCTTATCAGGTCTCTATTGCCCAACTCAAGATAGCAAAGAACAACAGTCATGGAAATTAAAGACTCCACACAGTGAAGCTCAAATTCTGAAAATTTTCCTTTATTTTGGTAAGAGAACCCCTTTCTTCAGTTTTCACTGATATTTATGTCTGTGATTGTATGGATTTATGGGAACTGCACCTTCAGAATTTTCCTAGTAATTCTAGCACCCAACCTGTCATCAAGCTTTAGTCGAGTTAGTAAGTGTAACTTAAAAGCAGCTCTTGTGTTGGATTTCAACATCATATTTAGGTAAGTTTATGGAATTTTATGTATGCAGAACTGGGGAATGGGAGGAGACACAGCCAGCAAATTGTGCAGATCCAAACTGTCCCAGCACAAGTCAGTCTCAGAACTGCAAATGCAGTGCGTGATTAGCTGGATCTATATAAACTTACCCAAGTCAGAAAGGCATATCATTTCAAGTGCTATGTCTCGGAAAACGCAGCTGTAATGGTCCAGGACTTGTGCACTGTGTTCCACTGCTACATGGATTTACGAGGTCAGGCAGGCACTTGCTTGAAGATCTCATCATGCTATTCTACACATAATGTAGATTTACCTAATGTTTTATAAGAAGAGAGTTTAAGAAGACTGAAGTATATGTTCAAGCATCACTCAAATAGCTATATTGCTCCAAGACATGAATTATTACATACTTGAGCCATTTACCTTTCTTAAGGGTGAAACAGAACAGATGTTTGCATGTTACAGATAACTTATGTTCTTTCACTTGACAGACCTGTATCCTGGTGAGTCTAGAACAGTCTTCTACTGAAAAGAAAAATATACATTCTGTTACTCTGGAAACAGAGTTATCCTTCAAGTGTCAGCTCTGTCGTTCCATCTGACTTTCCTATTTTGAATATTAGAATATTTGAATGTTGTTTGACTGACCCTATTGAACTCTGGATTTAATTTTAAATGTGTCTTTCATCTGTTCACTGCATTTTTGAGACTTCAGGTGGCTTGTTAAAATGGCCCTAGGCAGAAGGCCTGCTGCTGAGAGCTGCCTTTAGCTACATTGCTGCTGTTGTATTGACCTTCCTCACTAAGCTGCCATCTCACCATTCATCACCTTTCACTGTGCTAGAGTTAGCTGCTGAGACCTTATATCCTAAATCAAACTTGTATCAGGAGATAATGTAATACCTAGCCAGCACCTGTAGTGCTTTAATCTCTGAAGATAGGTTAGGAGCCTGGATACCCTCTGAAATAGTTTTTAGACTTAACAGGGTTTTCTAACTTCACAGGGAACAACCATTTACCTTACTAACTTGCTCCTATCTATTGCCCACCAAAGTCTTCTACCATTCCAGCTGTAGCAAATACTGAATCAGCTGTTCAGGTGTCTGGACTCAAACTGAGACTAGGCAGAAGGGAGCTTCCAAACAGAGAGTTTCAATAAAAATGTCCCGTCCCCTCCATAAACTGATTGTGCTGTTTATACCTACCAAGCAGAATAGTAGTGTATGGAAATCTTAGGTTATAATCTTACTGCACCTGAGAGCTTCTTATGCCAGCAAACCACACATTCATCACTTCTGCATTTTCCTTAGGTGGCCTTTCTCTGTTTAGTCCAGGAATCTGTGAATATCATGTACTGGTAACTTTCTGGTGAGTGCAAGTGAACCATAAAGCACTATTACTACTGGCTTGAAAAAGTTATCATATGTAGAGGGAGTAGATGATGCAAGTGGAATTGGTATTTGGCCAGTGATGATGTCTCTTGAAAGCACTTTAGCCACCAGCATAGCCTCTCATAGCCTGTCCCAATATTGAGAATCCTGGAGGACAATCCTTTGTCCATCCATGCTTACGGTGGTACAGAGTGCTGCCAAATCTTCTCTCTCCATTAAACTTTTTTGAAACACAAACTGATAGTTCACTCTGGCCTAATCTTGTTGGAGTTGTTGTGAAATAAGTGCTTGAGAAGATCTGAAGCTCTTGCGGCCTTTGACATGGCAGGGGCAGTTTTGTCTCTATTGGCAAGATGCAGAAACATGGCATATCACTTCAGAGAGGACAGTTTTTGATTATTACCCGAAGATGTTCCCAAAGACAAGCTTTTTTTTCCCACCAGTTCAGGTTCACTGTCCTAAGTCATTTCACAAGGAGCACCTATTAATTCTTTTATGGGTAGTAGGAAATTCCTTTGTACTATCTGTATCTGACAAGATCTGGCCTCAGACTGAGCTGGCAGAGCTCCTTGTTTGTCTATTCCTAAGGAAGGTCTTGCTTTCCATATGTTTGTTATCTTATATTTGCTAATATCATCCAAGCTATGCAACAGAACATTTTCCCCTGGCAGGAATAAGAACATAACTGAATATCAAAACAGTGATTATTTGGTTGAGTTCATACCAGTTGCAGCTGTAACAAGGCACAAGATCTCATTTCTCTTCTCCCAGCCTCTTGATTGTAATAATCTGGATTTACAGCTACAAAACAGTGATTCATTTTGGCCTGATCCTCACAGAGAGGAGATGGTCAGTCCTTTAGAGAAAGAATACAAAATCAGAAGTGAAGAGGGAAGACCTCTTACTATTCTAGTGATGTACAAGTTAGATGGGTGAATAATGTGGACTTCAAAGTGTGCCCGCGTTGGGAAAGGGTTAAGAGGAAGAAGCCTTTCTTAATTGGGCTAGATATTTATCATCATTTATCATAAATATGTCACATATTTAACTGCATCTTCTAGTATGTGGCAATATAGATTTATGGGAAAATGGGGCACCACCCAAGCTGCTGGTAATATGACACAATTCCAATTGCAACTTTTCTTATCCGTGTCTGTAGATTTCCTCTTACTGGATTGGTAACTTCTGATGAGAACAGTCAATTCCTTGAAGCTACTAATCTGTGGCAGCAGCTATGAGTTCCAAGGACAGACCTAAACTCTCAATAACCCACAGGAATGGCAATATAATGAGGACTTCTGCTTTATCAGGATCTGTACTTACACATTCTTGGTGCATCACATGATCCACACATTTGTGTGCTGTTTTACAGGCTTGTTATTTATCAATAGATAGTTTCAGTCCCAAAGGATAATATTCTTAACAGTCTTTCTTCATGTTCTCATGTGGCTTATTTCAATGAGAAAAAAAAAGAAGTTCTGAAAAGCAAACACATTTTCTATATAGCTTTGTCTGTCATCATTTACATTACTTTCTTCCAAATCTAGATAGTAGAAAAATTATTATCATAAATTATTTAAAAGACAGAAAAAATTACTTTAATGTCCTAGCTCTTTTCTGTAATACTTAAAGTTAGAGAAGGCATCTTTATACTGGGCAGAGTAGACCTGTGACATGATCTCTTTAAAAACACGGACATTACAGTATTGTAACATTTGCTTTTCTGTCTGTAATCACTTTTTTTTATTCCAATCTTTAACAAAACTGAAAACAAACAAGTGCAACAGAAACGTTATTATTTTCTTTTCTTCAATGTGATTTTTAAAATCTTTTTAAAGAGAGGGAAAAGGTTTTAAGGCTCCAAACAATCAAAATAATTTGAAATCAATGTCAGTAATAGTGGGTAGAACTTGAAAAAGTGTTGCTTGTGGTATTTCTATATTTTACTCAGTTGGCTAAATACGACCACTACTATAAGGTACAATATCTTATGCAAATTTCATATTAAAAAATCCATATTTTAAGGAAACATTATTGACAAATTAAGTTATTCAAAAACATAATCATGGCCACTGAAACCAAGGAAATTTACTTTAAAATAAGTGAAAATTAAATATAAAAATGCTTCTGTTGTTCCTTTTATTTACATAATATTTTTCCAGATATTTTTATGTCCTTGCTTCTCGTTTTCCAACTTTACAACTCTAGACACTTGCAGCCACCCTCTTATTTTAATAAAACCTCAGATTCTTGTGCACTATCCAAGTTCCCAGCTCTGGAGAAAATAAAAATAAAATTGTGAGACTCAGAAGTTGATCATAACAATCATAATTAAATGGCACTGAGAAAATAAATAATAGTAGCAAGTGCATAGAAAAAATTTTAATTTTAAAGGACACTGTCAAAATATTTTATTCTGCAAAGGAAAATAATTGTTTCAAAATGTGCGATTCTTGACAAAATAGTTGCTAGAAAAATGCTACATTGGTTTTCTTTGGTAGCAAATAAAATGAAAGACATGCTGACAATCTGTCTACATTGTTTTCTGACTTGCTAGGACCAGTGGTGCCATCTTCCTCAGTAGCTTGGCTGACTGGTGGCAGCTGATATTTTCATATAGCTCTTTGGCTCTTATGGGCTATCTGAAATTCTCATTCCATATCTTCTCTCTATTTTCCCCTCTCTCCACCTTCTAAGGAAAGAGATAATTTTTTATTAGTGGGTCATGTGGAAGTAATGGTTTATAATTAATGAAAAATGAAATTAGGCTAGATGCCAGTGAAAAGATCCTAAAAATGAATCCAAAGGTATTGGAGATATATGGTGCCTCATTGTGAATACGGTTGCACTTTTACAGTATGAGCAGGCTATGCAAACGGACCCTGTGATACCAGACGGGCCCATTTTTCAGGACTCTTGTACTCAATATGAAAAAGAAAAGTCTTCGGAGTGAGGAAAACTTGTCACTTGGACCATTAGAAAAATGTACTGGGAGATGTTGTGTGGAGAGTAATCTTACCTAGGCAGAGGGAGCTAAAGGAACACCTTAGTGGTGTTTTTGCTGTTCTGGTTTCTGTTTGTCTGCATGCCTTTGAATGTTCCAGAAGACTGAGAAAATCACTCAGAGTAGTTTTAGATCAGGAAGTCAGCGTTGATTATCTGTTTCAACTAAACCCTATAAAATCTGGTTGTTCATTATCCAGTAAAACAGAGAGCAGAACAAACAAATGGTTCCCTAGATTCAGGGGTCAAAAATCACTTTTCACTAAAACCAGCGTTATATTTTTTCAGTGAGTTAATTTGGGTCAATATTTCTAATCTAACACAGATTAGAAGAACACCCACACAGACCTGTTAAGATGTTTTGTAACTACTCAATATATGCTCAGGTATTATGGTTGTTGGCAAGGGATTATATTTTCTCTTCAGATAAGTAAATACAGGACCTCCCTATCTGAATATTAACTGTCCCTGTGCTTCTGAGGGCAGAATATGTCAAGCTTCAGGCTTTGTACTCAATGATTCATATCTGTATTAGTTAAGGGAAGACCTCCATCAGTAATGCTAAGATTACAAAGATGTACTCAAACTGATGAACATTGAAGAACTGGCTTAAACATTTTGCACATAGTGAATATTTAATGCTGAGATCTTTTTGACCTTTCTGACAAGAACATAACAGTAACCAAGGCCTAGAAGTTAGAGAAATCTAACAGAGAAGTGAGACACAGTTTTTTTAGCATCTTATTCTTTAGAAGGTGATTAAACATGGAACCTTGTAAGAGAAAATAAGTAGTTTTAGACAATGTGCTTTGAAGAAGCTTTTGGGAGAAATCTGTGGCCTATCCTTGGGGTATCAGGAGAGGGTATCTTTAGCAGGACCTTCCTGGTTTTTGAATCTCTTGATCTGCTTCCCCATGGCATCCTGTTCTTTCACTGCGGGGGACTGCATTGCCTTCAATATGCTCCCTTCACTTGTAGTTCTGCTGCAAGACAATAGTTCTAGTTAAAGCTTGTGCTCTAGGCTTCAGTCACCCGCAGGCGTCAAAAGGGACGTTTTCCCCCTCTAATGCATAATGGGACTTCTAGATTTCTAAGCTGTGTCCCTCCCCCCTTTGAAGTATGAGAGCTGGCTCATGGATGGGGAAAAGTTATTGAGATAGTGGGGGCAGTGCCATGAAAAGATATGGAAGACCTTTTGAGGCATCTGGCTCGTTTGTCTCACTGGTAAGTTCTTGAACATATAGATTGCTAGACTGGACATTAGGAAAGAATTTTCCCTTAGATCAAATTGGTTGGGAACCTTAGGGGCTTAGCTTCATTCAGCAGCTGGTGCACTATGGACTCTCATGTGTGTCTCACCTATTTTATTCCCTGGGACTGAATGTCCCTCAGGCACAGGCAGGGTCTCGGTCTCCCTTAGTCTCCCTCCTCTTTCCTTACATGAGAAGTGAACAGATGGTATGTTCCCTTCAGGGAAACCCAGCAAACACAAATATACAGAAATTTTTGCTTTTGCTCATGGCAGACCCAATAAATCTTGTGCCTTACATGTAAAATTCATTTGTCCACTTTCCTTTTCTCTACCGTCACAATCTTCTATAGTATCAATAACTCACAGCGCAACCCCACAGCTTTTCTTTGTTTCTCTGACACTGTGAACCAGGTGTCACCAATCAGTCTGCCAAGCAACTGTCTGATGCATAAAACCCTGAGGTGGAAGGGAAAGTGTGGTGGTCAACCAGTGCACATCTAGGAGCACTCACTTCACCTCAGCAGCAATCTTCTGCAGCAGTCCCTCCCACTTCACATCACCTGATGCTCAAGGCATGCTCCTGTCATGAGACCTGACTCGAGAGACTGCACACAGTGGGCAATTAAAAAGTTGAGAGGTCAATGACTCATTTGTAACTTGTTCTGACTGGGGACTCCCTGGAGGCAAGAGGGAAGGGAGAGGGTAGAAAGAAATGCTGTGCTAAGGCCATAGTTGGTTTTGCCTTTTGTTTTTAAAGGACGTTTTTAAGCTGCTATGAAAACTAAATAACTACATGAATAAATACAAAAACAGAGGGATTTCAGTGCCATTACATACTCCCTAGATGATCAGTAATGTAAAATACACAATTCTGTTTGCATTATCCATGCTTGCTAACTGTTTCTCTCAGACTAAGAAGAGTGTAAAAATGCAGATCTTGCTCTACTGAAGTTAAAGACAAAACTCCTATCGACTTATATGGGTTAAGTTTCAAGCACTTTGTTTCTAAATACCTATAAAATGGGCCAGAAATGATCAGATAATCTCAGCATGAAAAGCTCTATTCCATTCTCAGACTGTTACTCTAGCCATCTATACTAGTCCAGATCTTTACATGCCAGATTGTTAATTTAGAGTTACTATATTCCTAATTACAAATGCTAGATTAGATGTGCTGAGATGTTCAAGGTCTGCTCTTAAATGCTGGCTCATAGTCTCTCCTGTTGTTGGGTATAAGAAACATTCAAGCAATAGTCATTTGGTATTAAAAATAGGGTCGTGTAATAGCACTGTGCAAATACATTTGAAGTGTATGCATCACCTTTTAAAGACAGGCTTTCCGAATGAAAGAGACTGCAGAATTTCAGTTCTCCTGTTTTGTACCAAAAGCACTGTTATTTACACTGTTGGTGATTAATTTCCTTGTTTTGTTTGTCTTAAAATTATCTCAGGACAGTAATAAAAGTGAAATGATTTATCATCTGACAGCCTCAGTCTAGGTTTCAGTAGGAAAATAGAAGCTTCTATAGATGTTTAAGACCCTTGGAAATTCCAAACAGTCACACTCAGCACTTTATTTAAAATTTGCCTTTTTGGAAAGCTGTCAGTTCCTTTTATCACAGAATCACAGAACAGTTGAGATTGGAAGGGACCTCTGGAGATCATCTAGTCCAACCCCCTGCTCAAGCAGGGTCACGTGGAGCATGTTGCCCTGGACCCTGTCCACATGGCTTTTGAATATCTCCAAGGAAGGAGACTTCACAACCTCTCTGGGCAACCTGTGCCAGTGCTCTGTTACCCTCACAATAAAGACATTTTTCCTCATGTTCAGATGGAATTTCCTGTGTTTCAGTTTGTGCCCATTGCCTCTCGTCCTATTGCTGGGCACCACTGAAAAGAGTCTGGCCCCATCCTCTTGACACCCTCCTTTCAGATACTCATACACATTGATAAGATCCCCCCTCAGTCTTCTCTTCTCCAGGTCGAACAGTCCCAGCTCTCTCAGCCTTTCCTCATAAGAGAGATGCTCCAGTCCCTTAATCATTTTAGTAATCCTTGCTGGACTCGCTCCAGTAGCTCCATGTCTCTCTTTTTGGGAAACCCAGAATTGGACATAGCACTCCAGATGCAACCTCACCAGGGCTGAGCAGAGGGGGAGGATCACCTCCCTTGACCTGCTGGCAACGATCTTCCTAATGCAGCTCAGGATACCATTGGCCTTCTTGCCACAAGGGCACATTGGTGGCTCATGGTCAACTTGTTGTCCACTAGAACCCCCAGGTCCTTCTCTGCAGAGCTGCTTTCCAGCAGGTCAGCCCCCAGCCTGTACTGGTTCACAGGGTTATTCCTCCCTAGGTGAAGGACTTTGCACTTTGTTGAACTTCATGAGGTTCCTCTCTCCCCATCTCTCCAGCCCAGTGAAGTCCCTCTGAATGGTAGCACAGCCCTCCGGCATATCAGCCACCCCTCCCAGCTTTGTATGATCAGCAAACTTGCTGAGGAGGCACTCTGTCCCATCATCCAGGTCATTGATGAATAAGTTGAACAAAATTGGACCCAGTAATGACTCCTGGGGTGCACCGCTAGCTACAGGCCTCCAACTAGACCTTGCGCCACTAATCATAACCCTATCTTGCACGTCTCCCTTATCAGTAAGGCTTTTTTTTTTTTTTTTTCATCTCACATTCATTTTACCTACCCTTCCTGAGACCATTCCCAGGAAAATGAAAATGATGAGATCATTCTTAGGAAAAGTACTAAAGAAAGCTTTAGAGCCCTATTCAGGAACAATACCATGGTGTCCTTTAGTGTGTGCCTTTTAGTGATGCCATTTACAATCTAGCTTTAGTCCCGCAGGTCCCAGATGTGCTCTTCAGCATTGCTAATCCCTGCCTGATGCAAGAGATCACACCACATAAAATACGAACATGTTGTCCCCCATTTCAAGAGTCATTCGACAAAATGGGAATGGGCAATGCTGCCTGGTAACAATGTCTCTAGGGCAGACCTGGGACACTCCGGGGTGCAATGTTGGGTGACTACTAGCAGACAGGCGTTGTGCTGAGCCTACACTGTAGACAGAAACAAAGGCTTCAGTGAGGACTGCAAGTCAGGCATTCTTGCCAGTATCAGAAGTACTTTGATGGCAAAAGCTAAACAAATGAAATTGATAATTTACCACAGAAGAAAATATACCCTTGGTTTATGAGCACAGCCAACAGAGATGATATTGTAGGGCAAGGCAAACATGAAGCAACCATCTGTTTTCCTCTAGGCTTTAGCAGACCTTTTATTTTATTTCCATTTTAAAGAGCCTGTTTTACAGTCCATTTGCCCCCTCCTCCTTCCTTCTCTCAGCCCATCAGTTGATGAAAAGTTAATGTCCTTATCAGGCAAGGTTTCAGGTAATGCTTCAGTTTTATAGCCTCAGCCTTTCCATGAGCAAACATTCACAGCAACCTTTAGCCTTACCTGAGTTCTGCTGTTGTTAACAAACAGAAGTGCCACCTAGGACACCGGAGGGACAGGCAGAGGTGAAGACAGAAAAAGGGGCAGGGAAGCACTGGAGAGGAGGCTCGTATAGCCTATCTTTGAATCTACAGCGTGAAAATCTGTTTTGTCCTATTCGGAAACAAAACTGTAGAGTATCTGAGAGAGAGATCTCTGAGAGATATCTGAGTATCTCTGAAAGAAAGAGAAAAGAGTGAACACACACAATGGGTCTAAACTGAACAATGATGAAGCAACGAATGTTGCATCTGGCCATTTGGCCTTTGTTTCTCTTGCTCCCGCTGCTGCAACAAGTTGGTTCAAACAAGTGTAGCAACAACAATTATGTGATCAATGTGATGCTCATGGATAGCATGGATTTCCCAGCAACTGCTCATGATTTGAGATCAGCCGTGGAGCAAGCCTTGGAAATGATACGAGAGCAATTCCAGATGGCAGGTAAGGCAATGGGTGTTGACTATCCCTTTCCCACTGTGGTTTCTTGTCAGACTTAGTGTCACAGCTTTCTACTGATCTGACCTTCTGCATACTGCTTCTCAGACAGGCTCCTTGGCTGTCCATCCTCTCTATGTAACTCTTACAGTAGTAATGGCCCTCCCTCTGTGAAAAGCGAAGTGCTATAGGCATAACTATTCTGGCTTTCATGGTAGCTGGGCAGACTCTTCCTGCATTCCTTTCTGGAGGTGTTCAGTTGGGACTGGGAACACAGAAATTATTGAACTGGATCACACAAAATCAGTGATCCATCCAGTCCAGTAACTGAGCTGTCCTTGCAGCAGAGCCTAGCACTAATTCATCCTGTTTCATAATTGCTGGACTATGAGAGATATACCATGTGAAAAGTGAGACTCCTCTCCTCTCCTGGCTGCAGTAGCCTGTACTCTCAGAGAAGAATTTCCATCTTGACCCTGGCTTGTTGATCACATTATGACTTGAAGTGTGAAGAGTTCACAGCCCATTTGTTTTTTGTCCTCATTCAAACTCACTGTAGATGATGCTTTTATTCACTTCAATATCTTACTTCTCCTTTCAATATCACCAATCTATTGTCACTCTCTAGAATATCTTGGGACAAAAAGGTTCTTGAGAAATGATTCCATTTTCCTCCTGCCTGCTAACTGAAGTGTTTTTTTCCCAATTTTGTTGGAAAGGGCTGTCTCAGCTAGTTCCTACAGAGCTCTAAAAATCTGTATCCAGTTATGACCAGTAGATAATACTCAGTAGAGGAAGTCAACACTGGAGCAAATTCTGCAATCCCATGCTAAGTAGTGGTAGTTAGGTAGGTGGGCTTTCCAGTATTTTTTTGGGATTGGAAACATCTTAGCATGAGACTACCTGTGTTAAAAAAAGGAAGGACAGAGTATATTAGCAGTTATCTACATCGCATGATGCTTTTCTTCTACCTCTGTGTTGCAGGAGTATACGTGAAAGTCAATGCCACCTTCCACAGCTTTAGCTCATCACTGTATGTCTCACAAGGCTGTCGTACCAGCACCTGTGAAGGTGTGGAGCTCATCAAGGACATTTATGTGAGTATCAGGCTTTTTTTAGGCTAATTTCCTAAGAAGAAAAGACTTCTTCCTTGTGTGTGGTGCATGTGTGTATGTGGATGCACGTGTCTGTGTTTGTATGTCTCTCTGTCTTTCGCTAATAACTTTTGAATCTGTTGTTCAGTTCCAAAAAAATTTGACAGGGTGGTGGAGTTTTCAAAGACGAGATGTTCCTTTAGGTTTTGCGAAGACAAGCAGTCAGATACTGGAGAGAGGCCTATTAATGTTCCCCAGAGGCTGTCATTAGACATTTGATAGCAGTGTCAGCTAAAGCAGCCTCCTGCTTGCAGTTGCTTACTCCCTCTGTTATATCTGCACAGCTATTTGTGTGGCCACACAGCCAAAGTAATCCAGCTAAAAATAAACATCCAAACAGCCCAAGCAGAAAAAAAAAAGTCCATTTCCAGCTGGATCAGTTCCCTGAGATCTCCTAATCTGAGTTCCCCTTATCTCACCATGAGATTACACAAATATTGTGCCAGCACAAAGGGGAGAGCTGTGTGAGGATGAGAACATGCAGCTTGGGGTAGAGGGACTGTTAGACTGGCATTGATACCAAAGAAATACTCATGGAACTATGTCCAGAGGGCAAAGATGAAATGCATGCTCACTCTGTACTAGAAATCAGAGAAATCACATGGAGAAAAGATGTGAATACTCTAATGTTGGGAAAAGATTCAGTTACAATTGGTGCCTTACTACACATTCAAGAAAGCATGTTTCAATGGATTTGCTGATGTCTAATAACTTTAGCCTCTGAGTGAAGCTTTGTCAATCCAGTGTGAATTCTCTCATATTTAACAATGTATGAGCACATGCTATAGTCTTAGTTAATAAAAAATCAATCATGACACACAAACCTACTGCAAGTCAGGCCTCATTAATTTTGGTGGTCATGAAAGGACTTTTTTCATGAAAGCTTCATATACACATAAATAAATTCATTTCTGATACACAGTATCTCAAAATTCCAAACGCTTTGTCTGCTCCAAGTGCAAGCACTGTTCTGGTATGTAATTCCTTATCTGCAATTGCAACATACTGGTGCATTTATTATGCATTTTAATCCTAACATGTGCTCTACTCCTCCCTTATTGCCTCCACTCTGCAGACCAAGAATTTAGCTCCCACAGAGTTTTTTCGTATCTTTCAATGAAAGTCATACTCTCGCAGGCACTATTCCGTCCTCTCTCTTTTCTTAGATAATTCTCTGTGACTCTTCCCTTCTGTGCTCCAGATTTGTTCTTTTAATCTTTCTGTACTTCCTTTCTTACTCCATTCCTGCCTAAGTTCTGTGACTCCGTCTTAAATCCTGCAGTTTTCTTCATTCTCCCACTCTGTTCTTTCTGACAGTCCTCTGCACTGTCCTCCCTGCTGACCCTTTCTGATCTCTTGCAGAATAGTGGCACACTTGGCTGTGCTGTCATAGGACCTGCTTGCACTTATGCCACCTACCAAATGGTCTCGTAAGTATTAAAACACCTCCCTCTGCCAATATTATGGTGTTAAAGATATGAACTCTTGAACAAAGTTGTTTTGTGTGCAACAGGGCAGCAGAGACATTGGGGTTGGGGGTTCAGCAGACACCTTGGGCTGTGCAGTCAAGCCACTGTGTTTGGTGGAGAGAAAGAAATCCTCTTCCAGAGCCCATCAATGCAATCCCACTACTAGCAGGAAAATGTTTATAAGGGGTCAAAACACTTAACTCTTCAACAAACACAGCAGGAAAGAGAGATATTAGCTTGAGGCATGTAGATATTGCAGTACTGCGGCAACCGAGGTCCTTCTGGGTGCATATTCAGTCACTGAAAGGGGCCTGAGTCACATGCTTCAAGAGAAAAGCCGAAAATCCCAACCACCTACAGTAAACAGTGTTCATATAATGAGCACCCAGTTTCATCCTAAACCTTCTGCCTGAGAAAGCATTCCTGAAGAATGAGAGAATCTCTCTGTCAGCATATTATACATGAATCTGTATAATTCAATATTATATATTTATGTTCATTGTCAGATATCAGGTAAAGTGTGAACTGAATCTGCAGTCTTAGCATAATTCAGTTAAAAAAACGCTCAGTCATGACATACAAATCCATATTTTTACCCAAGTAAATCACTGTCCCCTTTTTAAATTTCGCTAGTGTCTTGGCTTCACTGAGAGATACTGAAAAGTTAGGGATGTTTTTGCCTCAAACTTTGTCTGCTTCTAGCTCTGTACTTTTTGGGTGGGATAACCAGAAGTGAACACAATGTTCCCAGTGAAAGTATGTGGTTGATTTATAGAATAGTAAAAGGAATAAAATCTTCCTTATGTTTAAGATCACGATAAAATATTATGCAATATACCCCATTTTATTTGTTGTGTCTCCTAACTCTATGTTTGGTTTTCTAATCTGCTGGATATGGAGCTGCCCAGAATAATGCCCAAGTCTTTTCCTCCAAAGTTGACATGGTTAAACCAGTATCCAGTAAAAAGTATGAGTAGCAGAAGTTGGTGCAGAGCAATGAAGAGCGCTAACCATCAGGCAGCAAGCTAGGTTTGCCCATGGTGCAATAGATTTGTAAGTCAAAATAGGTCCTTACCTTATAGCATACTAAACCAGCTAGAAAAATGTCCATTTCATTAGTGAAATAGTCTTCCTGATTCATTACAGCTCCTGGGTCTCTTTCTGTTACACCAAATGTAAACTTTCTGTTTTGATAATGACAATGGCTTTTACCTGAAAAACAAATTTCTGTCGTAATAGTGCCAACAACTCTGATGGACATGTTTTTTTGCAGGCTAAATTCACTGGCGTAAAAGAACTCATCCCCTATAAGAACTGAAATATTTTTAATCTAGTCTAATAACACTGCAACATCTATAAAAATGCTTTCACTTCATCCAATTTATTCTCTCTATGGAGAAAAATTTCCTTGTTTCATCACATCACTTCCAGCAGAGAGTTGCCTTATTTTCTCTCTGACTCTTGCTGTTGTCCATCACCTAAAATATGCCGTAGTGAAACTAAAAGACTTTTCCTTTGACTTGTAGGAGTAAAGCTTTTTGATGGCAACAAAACCCTCCCCCTCCAGCACTGCCTAATAAAGAGATCAAATTCATCCCATGTTAAAAATTACAGTAGAAGACAGAGAGTCATCTGGCAATGCTCAGAAATCAGAGAGGTGATAAAATCCCCCTTGCTCATACAAAACTAACTTAACAGCATTACCAAGATAGGCTCCTTTAAATTCTCTGAGCACATAGCTCAGATTTGTAAAGACATTTTCCTATCAGTTTACAAATGTGACTACTGGCACCAAAGGTTCTTTTGTCACGTATATAGGTTGACAAAAAGATTACTTGAGAAACTTCTAAGAGCGTGTAGCTTGTCATTTCAGTTGGGTGGGGGACTTTTCCTGGGAATATCTCCTATGCCCCCATTTTGTGATCTGTTGTTCTAGCCTGGCCCGCAGAATATGTCATAAAGCCACCATCATTTCCTTGCTTTTGGGTGAATCGCTGAAAATAAACACATCACTTACAAGCCAACTCCTGACAGACCAGCAAACAGCACGTAGTCCATGATGGCAATCTGGGAGCAGAATCAGATGCATCCTAGAGCCCTTAAACTGCTGTCGTAGCCCTCTGATTCAGACAACACATGGTACC
Source organism: Apteryx mantelli (assembly GCF_036417845.1). Classification (NCBI taxonomy): domain Eukaryota; kingdom Metazoa; phylum Chordata; class Aves; order Apterygiformes; family Apterygidae; genus Apteryx; species Apteryx mantelli. The sequence goes on from NC_089978.1 coordinate 167,334,896, forward strand.
GCAAGGGGCTGGAGAAGGAAGGTGCCTATGGCACAGGGAATCAGAACACTTGGAGAAGCTGCCTGGCCTGCCCATTTCAGCAGGCCAATACTGATTTGAAATTTGATCATGTTGATTAGGAGCCTTCTGTTTCAGGTTTAAGTTGCTGTTAAACTAATGCAGGACACAAGATGAGAAGGTGCTAGGAATGGAAATCACACGGTAGCTGCCTTGATGCAACAGCAATCCATTCAGACTTGTCCTCTTGTCTCTCCCCTCAGAGTTGACACAATACTGAGCCTGCCTCTGATCTCTGTAGGGAGTTTTGGACTGTCCTGTGACTATAAAGAAAATTTAACCCGCATTCTGACCCCAGCCAGGAAACTGACTGACTTCTTCTATTATTTCTGGAATAACGCCAAGCTGCCTTTCAAAACCACAGCCTGGGAATCTACCTATATTTACAAGAGGAATGAAAACTCAGAGGATTGCTTCTGGTAAGGTGCAGTTTCACATCTGTCCCAGCTGTTGTTCTGATAAACTCCATCTCTGTCTTGGGGCATGACTTTTACAGGCTGTCCTTCAATTCCTATTCTTTTGGAGGTGCCGTACTGCTATCAAGAAATGAGAGCAGGAAAAGATGAATTACATCCTTCAGGTGTACTGCATATCCTAATGTTACACCCAGTCTACTTTTTAAGTAGACTGAGATCCCAGTCCTAAAACTGGGACACCTAAAAACACATCTATGGGGAGTCCAATGTGGGGGCCCCTCATATGTCATGCTATTTACATGAAAATTTCCAGCAGGGACAAGTTTTGGATTATGCTGTCCATAGGAATTTCCAAGGCTTGAGAATTCTTAAAAGTATTCTCAAAAGTGCATGAATGTCTGCACTGATAGCTGAGTTTATGCAATATCAGGTATGTCCCAACTATTTTTATGTTCCTGTAAATTAATGATTACCTCTTCTGTTTCTGAGAATAATGGGGAGAAAAAGATGCTTAGTACTCTACAGAGCTGGGATCTCAGTGTTGTTAGATCAGAAAGTTAAAGAGTCTGAAAACAGAAAAATTTCTTTTCCCCCCTGCACTAACTTTATTTCAGACAGAATAATGCTTTTTAGACACAACACTTTGAGGCAAGAATAGGATTTAGGAGCTGTCTGTGTTTGCTTAATCTTTTAGCTAGCTTTTACTCACATGGCTTTTTTTGCTCTCCTCATTTCTTCCCCTCAATTTTTAACTGACTCAGTATAGATTTTTTTTGTTGCTACATTCCTCCTTCCTTCTTTTCTTTCACCATCAGGGTGCGTGTGTGTTTTGTGATCTTGGTTCTTTCTGTAGCTCCCATTTACTCCTTTGAATCTTCTGATGTGTCTTCTAAGATTAGCCCCCATGTCTTATTACAGCAGAGAATCCTAGCACTATCTCTCACTAGAATTTTCCCACATCCCGGTTTATTTTCTTAAGTGTTAATGTCTTATTACATCATTGTATTCTCTAAACCCATTCTTTGCATTACCAGGCTTAAATACCTTTGAGTGACATTCAAGATACTTTTAAATCTTTCATGCTCTGTATTGACTTTCTTTCATAGGTGCAGAAAAACTGCTCCTTACCACGTTGCAAACGCTAAACAGTCTGTCTAGCTTTTTGGCTTATTTTGGAGAGAAGGTACTATGTGAATGTGAGGGGTTAGCAATTTTCTGACAATATCTGTGCTCCCTGCCTTGCATCAGGTACATGAATGCGCTAGATGCTGGAGTCACACAGTTCTCTGAAAACCTGAAGGTCAAGGAAATTTTAAGGACTCCAGAACAGTTAAAAAAAACTGTGAAAGATCCAAACCGGAAAAGCAATGGTAAGGGGGGCTGAGGGAGCACTCTCCCTTGCAGGTAAGTTGCTGTTCCCTGAAAATCAGTCTGACCCCTTAGTTACATTTTAAGGACAGACTTTCCACAGAAATGGTGGAAAGCACACACACTGTTTCACATTGGTGCCAACATAAGCTGGCACAGAGTTCTCAGATTCCTTTTTCCCTCCCTATAGAATATGGGGGACTACTCTGGTTCCAGAGGCCTTTTGGGGGTAATTATGCCATTGAGGTATGATATTGTCTTCTTACGAACCCTCTTTTGCGAAAGATTCAGAAATCCAGAAATCACAGCTCTGATCACGGACTTGAGTATTACAAGAATGCTTAGTTCTCTACCATTCCTATGTTTGCAGCTCTGGTACGCATACAGGCGTTATCTGTGCAGTAAAGGGGCACTTCTTCAGGAGCTGATCCATCTATACTAGAGACACTGATGAGTGTCTGATGATATTTCATCTTCTAGTAAGACTATGCACCTGGCATCAACAGGCAAAGTGAGTGTGAGAGCGATAAGACAGTGAAACTATCTATTATCTGAATGCCATTTACCTTAGAAACTTTCATATTCAGTAGCCTATATTGCATCAGAATTGCTAATGCTTATTTGGGTAAGGTAATGGTAATGCCTTGGTGCAATCAAACATAACGTGGAGTAGGCATTGAGGGACCTTTTACCACTTTGCTTTCCCTCAGATATCCCAGTCTTGTTGCAGACTGTCTGTAGCGCTATGCCTGGGTCTCAACACAGCGCAGGTTGCCTCAGCCCAAGACTGTTATACTACCTGCTACTTAAGCACTGAGAGTAAGCAAATGTCCTCTCCTTATCTGTATCTCTCCATTTTTGCCTGATTTCTAGTGATCATCATGTGTGGTTCTCCAGCTGATGTCAGCGCTGACCTAGGGACGGAGGAAGTGGATAACAACATAGTTATCATCCTGATAGATCTCTTCAAGTAAAGTATCACCTCTGCTTTTCCTCATTTCTCTGCAGCTTGCTGCAGGACAGAGATAATGGAAATAGTATGACTGGAACTGTTGTGTTGAAGAAATGCTCTCTCACAAAATGTTTTTCATTGCAGTCCTTCCCCGTGTCTTGCCATTTAAGCTGTTTAGTGCTTAAATTGTGGCACATCCTCTACAATATCCAAATTAGTTCACATAAGACTTTTCTAAGGCAGTGACCAGAGTAGGTAGGGTTAACTTCATACTGTGCAATTCTGACCTCACTGTGGAACCCATTAGAGAACCACAGAATCTGATGTCAGAATGGTCATAAGATTGTATATTTTTCATACTGTCTATCCAACCAGACAATTACATAAATAATCTTGCAGGATATTTTTCTAGGCTTTGTTTATTATGTTTTTAAATGACTTAAAAGATGAGACAACCCTTTCCTTCACTGACCAACATCTTTAAAATTACATAAATCTAAATTTTCAGAGATGTTTCTTAGTACTCACCCTGAGTACTCCATTGTTCAATTTCATCTTTATAATTACAAAATACTTATAGATGAGGATTGATATAAACTGGCCTTATCAGTGGTAGCTTTGTGTGTATTAGTAAATAGGAGGACCAAGGGCAAACATGAATAATGAGAGAAAGCTCATACAAAAAGGATTTTAATCAGTCTAGCTGTAGCAATGATAGGTGCTGCTACTTGACACTAATACGTATTGCTAAATTCCTCTGTAATACATGAATCTAGTGGTTGCCAGACTAATTGGGGAAGCACTTCCAGATGGCCTGTCAGGATGCTGAAATCAAAGACATCTGAAAGCTACAATCCTTCCTGCTTGTTTTAGCATAGTTTGCAAGTTTGCATAGTTTCCTCTGACTTTTCCTAGCTCACTGAATTAAAGGAACAAATCAATATGCTGCTCTCTGCACCTATCAGATTGTTTCACACCTTCCTGGTAAATGTTTTCAGTGCAAATCCTGATGTGATCAATTCTAGCATGAAATATCAAAATTAGAGGAACATGCAGAAGAATGCAAAGTCAGAAACAATAACATGAAGAAACTACAGATTCCAGTACTGTGGATACCAAGAAGATGCTACATTTTAATAGATGTAAACTCCTGCCTGAAAGAAGCGGAAATAAACAGCACAGAAACAAAACAGTTATTGTAATAACAATGATTCACTGCAACTGTTGGTTTCAGATTGCCAGATCTCCCTGATGTTATCTTTTTATGTAGTTAAGCACAGAAGCTGCTACCAGGGAATGAACAATGTTAAGGGTTGTGTCCATGATGCATTTTTATTTTTAGAACCACTCTATTAACCTGTTAATTAACAGTTCCACTGGGGAGAGGAGAATGATTCTGTTATGGTTTCTGCTGTCCCTGTTGCTGATTGTTTTGGGGGCTCTTGTGCTTTGCTCTGCAGTAACACATACTTCAAGGACAACAGCTCAGCCGGTTACATGAAGAATGTACTTGTCCTGACCCTGCCACCAGCTAATTACAGCTTAAATACTGCAAAGACTGAGGAAGCCTTCCAGGTAACCACACTATTTTGTATCAGATCACTGTGTTCAGTTGATTTGTGTTCATGCACTAGGAAATGAAAACTAAAAATGCAGCTGTAATCATCCCCTGTTGTTATGTTGATATTTTCATACATTAATGCAGGAGAACATTTCATTCTGCTGTAATGGTGCAAACATATAATATCATAAGACAAATGTGCAGGATCTCACATTCCTGCTTTGCAAAGTTCAACTCAAGCTTTTTGTCTAGTTTGCAAGTGTCATGTTCACAGGGCTTGCAGGAGACTTGTAAATACCTGACCTTCTTACACCGCTTTTGGGTGACTGACAACTTAATCATGTTTTCAGTGTGGCTGCAAGACTTCTTTGAAGGAGGATCTATATGTGTAATAGGGATGTGAGTGTGGAAAGTTCAGAAATTAGTAATTGTTGGCTGATCTGTGTGTGCAGATATGTATAAGCAGTGGCAACTGTTGCTGTTTCTGTCCAGTGACTTTCCAGTTAAATGTTTCAAAAAACCAGAACTTTTTTCTGAGGAAATATTTATATTTTTAATTTCCTGAAAAGCAGAAGCTACCTAAGCCTTGTGTCTGCTCTGTGAAACAGTTACACTTGCAGTCTGCTCAGGAACCAGACCCTACACGTAGCATTCCTCCAAGGATTTGTGACTTTGCGATCCAACTCTCCAGTAGGGAGCCTGAAGCTTCAGGATGTATTTACAGGGCTTCCAGATCCCCCAGCCCTGGCCCAAGGCTTTTTGGGTGCCAGCTCTATGGCAGGCAGATGGAAATTCTGGCATAGCTCCCTGCCCCTGATCTGTGGCCGTCTGGAAGCCTAGACTCACTGGCATCACACCAGATTATCTGTACAGAAAATCTAATCCAAAGACAGGGGCTTTGGGTCCTACTGAGCAGACCTGCCCAGGACCCACAGTACAGGATTTCTTGAATCCTTTGCTCCATGATCAGCATGCCAGAGCTTCAGATGGGCCTCTTATAGTCCTAAGTTTTCCCTACCTCTCTGTGTTCAGACAGCAAAAACATCTTGCAGGCCTCTATTTTTCCAAGCAATAACGCTGACATGGCATTGCCCATATACTAACTTCTGGCTTTCCATTCTGGAGTTTTTGCCAAATGAAGACCACAAAGGATGTTGAAGTCCTAGGCAGAAATACAAACTCTCAAGTTGCCATTTTTCTTTTTCTCTGTTCTAGCTGGACAATGACTTTGTTCTTGGCTATTTTAATGCAGTCTTGCTTTTTGGACATATTCTGAAGAAATTTATCTTCTCCCAGAGCCCAGTTTTGCCTGTCAGTTTCATCAATGAATTCCGAAATGTCACTTTTGAAGGTAATATAGTACTGTCCTGAACAGGATTCACTAAATTGATGACGTGAAAGAAATTTGTTTTTAAGCCATCTTAGGATAAGTGCCTTCTACACTAAACAAGTCTAAGCTCTTCAGTGAGTTCTATTCCCACTGTTTTTTTTTCTGTGTTATCAGTTTTTTTCCAATTACGGTATCTTCAGTATTAACGAAAGGACTATATAGCAGTCATGTGCAGAATCCCCTCAGTGTATGCAAAATAGAAGAGGCAGAAAGCCAAAATGAGGAACATTTAAAACATTGCAATTAGGAACACACTGAGGACAAGATTCCTTTCTGGGATATAGCCTTTTCCTGCTGCTTTGAAAGTATAAAGGAACCTATAAGGAATATTCCTGCCTATGGAGGTATGGGAAAAAGAGGAGAGACAGAGCTTCCAAGCCAGTGAAGTAGGAGGATAGGGACAAGCCCCTGAAGCCAATGTCCTTCTTTTGACTAATATAATAATTTGCTCCTGCTGGTACAGAAAACTGAACTATATATAGGGAAACTGTTTGGAGAATGAGAAAGGACTTGGAACAGTGAAGCATATGGGTGGGTTTCAGGGTCCATGCTTCCCCAAGAGACAGCCTGGCATTCAGATTTCATTTTTTAGCTTACCACAAGTTGTTAAATTGTGAGAGTGTCATTTCTAAACTTTGTCCCAAAGATGTACCATCAAAAACTGAGCATCAGTTTCTGAGGTAAAAAGGGAGGAGATCATTGCTAAAGTAAAATAACAATGCTGACCTTTAGAGAGGATAAAATAAGTCATCAGCAACAGCAGCAAAAAACTATCTGAAGCTGGTTGAAAAGACTATCCTGAAAAGAAAAAGGAAAAAATGAAGGTGAGATTTTCAGGAGTGGCTTAGCTTGCACTCTTCTTGTTATGACTGACTTCTTGAGAGCAAAGTCAAGCCAACAGCGAGTGCTTAGAAGATTCCACCTTAAATCCTTGGAATGTGCTACATAGGCAGTTTCTCAGTGGGTACATTTGCTGACATAAGAAGGCAAGAGGTTAAAGAGAAAAAAGAAGCTGGTTAAAATAATATTATTAGAGCCAAGCAGGTAACTCTCAAAAGAGCAAGAGGTGTGAAAGTATGTCTGTATTTCCTTTCTTGCTGATAGACTCAAACTGAAGATGGAAACAGGCAATTTCTCTTCTCATGTCTAAAGCAGTCCCTTCAAGGGAGGTTACTCTGACATTCTTCGTATGCTGCAGAGACCTGATAAATATATCTTCAATGGCTAGAGGGAGACCTTTCCTCTTGAGTGCAGTCAGTTCAACACCTTTTACTGGAACTGAATCCAGATTTTGTAGAAAAAAAAGTAGTGTGCTATTAAGGGAGAAGCAGAGCCACACTATGTGGATGTGTGTCCTAGTACATACATGAAGAAGGAAGAAAAGATCCCAAGCATCAGAAATCTTTTTATTTATCCCATTCTTCCTGTCACATATTTGTGTTTCTGAGAATACAAGCCCTCTGACTAATTCCTTGTGTCCACAGGTGCACTGGGTCCTGTGACTCTAGATGAATTTGGAGACATTGATGTCAGTCTGGCCCTGCTGTACACGTCCCAGTCTGCACATGTACGTATGTCCAGGGTGCAAGTGTTCAACCATAGATACAAGAGGAGAAACAAAATGCCCTGCACTGTGGCTTAAGGATGACAAAAACAACTACAGTAGAAATGGTGGCATGCCAAGGTGTGCTGTGCATACTGGGAGGGGATCATGAGAGGTCTGCTGAAGGCTGACAGGACGGACGTCATGCAGTGACTCAGTTAATGAAATGCAGTTGGTATTCTGCTGGACTGCTTTATTTTTTTTCAGGGAGAGGGGAGGAATGAGGAAGAATATGGCAGCCAAACATATGGCTAAGTTGAAGAACACACCACTGTAGCAGAAAGAGCAAGAATTACTGTTTAACTTTGGGCAATACATTTATTAAGGTAGTCTGAAGCATGGGACAAGAAAGGGAGAGCCCAGGTACTGACTGCATTTCTTCACTCCTACACCTATAGTTCAGGCCTCTCCTGTATTTCGACACTGACAAGAATGAGACACGTGTGCTGGCTACCAGTCCGGATTTTGTCTGGAAAAGCCACAAGCTGCCTAATGATACTCCAGGCACTGGTGAGATACTCATTAAACCTACCTTTTCTAAGAGGAGAACTCACACAGTACAAAGGTCACACCAGCACACACCTTAACACTGCTTCTGTCTGCCCCTTTAAACTTGTCGGATGGAGCTCAGGAGAGGACAGAGGTGTAGATTTAGGGAGTCTGTGCTTCTTCATTTCCACAGTTCCCTGCTGCAAGCCTGTTCCCATCAAATGACCCAGTACTGGAGGCAGGAGGAGGAGGGAAGGGAGTGAGGAACAGCCCCTTCCCCATTCACAGCTTGGCTCCACCATCTCATTCTCTGAAGTCTGAACTGCATAACTCCTGACTTGACTCAGTGTTTGGATTTTGGAAATGTTGACTTTTGTGTTGAAAAAATCTATGAAAAACACTTCAAAAAAAGTTTAAAAACAGCTCCTGGTTAAGTATGGTGCAGTATGTCCCAAACAAACTTAACTAGCAGGAAGGCACCTCAGCAAAGATCTGCTTAGATTAGCCGCTTCTGTGCTGGCACAAGCACTGTTTCAGACCTCATTAGGAAGCTTTCTCCCAGACCAAAAAATGCCCCAGGACAGGTCTTGACCACAGCATGAAGCACCTCTCTGTGTTGAACACAGGGGACAGAACCAGTTGGCTACATCATGTTTAGGCTTTCCATTCTCATTAGCATCCATAGGTTTGATATACTGAAGTTCCGCTTAAGTTTCTGCTCTATGTGGTATTTCACACCCTCCTTGTCCAGAGCTCAAGTTTGTTCCTGGCTTAGTGGAACCAATTTTCCATTCATATCAAACCTGGTAGTTTTTCTTGGCCTTTTGAGTTAGAGGTCTGAATACTGTTGTCTAGGGCTGCCAACCATTAATCACGTGCAGATCATGCATTGGTTCCTTTGCTAGCAGAGCATTTACTTTTATGCAGCTTTGACACCCATCAGATAGTGAGATTAGTTATTCAGCACACATGGTCTGTAGGAGAGCTGGATCCTTGCAGATAGAAAATGGGAGACTAGGTTATCACTCTGTCTCCATCCAGACTTTAAATCTGCAATCCAGGAAATCACCAACTGCTTCTCGGTTGAGTTTTTGGTTACTCTTGGATAGAACAGTTGAACCCTCTTGTTATTCAGCAGAGCAGAGCAGAGCCTTGCTAATCTGAGCACTTTGGGATTATTTCCCTGTATAGACTGCTGCCATATGGTGACTGGCAATGGTAAGGCATATTCTTCAGGGTATGATATTGAGGACAAAAATTATTGCTCTGGCAGTGGTTGAATGGGGTAGGTGCAAAATGGGACAGTGTTCAGCTGAGTCATTCACATTGGCGAGTGTCCAGAGGTTCCACTGTTATTAGCTAAAGGCCACCATTAGATTATCTCTGTTAGGGACTATTAGACTTACCTGTATTAGGGTATGTTATCATGCAAACATAGATAACTTAAGGAACAAACACTTCCTGATAATTAAAAGTACATTCATAATAAGGTGGTATGCAGAGTCAAACTTTTTTATTCCTCAGTAAGTAAACCAGCTGACTTCAAATTAGGTCTTCCCCTCCTAAGAGAAGCCAGAGAGTGTGTTCAGGAGCAATGGCGCATGGCCAGGGTCCTGCGGTAACCACCAGGAGCAGATAGCAGTGACAGGAGAGAAACGGGGGAGATGCACCAGCACTGACCTGACTCTGGTTGGGCAGCTCTGAGAGGATCAGAAGGAGCTGAGCTGAGCTCTCACTTCTCAGCTCTGGTCACTGCTCAGATAGTCTCCTTTGGCATGACTGTATGGCCCACTTCTGCAGAGACAGTAATGAATTCCACATCAACCACAGGCTCTCCCTACTTCAGCTATCTAAGCCGCTTGCTTCCTGGCCACAGCCTTCTCAGTGTTGCTCCAGTCCCAGTCTCATCCATCCCCACGTCTGAGAACTGCAGAAAGCCAGTGTCTACAAATCTGATAACTTAACATTCAGCTCTTAATGAAGGCCCGACTTTGCTACCAAACTACACTAAACCAAAGCAAAACTGCTTCCCAAAGTCAACTGGTTAATTTTTTTTCCACATTTTTAAAAATAAACTTTCCTCCAGTGTGATTTCTAAATAAATACATTGCTCCAAAGGGCTACTTTTTATAGCCAAAGTTTAAGTAATCACCACGCTTTGCCAAAGCCAGACAAAACTTTCCAACCAGAAATATTTTTTTTCCTCCAGAGAGGAGAACAAACGCAGCAATCAGAGCCCAGTTTCTTCCTAGTCTAATTGAGAGCAGCTGACCAAATTCTGCTACCTTCCTCTCTCCTGGCATCCCATGATATTATGGATTTCATCCACAATTTTCCATTATTCAGAAAGCTTTAACCCTCACTCTACACATGGATAAAGTCTGCTTGCCATTATGCAAACATTTCTGCTTATAGAGGATCTGAAAACAGTTAATTTGTGATGCAATATCCTTTTGTGTGTTGTAATACTAATGGCCAGGAGGTGGTAGCAGAGTCTCAGGAACAAGAAATTGTGGCTCTCACAGAGCTCCCACTGGGAACTTGAACCTGCTGGTCTTTAAGCTGCAAGCCACAGTGTGCAAAACTTAAGTTTCTGAGGATTCTTAGGAAATTCCTTTTGAAATTGATTTCCTATTGGAGAGAACAGTCCACTCAGTAGCACTCATCATCCCAACACAGTGTCTACAGAAGAGTTCAGAAGTGAGTCCAGTCTCCAAAGCTCTGTCTACAACAACTTTAGAGCAGCTTTAAATAACTGGGCCAGTAAAGGAAGAACCCAGGTGCCAATTGTTGACAAGACTGCATGTGTTAAAAGTGGCACCATAATTTTCACCCTGACCACTCCTTGGATAACAAGTCCTTGTGAGAAATGCTGTTTGAATTCACAAACAGCTGTAATCTGTATCAGCTCAAATCCTGGATAGAAATTGTGGTCTTCAGGTCCTTCAGGCCTGAAGTGAATTATGTCAGTAAAGACTCTGGGTGAAAAAGGTATGAGTTGCTGTTGAAAATTCACTGTGAAAGAGGAATATATCCCACTGTTTTGGTGCACTGCTACACTGGAAAGAGAAAGATAGCTCATTTTCAGCATTAGAAAGCCTAAATCAGACCGTCATCACTGAATATTGCTTTTAATAATAGAGGGACCAATAACAGTAGGGACCAAATCCTTGTTCCTCAGTTTTAAGAAAGCCTTATCCAAAGGAGTCAATGAAGAGCCCATTTTGCATTAAGCCCAGGGTATGCTGGGCACAAACAATGTTTCCTGCCTGCTGGTGACTCTGCACCTAAAGAACAGTTATTGGATTTCAAACGGTCAACTGCTTACTCCATCTATATCCCCATCTCACAGACAGGTATACCCAAGGTTTGCTGCCACCATCCACTCTTCTGGAATTATTACAAGGAGTAATTTGGCCTCTTCATTTTTTAAAACATGGTTACTAAGAAACAGTCAACTTTATTCCTGGGCTGTCATAGTTTCTTTTTAAAGAGGAGAAGACCTGGAAACTCTGCTGCTGAGCTGATGTCAGATTTAGTACTGTTAGATTCACTTCCCACCTGGGTGTCCCTACTGAATGCCCATGTCTCAGGTGCTGGTGTAAGACTGCACTGCTCTGGTTCATGCTTCATCCTGCAGTGAAAGGGGGCAGGCATGTGTCATCTCTTTGGCTGATCTTTACCAAAGCTTCTGAGTTCAGGTGTGACCAAAAAATATTCCTGCTCAGCAACTGTGAATTGTGTATTTGTGGGTAATGGTAATTTTTTTAAAATACAATGTTCCTGCTCCGTGTCTGTGATCAAGTTGTTTACTTTCCAGTTTTTCCTTTCTGCAGGCCCACATATATTGACTATTGCTGTCTTTACACTCACTGGAATTGTGATTCTGGTTCTGATCATCTCTTTGCTGATTCTAAGGTACCAAATCCTTTGTCTCTCTGTTTGTCCTTCAACGACTTTTCTACTTGGGCAACTCCTTTGATCTCTCCTTGAAGAGCCATTCCTTATTTTTCCCCACATGCCCTCAGTGTATACGCTTCAGAATATTCCAGGTGGTGTTTACATCCATAGTGTTGCTAGGTCAGGCAAATAATCATGGGGAAAGATGCAGCAAGGCTCAGAATTATTGCACCCACTAAAAAGCTCTGATTCCTACACATATGCAGAAATTTATGTCTCAGATCAGTCTTCAGACTTTTTCTCCTTTACTGCCTGTCTCTAGCCCACTTGGGGTTCACTTATATTTCTTTAACCTACTGGTTCAGCCTGGAAGGATGTATCTATGTTGAGTCACTGTAGGAATCAGAACACCATGAGGTTTTGATGTTTTTGTCATATCGGCCCATCCTGTCTCTCAGTTTCCTCCAACTCAGTCCATCTCCTCACATACAGACTTTTCTCACAGCTAGATTTTTCTTGACTATAACACAGTTCAGCTTTATCATAATGGAAAAAGCAGAAATAGAAATCAATGATGGCTCCTTTTGCTGGAAGAAATGTCACTCCATTTCCAAAGTATGTTTTTTTTTTTCATGTTTAAAGAATTAATCTTACCCAAGTGTCTGCTTCTAGTAGCTCAGGATCCCTCTTTGCTATAAAACAGAGAACTTCATACAAAGTGAGAAAATCAGGTGTTAAGAAAGCCTGATTAAAACCAGATACTACCCCGATGCTAGTGTTTTGACTGTACCAATCTGCATTGCTAACTATGGCTTTCCAAGAGGGAAGAATCAAAGATGAAGGTATATAACTATTGCAAGAAACAGAAAAACTAATTATTCCCACAACTAAGCCCTAACATATAAATGAACAGGTAAAGTTAATCTGTCATGTTTGGACTTGTTGTAAAAGGTTCTGTCCTCTTCCACATTTGCAGATGCATAGGATATAAACATTCTATTTAAATTAGATTATTATCATATATTATCATACCACTGTAATATGCCCAAATATCAAATACAGAAGAAATTCCTGAGGATTTTTTAGAATATTTTTGGTATTTTTTCTAGGGAGCTTACTCTTTTAGTGTGAAAATATGAGCAAACTTATCAACCGTAATTATTACAGAAGACTGTACCCTAACAAGAAGAGACCCTCACCTATGAAAATCAACAAAATGCCTCATTGTTCCTCATTTATCTCCCAAGTTACTAGGGCACCTGAATCACCATACTTTCCTGTGTAGTTCTGACTGCCAAGTAAAAAGGCAAAGTCCTGAAAAACACAAAACTAAATATTAGACCTTGTAGATTAGTTCAATTCAGGATGTGCTTAATTACCAACCAGTTTGAATTTTCTTTTGTTTTGAGATTCATACATTCCTTGCTAGTTCTTGGGGCATTTTGACTAAGTTTAGGATGAAAGAATTTCTGCAACTGTTAGTTAGCACTGAAGAAGAGAGAAACAGCACTTAGTGGCACTCCAAGCTTCTCCAAAAGCAGAAAGTGCTAACTTCTTGACATTGCATCCTGGTGATACAATGGCAACCCAGCTTTCCAGATTGAACTCAGAAAAATAGTTCTTAAAGCTAGTATTGGTCTCCCTCTTCTTATAGACATAGAAGTTAAAATATGTTAGAAAAGGAAATATTTATGTTAGTCAATGCCATAGATTGTCCTGTTTGGAGCATTTGTCAGCAGCCATCAGTGGATTGGGTTTTCCCTGCAGGCTCTCCAGTCAGTCTGGTGTCCTGTGTTTTTTTACAGAGGAAGGACTTGCACGAGGGAGTGGGTAGTCTGATGAGTCCCAGTCTTCTTGCACTCTTCTCTGAAAGAAGACAGTGTTTTCTCTGTAGTTCTGCAAGAGAGACAGCAGATTCCCCCTTCCAGTTCCAAGAGCTCTTCCCTCATTTTCACAAGATAGGCAGAATACAAGGGTCACCAATAGAAAGGAATCTCATCTTAACACTGTTGTTACCTCCTCTCCTGGCACTGTATTTGCACCAATTCTTACAATCCAGCCAGGACTTCCTGTGGCTGATATTTGTTTGTGGGACCTCCCTTTAGAGTACGTTCAGTAACACAGAGGAGAAAAACATACAAAATCCTAATGGCTCTTTGTGCTTTAAATTGTACTGTCCTCCCTTGAGACTCTGGCAATGGCCTGCTGGTTGTTTTTCTGCTAAATCTATGGAACTGAATCAGTGTTTAGGCTTTGCCAGAGTTAGGTGAATAAGAGCAGCCTCAGACTGGGCAACTGTATGACAGACTTAAGGCTTGTGCTCAAGATTTAGCCTGACACTCCAAGTTTCCCTGCCCTAATCTCCTGTTGTGGTTTCAGTTTGCTGGGTGGATATTCTGAACAAGTTTGCTTGTTTCACAGGAAGTATAGGAGAGATAATAAGCTTCGAAATAAGAAATGGTTCCATATACCGCCTGAGAAAATCTTACCTCTGGAGACTAGTGAGACAAATCATGTTAGTTTGAAGGTAAGAGAAGCATGGTGCTGTAGGCTGGGTCTTGGCTTCTGTCTTCTAAAGACCATAAATGGTGGGGCATTGGCATGCTCTGACTACTATGCAGGCTATGTCTGTGGTAGGACTGGGTTCTGTTAAAATTATTTCAATTATTTTTTAACCCTCACTTGCTGTATTGAAGAAAAAATAGATTATTCCCTGTCAATAGCTTTCTGATAGAATAAATCTATTTCTGAATAGTAAAGCTCATTTTGTGATGGAGGAACAGTCTGGGGATTGATTTCCAATCTCTTTCATGCCACCACTGTTACAAATGATTTCCCTCTGCTTTGTTCTGCCTCTATAGTGTCCAAGAGCATAAGAGCAGCAGGTGGAGGCCCAGGAAGCTCTGGGAGCAGCACGGACATCCCGCACTTTCTGTGGCATTCATTGGCACTCCTTAGAGAGAGAGATGCTTGTGCTTCTCTGTGTGGCTCACACTGATATAACTTATCTTTTGGAACCTGCCAAGTGGGGAATATGTGCTAATTGCAAGTTAATGATCCTTCTTTGTTCCCAGATCGATGAAGATAAGAGGCGTGACATCACCCAAAGACTACGCCAAGGCAAATATGACAAGAAGGTAAAACTGACTGCAGTATCCACGCTCCCTTCCTTTGCTTATGTGAATTCTTTGTTGGAGACAGTCAGTTCTCTTCAGAGGTCAGAACACGACACCTCCATCTGACCTTGCAAGATGGGTTGAATTTATGAAAAGAATAGGCAGTTTGTTTCCTATCAGGTGCTTTGTATTTTGCTGACTGACAGGAGGCAAAATATTAGCCTCAGTAAACTCCTGGCCTAGTCCAGAAGGGCAGAAGTAGGAACAGATGTACCAATAATCTGATAGTTTGGTACCGAACAGATTAAGGGATTAATGGACAAGGACAGGCTATATACATGGCAATTCCTATACATTCAGTAGAACTATCTGCCTGACTGAGGTATATTCATGTTGAGTTAAAATCTGCATTAATGTCAGTTCTAGATAGTTCCTATCTATGTGGTAAATCTTTTAAGAGAAATATAACTCATTATGAGTTGAATTAGAATTAGATTTAGAAGCATAACTACTTAGCTGATTAAGAGATACTCCAATAGTGAAGTAGTAGGCAGGTGTTTTTGAAATATTACTTTGTATAGACATTTCTGGGAAATGAAGAATGAATTGTTGTACAAAAACTATGCTTTTCTTCCACTGGTATCTTTTCTTCAGGTGGTGATCCTAAAGGATCTCAAGAACAATGATGGTAATTTCACAGAGAAGCAAAAAATAGAACTGAACAAGGTAATTGTTGCATGTAGCAACCAGACACTGCAGTGTGGCTGAAGCCTACAAGTGATTGCTTTCCACTGACAACTCCAACAGCCATAGGCTTGTACATGTTTGTGAGGAGAATGGGTATAAGAGTTCCTCAAAGTATTTTGCTTGATGATCTTTTTCCTTGGGTCTGTGATCTCACCACCAGTTCAGAGTCTGGACTGTAAGCCAGTGAAGCTGAGGATGAGTGAAGTAATTCATACACAGTCATAAGGCTTTGCTAAAACACATTTTTGTAGTTGATGCTAAAAGGCAATGCACTCTTTTTGCTCATGTCATATTAATTCATTAACAGTGGAATATTGTAGTTAAATCTCATTATTAAATGCTAAGTGCAGCTCTTTCAATATAAATATCTCTCTGCTGACTTCTGCATACTGACACCTCCAGCATCAGAGCGGAATTTGGCTACAGTACTGCATCTTTCTGAATAAAATACCCTTTTCCTTTTTACACAACATGTAGGTACAATGTAAATTCAATAAGCTCTAAAAGTAATTTAAAGCAAACTAAACTACAGTTGTCTATATAAATGGGCAGAGTCCATACTATTGTACAGAATCATTACATTTTTATGACTTGCTCATTTGCACACTGATTTGCAACATTCACTCATAAAGGCTATTCTGATCAACTGTGAGGTTCTTCTACTAGAGAGTTAATAATGGAGACTATAGTGAGCTCTGGAATTAACTTGCAATACCCAGTGGCAGCCACTCTTATCTCCCAAAACCAGAAAGCTCTGGAATGAAAAATACTTTCAAGTACTTCACACAATGCCTTAGTTCACACTGAGTCAAAGGGAACTCATACATTTTATCAGGGCTTGAGATTAAAATCATCTTCACAATTTATCCTTGACCTGTGTTTCTGTACCAGCAATGACTACTCTTTCAAATGGATGTAATATTTCTGTTCTAGCTCCTACAGATTGATTATTACAACCTGACCAAGTTCTATGGCACTGTGAAGATAGACACCATGATCTTTGCAGTGGTTGAGTACTGCGAGAGAGGTTCCTTGCGGGTAAAGGATTTTGCAGGCCCCCTTCCACCTCAAACTATCAAATTTCAATGTAAGGAAAATAATCCCCTGCTCTGTGCCTCTGGCCCCCATGTGGCAGCAGTGGACTGAGCGGGTAGTGACAGGTTTCTTACTCCAAGTTCCTTCTTCCTTGCCCTGCTCTTCCCATCCCTTCCCCGACTGCTGCTGCTGCTGGAATATTGCTGGTTGTAGACAGCCAGATGATGCTGTGAGTTGCAAGCAAGTAAAATAAAGGCAGAGCCATGCCCAGGCAATAGCAGCAGCCAGGGTTTGGAATTTCTTGTATTTGTATTGTGTCACTCATTGAAAACATACAGGGTATATCTTTTTCTTTATTTTCCAAGCTGTAGCTATCATCTCTGCTGATGCTCTTGCTGCTCCCACAGTTGCCCCAAAGTTTGAAAATATAGAAAAAAAAACGTATCTCATATTAGTAAGGGACACACAGCTTGAGGCTGGAATTTAGGAAATCCTGTGCTGTGTGGGACATCACCCCTTCCTTTTTTGTTTATGAAAAGAAATTGTAAATTGCTACCTGGCAAGAATCTGGAAAGACTTATGGTTTACTGTTGCCAATATTATTTCAGTGCTAGTCATGAAGTAATGGTGGCATCAGATCTTCTGCAGGCATAAGTAGTCTTTGCTTCTGAGTCCATGCAAAGGCTCTCATCAGTTGCAGTGGGCTCTGAAACAAACTCACAGCAAGGCAGCAAAATAATGGCTCTATCTCCAGTTCTTTTCTTGTAAACCAACATATTCATGAAGATTTACATTTAGCAGTGGAAATCATAATGGCTGGAAGCAACTGTAGCTCACTGGCCATTACAGTTCCTTACATACAGGAACAATCTTTTTTGAACTTGTAAGGCCATGAGTAAATTGGTAGGAACTGGCCTGCCATCACAATTATTAAAGACATATCTTGGCTTTAAGACCAAATTCACAATTTACCTTTAATAACACAAAAAACCCTCTTTTCCAGAGTCCTCACCTTTATAGCTCGGTGTAAACCTGAAATATATTTCATATTCTCTCTCTTCTAAGTCAACTCCTGTTCTAGTGCATGTGCTCCCTAAGAAAAATGAAGGACCACCTTTTTCATACCCTGTTTGAAAGACTGTGTGATTTAGATGCTTAGATTTCTTCTGCTGCTTTTTCCCTAATATAGACTAGAACCATTATTTTCTTTCCCTTACAGCATGTTTTAGATGATAAAATCTCCTACCCTGATGGCACTTTCATGGACTGGGAATTTAAAATCTCTGTTATGTTTGATATTGCCAAGGTAAGTGGGCTGCTGACAGTGCAACGTTAATGAATCTGTCCTGTATTGCAAAACTGGTCCTCTGGAAAAGGGCAGCTACACAGGCCTCTTCCTCTTCTTGGGTTGTATGAGGCAAAATGAGCTGGTGGCTCTCAAACTGAAGGAGGAAATGGGAGGAAGAATTAGCTCTGAGCTATTAAAAACACACAAGCAAATAAAATATGCCCCAAACAAAAGTGACCCAAAGATCAGAGGGTTACAATTTGTTTACTAGGGGCTTGGATTAGTAGATACTGTGCATCCACAAGGCCTACAGAGTACACTGTGCTGTCTGGCCTTGGATAAGGCATAGAAAGGAAAACTGTGTTTTTTCAAAATGATGGAATTATTCCAATTTGTATCTAGAAACTGGGATCAGCTTTTGCTTTTTCTAAGCAAACTCTTTATTTTGCATCCTGATCAAACTTACTCACTTGAGTTGTCCATTTTAGGCAGTTAGAGAGGGAAGAAATCATCCCGTACAGAAACCAAGACTGGTTTTCAGTAGCTTTTATTAGATCTCTGCATTTTAGGTCCTTGTGGAAGGAAGAGTTGATAAGCACAGTAGAGCAAGTGTTGTTCAGCATTATAGACTTGTACCAGTTTAGCTGTTTGTTAAGGAACCTCTATGATTCACTGCAGAGAATAACCCCTTGCCTTTTGCTAGTACTCCATTGCTCTCCTCCTCCTATTGCTGTTTTGCAGTTTGACAGGCCTCCCATTTTCCCACATGCCTCAATTCAGACTTGATCTCTTCAATGAATGACTCCACTATGTCTGTTTTAAGGAGATACTGAAAAATCTCTCTCTTTATTAAAATCTCCTTAATCCCAATTGTCACAGTTTGTTGGCCTTGTTAACTACTTTCAAGTTCAGTTAACATTCAGCATTAAGTTTCATTTTAAATAACAGCAGTGGTGTTTCCCTTCCTCCTTTTAGCATATCACAAGAGCAGGGTATTTTTTAACACTTTGCAGTTCACCTGCAGATGTTTCCTAAGAAAATATTAATTGGTATTGGCACTGTTTACGAGAAAGAGAGAGAAATCCCAGTCTCTCTGAAGTTAGTAACCAAATGGCCAGTGACTTCACTGGGACCAGGATTTCATAACCAGTCATTCACTGAACCATCAGTAATGGTGACAAGGAGTCTAAGAATAGAAGGCACCCAGCATCCTTTCTGTGGAATGGCTCCTGAGCATCATTATCCATGTTAGTAGAGAGGATTCACAGAATCTTCCTGAAAACCCATATGTACCTAGGAATATCTGGCAATTTACACTCAGTTTGGATGACTCACCAACCTTCCCTATTCCTTGAGCTAATACTGTGATGGAGCTCTTGGATCTAGGCATTACCATGCACTTCTTGTATTGCTTTTCCCAAACTGCAGCTCCCCCACCTCCAGGCACCCTGTTTTTACTCTAATGGTTTCTTGCTTTACTTAAGTGACTTCATGGCCCTTCAGCTCCAGTTGCCCTCACCCCAGCATCTGCTCTTTTCAAGCCCAGTCCCAGCTCTCCCTGCAGTTAAAAGCCCTTTTACCTGTTCCTGCAGTTCTTTTGCCGTGCTTTTGATACACTCTCCCTCCCTATACCACTGCTTTCCTACAGCCTGCTTTTACTGTTGACCAAATAGTCCTCTTACTTCCCTGACCCCTCATTTTTTCACAGGAGCTGCTGTGTCAGTGTTTCTCAGTAGAGCAGGTTAGGTGATTTCTGACACAGCTAACCAAGCAGTGACTACTCCAGAGCAGCCCCTAGTCCACTGGAGGAGGTTAGGTAGGCAACGCAGAATCCCTTTTTTTCTTTTTTTGCTGTCTTTGCTGTCTCTAGGTCTGACGGGCACCACCTGTAGCTACATGGATTTGGCTATATGTGACAAAGGAGTTCTGATGAAAGTTCTGTTAAGAAGGAACTGCATTAGTCAAGCCTTGCAGTTATAAGTGTACACACTGCCATTGTGAGATTGTTTATTAAATAAGGAGCTACTGCAGGATATTGTGCAAGCGATTGTAATATTTTTGTACTGTGCCAGGAAAATGGTTCTATTCTAAGGTCGCAGTCAGAACTAAAGCTTCAGAGTAGAGGTTACAAGAATGAATCAGTGATTTAGGAGAGCCAATATGAATTTTGAAAATCACACTGCGGCTTCTTAATAGGCTCTGTGTTTCCAGATAGGTGCCTGGGATAGTTGGAGAGAAAGGGGAGACTATGTTATGAAACTTCTGCTTACAGAAAATAGTAACAGGAAAGCCCTGGCATACGTAAATTAAAGTTATTTTTGCCTTCCATTTGATACTGAAACTGATAAGGAACTCCTGCTATAACAGTGGGTATATATCCTGGTTGTTGTAAGCAAGAGGTAGCAGAAGGTGCAGCTGGAGGAAACGGGCCCTGAAACAGGCTAAACATCCTGGATATTGTTGGCAGGTCTGCATGATTAAAAGCTGCTAATCAAGAAACATGCTCCTTGGATACGGAGTGCACACAGTTTCTGTAAATTTTGGCATGGTCTAGATAAGCCCAGGATAACCAGTCCAACCACATTCTTAAGGGATTGCATCTCTAGCAGGCTGCTTGTGTCTCAGACATACATCTACTCTTCCCAAAATTCAGCTCATGTCTCAATGATCTCTTATAGCACTTTCTGATCCATTCCCAAAAGGGGGTGCCAAAGGAAAGAAAACCCAGCATGCCATATGCTACACTCACAACCACATGAACTATATAACACAAATTAAAGTCTATCAGCTAGCATCCAAGAGAATGAGATATATGTGTAGAAGTTTAAGTGGAAGACAGTTCAATGAAGAAACTAAATGGACATAATGGACCAGTATTTAAGGCCTTTGCAGAATATAGATTGGACTTCATATTCTGACCTATGGAAAACAGGACTAAAGGAAGAAAAACAAGAGTAGGTTATAAGTAGGTGTAAGTTTAAATACTGCAGAAGAGAAAGATGAAACAGGATAAATAATAACAAGAGGGTGCAAATTAGCATACTATTCCTACTCCCTTCCTCAGTTTACACCCACTTAATAATGTTCTTCTCCTGCTACGCCTCACTCCTGGCCCCTTGTCATGTATTACACCATATTTGACTGTCATAGACTAAATGAGCCAAATTCAGAGGTGATGAGTAAAAAGGGGCAAACTACACACCTGTGTACACTAATGTGCATTTTGTGAGTCAGAGTCTGAATCTAAGGAAATACAGCTAAAACTGAATCAGCCAGTCCTCGTGGTGCTCACTTCTGAGTTTAGCTTGTGGGTAACTGATATTATGTATTGACTAGTGTGGAGAAAGTCATGAACAGTGACCTTCATGACTGTCTAATCTGATCCCCTGCATTATATAAGCCATAGTGCATCATCCAGCATTCTTTGTATTGACCCTTCTCTGGCCCTCTGCTTTGTAGAAAAAGATCTGTTCCTGAACAGTCTCTGGTGTGTGGTAATCTTCAAAGAAGACATATACATAAGTAGCAATTCTTCTCACACCTATTGTGACTGTTGTTTGGACATGTAGTTGGAAACATTTTTTAAGTGTGTGACATGGAACAAATCCTGTACTAGATTTAACAGAATAGTATTTATTGCAAATGAAATAAAAACTTCTGTGGGAGGAAATAAACTTGCTTAATTCCCTAACTGTGGTTTAATCTTATCAAAGACCAAGCTGCCATGTCACACTTTGCTAACTGAGAAGTACGATGGTCTTTGGTTAAGACACAGTCCATCTAATGATCCAGCCTCAATTCTTAACATTGACTACTTTGATCTTGGAAAGCTTCTTATATAAAATAATACTTCTCTCCCTCTGTGAGAGGGAATTGTGATTTCTGCATATGCTTTGCTGATAAAGGCCATTTAATTACCTGGGTAGATATTATGCTAATACTTCATATTCTTGTTGATTGTGGTAACAGCTCAGTGTATTGCGCACAGACTTGCTTTCTCCCTCTTTTATCATCAACCACAGGGAATGTCTTATCTGCACTCAAGCAAAACTGAAGTCCACGGTCGACTTAAATCCACAAACTGTGTAGTGGACAATCGCATGGTGGTGAAGATCACTGATTTTGGCTGTCATTCAATTCTACCACCAAGGAAAGGTAAAAACAGTATTCAGCTGGATTCTCCTTCATGCTTTCCAACCCATGACATTTTCTTATTTTCATAATACAGTTGGACCTATTTATATCTTGTACAAAGGACAAGACATACATTACCCCTTTGTTTCATGTAGCATCTGTTATATAAATTACATCTAAAACAATTTTTTAACTTAAATAACACAGTCAGTGAGAAGTATTAGCGGGTGGAGAAAGAAATTAGGCAGTGTAGGTGACAAGAAAAAGAAAGATGAAATTTCAATTTATGTTTGAGAAGACATAGAGATTTCACAGGTGGCTGGACTGCAAGAGGCATTTGCAACATTGAAGGGCCTCATGCAAACAGCTCTTGTAAGCAATAATGGTGAATTTGTGTGAAGGAACAAAAAGGAATAAAGTACCACATGATACTGTCATTGGTCAGATAGTGCAATTTGCATGTGTTACTATACATATTCTCACAGTGCTCTGTAATTTAATTTAAACATTAACACTTGTCACTTTAAACTTCTTTAAAAATCTGTAATGATATCCTTAATGTTTTCTATTCCTTAGATAAAAGTCCAGCAATTTCTGTTCAGTCAGATCAGAATCATTTTCATGGCTTTTTCGCTTTTATCTACTATTCTTGGGATAGTTCTATAAAATTGAGCACTCCTTCCCACTCATTTTCTCCTTCCTACCTGATCTTGAGTGAAAAGACAAGCATATCTGCAGTTATGTCATCTGAATCCGTGTAGTCTGTTTTCGGTATAATAAATACAGCATTGTGCCATAACTGTAGTGTATGATCTGAGAAGAACCTGGGGTTGCATCTGGATTGAGAGAAACTTTTTATATTCAAACACAAATGTGCCCAAGAGTAGCAATGAGAAGATTAAAAAAAAGTGCACAGAATGTAAACGTTCATTCTTCATTTTACAAATTTCATATTTAAATTCATATTATTTTTATATTTTTCTCTTTTTTTGGTTGCACATAAAATAAATGCATTGAGAAACATCCTCAAAATTTCTGGCTACTAGACTTCCTTCCTTGAAGAAAACTTATTGTTTCACAAGAGATCTACCGATTCATTGTGGCTGGATGTTGCAGCCTGATATTATAAGAGTCTTCAGTGTTACTTTCTGTCTGTTATGAAACATCATCCACATGTCATAACAAACTGTCATACCATGGCAATATTCTGGTTTTGAGATACAATGGTGCTCGGTGTACTAGAAATACAGATTAATAATTTCTGGAGAAAGAAAGAGGCTATAAGCAAGTAATATTATGTCCGGCTCAAGAACATTTTGGGATTACTTCAATGGAGTCATGATATTAAGGCCAGTGGGAAATATTACAGTCTTCTCATCTGACGTCTTGCATAAAACAGTCTTTGCACCTGGCACAAGAATTTACGTTTCAGTCATTTTTTAGAGCGCTGTCATTCCTTGGTCTTATACAGATGCATAGGCTATTTCTAAAAAGCCCATGAAAGGTTCCTAAGAAAAGCAAGTTCATTGTCAATAAGCTTAATTGTTCTGGATGTGTGAGGGTCTGCACCTACAGTTGAAATAGTAGGGTCAACAACCCCTAAAAGATTGAAAATTACCACATCAGAGCGTTATCCAGCCTGTATTGATGTCAGCCTCTCAAGAGAACTGCTAATGGAGGAAATAAATAGTACCAGTGGGCTTGGAGTTTGATATGAAAAGAGTAAAAAGGAACTGTTACTATGGCAAATGATGCTCTGAAAAGGGTTGCCCTTTTCAGTTATTTTTCTCTCTTCCTCCTTCACCTCCTCCCCTTTTGTCACTTGGATCTCAGACCTGTGGACGGCTCCTGAGCACCTTCGTCATGCTGATGTGTCTCAGAAGGGTGATGTGTACAGCTATGGGATCATTGCACAAGAAATCATCCTGCGCAGGGAGACCTTCTACACTGGATTCTGCCAGGACATTAAAGGTAAATCCACAATTTTCTCCTCCACTGCAGCTGCCCAGAATGGTGTAGCTGTAACTAACCCATTCTCCACAGTTTTTTGTGAAAGGGACCATCTCTGATAGGTGCTTGAATAACTGCTTCTTTCACTGCGTGGTGAACCAGGAGCTCGTTTGAAGGATCTCATTTCAGGACAATTGTCACTGTTCTTTCTGTAAATAAAGTTTGCATTTATTTTTCTTGCCCTTCCTCCTCCCTCTCCCCCTCTGCCACAGCATTATAGAAGTTAACATTACACAATGCTGCCTAGACCTATTGTAACATTTAAAGGCCACAAGAAAGGTTTTTCTGATTATGAGTTGTGCGCAACATGTAATAATTCACTCATATTTGGCATCAAAAATCAGCAATGTCAACACAGAGCAACAAAGAAAACTCAGCAGCATGACACAAGAGAACAGCTGGCATTTAAAAACTGGCAATTCCGACTTTATTCAAGCCTGTCAAAATTAAGCTAAGACATTTAACTTCTATCAAAAAATCCATCTTCTCCTGTACTGCATCCATTAAATCCCTTTTTGTGACATTGTTTTTGAGTGGCTAACAGCCCTGTCGATCCTGGTTCCCAGAACTCATACATTGTTATATGTTAAAACTGCCATACATGTATGTGGGTTTGGGATTCTCCTAGTGACAGTTACCAACAAGTTTAGATATCACCTTCACCTCTGAGTCATTCTGATAGATCCGCCTCACATTTGTTAAAATATCTAGAGCAGCAGCCAGCCTGTGTAATAGCTCTTCTCCCGAGTAACATTTCAGAAAAACTTCTGGGGTAGGCGCAACATCTTGCATTATCACAAGTCTATGTTCACACTCAGGGTAACATAGTACTTCACATCACCAACTCTTTCATATAAATGTGGATCTAAGAGAGATTAGAGATGCCTCTTCCTCTTCAGCCAAACTCTTCAGGACTCCAGGCTTAAGAGACAGGACTGTATGACAGATGGTTCCTGGAGCTGCATGTGAATAAGATAGGGTACAGAAAATAAAAGTTCTTCTTTTCTTTTTCCTTGGGAGAAGCAGACACAATCCTCATGAATGCAGGGATTTTACAAATATCCCCAAAATGGATGGAAAGGGAAAGAACAATTCTCTTCCTTCCTCATTTTGGCTGGCAAAGGAAATCCATATTAAACTGCATTTTTTTAACTGTTTGCTGATTAGTTACAGGCCCTCTGTGTTGTGTTAATTGTTATTAAGTTAGCCTCAGACACAGTGTTTCTGGGCTCTTCTGAGATGTAGTGATATCCTCACTGCTCTTTGTTTGATCGTGGCTGTCATAGTCACAACCTGGTTCCTTGTTTTAACTTTACATGTCTTAACACTGCATTTTGTCATTTTAGAAAAATTGTCCCTTTCAAATTGTATTAGGTCAGTCCATCCAACTGAAAGGATTTTTAGCACCTCTAGGTGCAGGCTGTCTGTTGCTGGAGATGGCCACACATATCAGCATGTTTAGTAAAACAGCAATGAACCTGTTGGGCCCAAAGGCTGTTTGGTAAGTCTGAACTCAGTGTAACAAAAAAAACAAAAAAACCCCCAAAAAACAAAAACAAACAAAAAAAAGCCCAACCCACCCTGCTTTCCAATCTTCAGTTAAAATTTAAATTTTTTCATTGAATGAGGAGATCATGTACTCCATGAAACCTTTTTCTTAAAAGCATTAGAAGATGTATAGTAGACTAGTAGATGTTTTTTCGTGGCATCATCTAGTTTTGGAAGAGAGTAGCTCAAACTTGGATTGACCATTATTTTGCAAATATCTCAGATAAAAAGGGGGCAAAGGATGTCAAAGTAGAGTCAACAGTAATGGGCAACAAGATGTCCCTGTTGCATGTTAGATTCATTTGTTAAGTCTCTCACAGAAAGTCTTTCAATGCATAGGCTACCAGAAGTTAATCTCTGTAAGTTAGAAGACATCATACTGATATCTCAGCACAACTGATATAACCATTTGGCCAGGACTTCATTGGCAGCAGCAAGGACTGCATTCAAATTTTGGAAGAGTTATTAAAAAAAGCCTGTATCTAGCCTCCATCTATAAACTTGAGAAAATTAAACTCAGCTTTCAGGTAGTTTCAGGTACAGCTTTTCAGGTACTCAGTGAGCTAATGTTCTCAATCTACAAATACGTATTGATTGATTTAACACACAATATTGTTATTAATGAGAGAAAAGTCCCACAAAGAATACAGACATACAGGACTTGATTTCTAATGTATAGCAATAACTAGGTCATAGTCTTGTTCACTGACTCCTCTGTGAGACAGCCATTAGGCCAGCTGCTTGCTCCACTTTCCTGCAGAAATACCTAATGCATAGCTTGAGACTGTGAAATCTTGTCATGTACCAGCACTCAATTCAAACTGTCTCCTTGTGCCACTATTTTCTGCCACTGGCTAATTGCAGTCATTGCTGTTATTTCTGCTCTCGGGTGTATGTGCAGCACGGAAATCTGACACAGTCCTCTTGTGTATAGGAGACTCAAACAGATTGTTATGTCTCTTAGTTCACAGGAGACTCCTAAGCAGTTTTTCATCTCCATAGCATTTGGAGACTGTTAAAAAAAACTCTCTTGCTCTTTCTCTAGCCTGTAACTGGTACAGAAGTACCAATATCTATTTAAAATGACCATGCACCCTGGGCACGCTTAGGCATCCCTAGCTGCTCTAGACTTGTACATACCATCATGATTACAAACCTTCCTCATCTCATTATATGCTTCCATTAACAAAATTGTCTCCCAAACATAATCAGACATTAATAATAAATATGTTTCAGGCTTGTTCACTGATCCCTTTCTGTTTCTCTCTCTTTCTCTTCCCCGATGTCAAAAAGTGCTTCTCTTTATGAACTGCCTCCCTCTGGAACTCTTGGAGTCTGGGGAGGAGGAGAGACATATTTTTACTTTAGCTCTCAGTCAGTTTGCTTAAATTGAGTCCTGCAAACCAAGCCTGCATTCTGATGTGTTCTGAGTCCAGCTAACTCTTAGAGGATGGATTTCATGGTAAGAGTACAAATGAGCTACCAAATGCAATGTTTTAAAATTACGTATATTAATAACCTATTTTTAAAGAAGCTGAACATCTGCAGGATGATTTGAACTGATCAGATGAGAGTTGTAGATCTCCACACATTTGATGAAGTTTCAGTATTATAATGGGCTTCTCACATTGTTTTCTGCCACAGCTATATTTCATGCTGACAGGCACACTGTTAATGCCTAACATTCACTGGGGAAGATGCTATAACCATGTCTACTGTGACCAATAAATACTCATGTACATTCCTATTAATTTTGTTTTCAGAGGCCTTCAAGCCAGTTTGTTTTGATCCTGTGCTTTACATTTAGAAAAGCTCCGAAGTTGAAATCCACATCAAAGATCGATGGAACTGACTTTGAGGCTTCTGTCTGAGCAGTAACTTTTAATATCACCATGGCACACTATTCACCAGGAATGTTCTTCTGATGTTTTTCTGGTTAAAAATTTGCATCTTTTCTCCTTTATTAGAGAAACTTTACAGAGTAGAGAGAGGCAAAGGAGAGAAGCCCTTCCGACCAGACCTGTCACTAGAAACGGTGGGAGAAAGAGAGATGGAAGTAAGTTAATAATTAACTAAAACATTTTCTGGGTGAAGGGCAGAACTCCTGGCCAAACTAGAGCTGGTGATATTGGGAGGATGAAGGCTGCACACGTTTTATGCCAAACGCCTTAAACTCATGAGAAGAAAAGGTGTTCTATAGCTGTTACCAGTGAAGTGAAATACAACGTACAAAAATTATTTCTTCCCTCTTCAGTGTATCCTGTGAAGTGTCTGTTTAGTTTTCTAACCCAGTGATGGTTCAACAACTAATACATACATTAAAAGTAGATCTAGTGTGGATTTGCACATTTCACTAGAGAGGCCTGGGTTATCTCAAAAAAAGCAAACATATCAGACAATGTTCTCACCTGCCTCCACTGGAATTCCCTAAAAGCTACATTCAGTTTGGATGAACCAAAGGAGACCTTAAAATAAAATAAGAACATGTGCTTATTTAGTTTAATGCCATCTTAGGGCTGTGAACAGCTATACCTTAAAGAGGATGTTTCACCGACATATGAAATATTATCAAATTGTGAGGGTTGTATAACTGTGTGTGGGAAAGCAGCAGCTTGACCTGCATATGAAAGGATAGATCAGTCTTCTGATTCAATGTACAATATACTCACAAGTACATTGTGTTGCAATAATTAAAGAAGGACTATCATTATCTTTTGAATGTGCTTTCAAGCAGTGCTTCTGTTTACTAGTCCTTATATTACAATGGCGTGTCTTCTGAAATTTGGTAATAATCCAGTGTGCTAGACTGATATTTTGTCTTTAAATAATGCATGAGAATCACAAGAGATGATATCTCACAGAAACTGGTGGCAGTACAACACATTTCAGAGAGGATTAATATCACCTATCTTTAGACATTTACAAGCTGGATATCTCAGTCCGACCTAGTCTCTCCCCAGGTCCGCTTTACATCTGATGGAGAGAACACTCATCCAGAGTGTTCCATCCATTCTGGCCTATCTTCTGGGGCTATCTTAGACTAAGTTGCCTTTCTCTCTATTGATTCCTAAGGGAACCCAAGGTGACATTTGAACTGATCACCTCATAATCACTGGAAAGAAATGGAAACTTACATGGTGCCATTCTTCCGACCTATTTTGGATATCTTCAAGATGGAATGAATCACACTGCAAATGTGCCTATTCTCTCCACTGATTATAGTTCCTAAGGCTTCTTGCTCAGGTGCAGATGTCTGTGTTGTAGACATCTACATATTGGACAGATGAACCCCATTCTTTTTTTACTGAATCACCAGTTTCTAAAAGATCCCAAACACAGGATATTAAGGGATATGATTACCACAGAATTGACCTCCATGTCAATAACCATATCTGGCACCAGTTGCAGGCCTGGATCAATTTACTTGCCTTTCATTTATGTGTTGCAAATTCAAGTTAAGCTCATGTCACTAGGCACCACAGAGTTAAGTTTAAGATGCTTGCAATGAATGTCCTAACCATAGATTCATAACAGTTAGTCATGCATTTTAATAAGTTGTTGGTCAAGAGTAACCGGAAATTCCATAATGTACTAGTGCTGTTTAGCACCATTATCCTTCTATGCCAATTGCTTGGGCAGACTTTCCTTAATTTCTTTTGTTTGAAGGTGTATATACTAGTGAAAAGCTGCTGGGAGGAAGATCCAGAGAAGAGGCCTGACTTTAAGAAAATTGAGAACACTCTGGCTAAAATATGCAGGTGAGCAGCAGCGGCTATTTGTCAAGATACTCCTAACTCCTCCTAGCTGTTAGGAAGCTCGTGTTTATAATCTGACGTAAATATGATTCAGTCAGTGGAAAAACTGTCTTCACTTAGATCCTTCCTTATCCTTTGATAGAAAAGGAGGCAAGCATGTGCATATGTATATATGTATGTGTGTATATGTGCATCTATGCATGTATTAGCTGAGGACAAGATGATCACCATACCTCAAATTGGTACACTGTGAAGTAGCAAGCTGGATAATTAGAGATGCAAGCCATTCGAGTAATTCACCACCTGTCTTTGGTCAAGAGTTGGACAGTGAGTCATGTTGTCTAAGTTTCAGGAAATGAATGCATGCAAATGTTTAGAGGATGATTAGAAAGTTTGGATTGGGTTGTAGCATAAATGAGTTCAGATGGTCCCAAATTAAGCTGACTAAAAGTGCCGGGTTGTACCTCATCAGAAGAGTTAATTAGAGGGTTTTGTTGGTGCAAAGTTGTGGGATAATAAGAGCCAGAGTTGAAAAAAATCCTATGAGGTTATACAGGCCTTTCACCTAGCCACTGCTGCATTGCCCCTATGGTGTTTGGCCTGAATTAATTATTCAGATATCCAAACAGTGAGTTTTTAGTCACTTCTCTTGGAGAATTGCTCCCTAGTTTTTAAAGCTGTCTTCATGAACCAGTCCCAACAGCACTCGCATCATTTTACACTTTACATGGGCAGAAGGACAACTACACTATCCGTAACTAAACATATCGTACCGCAGCAGGGCAGAAAGAAGTCTTGGTTCAGCTTCTAAGCCTCCATCCTACAGGAGGATGGAGGTTGCCACTTGTAGCAAGGTGTTCTCCTCATAAGGAGGTCTAAGGTGGTATGTTCCTGACATAGAGATTTGTTTAGAGTAAGAGCAGTTTTAAAGTTCATTCATGTACAATATGAATCTGACTCTTACGGTCAGCCTGGCCCCATCTATTTTCAGACTGCTTTGGTGAGCCCGGGCTGCCAAGGCAAACAGGGGTTATGAGTGGCTCATGCTACTGTATGTCTGCTTCCAGCAGTTGTCTACTCCCTACTGTCTGCAGGATCTTGTGAGGGAAACAAACTCAGGGCCTGCTAATTGTTCTGTTGAATTGTTCTGTCTTCCACACAGACAGCCCCAAATTTCCTCAATCCTTCCGGGTCTAATCCCCAGCTCAATGCTAAGTCCAATTTTCTGCCCACCTTCTTTAGCTTTTTCTCAGGATTCAAGCTTGCCAGTTACTTTTTCCAAATGAATGTTCATGGATTACCCAAGGTAACCTGGAGTTGACAATGTTAGCAGGGCTCAGTGATTTTAAGGTGTTTTAAGAATTAGCAGCTCTAGGTGACAATTGTGGGCCACAGGTGTTCAAATCATAAACATAAACCCTCTAAGAACAATGTACTTTAAACAATTTGCATTCTAACTATATGTAAGTCAAACACTGCAAAAGTTTTCTGTTGCTCATTTTTGCCTCTTTCTCAACAATGTGTTTTTATCATTCTTCCCTGTTGGCTCCTGTTATTCCCAGTAACTACCATGGCCAGACCAATGAAAGCTACATGGATACCTTGATCCGGCGTCTACAGCTATATTCCCGGAATCTGGAGCACTTGGTGGAGGAAAGGACGGAGCTATACAAAGCAGAGAGAGACAGAGCAGACAGGCTTAATTTCATGTTACTTCCACGGTTAGTACTGTCCAGCAGGATTTTCACTTGAATTTTATTTACATGTATCATCTAATTCTTGAAGAGTGGGGTTGGAATTAATATTCATCTTGTATTTCTTCAAATGAGAGAATGAAAAGCTACTTCCTCTGTCTTAATTCTCCCAACCTTATGGGCAAAGGGCAAATTTAGGAAGTGCCACCAATTCCCTCTGTACCTCTTCTGCCTCCCTGTACTGACCATTTGAGGACAATGGGTAGCAGACAGAGAAAACATGGCCTTCTTTGCCCAGACAGAACCACAGACTTTCTATAGGCTTTGCATCCTGGTGTGATTTCCCATATAGGCCACTGGTGCTTATCTAGGCAGTCCCTGCCTGAGGCTCCAGTTCAGCTCAGCATTTAAATGTATGGTTAGAATTAAAAAGATTTACTGAACTGGAGCCTTAATTATGACCAAGCTGGAGCTCAAATGAACCAGATGCGATCTACAATTACAGTAGAATGATTTAAGCCAAGGGAAGAAAAATGTCTCAATTAGGGAGCCACTGTAAAGTATCTTCATTCATTCACAAAATGTATTTGCCTGTGATAAGGACATCCTCATTTACCTGTAGTTAAGGTTGCTAATGACAGATGTGTCTTTGTAACATTTGTATCACAACAGACGAGTATTTTCACACTTGTGTGTACCACTCTAAGCCATAAAATTACATGACCTACCTGAATGTTACTGACACTGAAGAATTTTTTTTTGACCAAGACTGGCCAAATCAGTCCTTCTCATTTTATTAGCATCTGTTGATGCTGTATTGATCTGTTCAACAGCATGGTGGTAATTTGAATTATGAAGACTTTTACATAATCATTATAAGTTTTAATAGACAGACAGATAGACTGATTTTAAAACTAGCTTCCTGAGATGGGATCTTGCAAATACCTGGCCCAAACACCTCGCAGACTGAGGTATTACTATACTTATTACCTACTTACACATGTTTTTTTTGGTTACTCAGGTGACACAAGCAGAAAAACTCTGAATACCTCAAGTATCCTGGTGTTTTTTAGAAACTACGTAAATGAGAATCAGATAGCCCCATTTAGAAATGGCGCAGACAGCAGTTCCAACAGCAGGCATTAGCATAAAGAACGCTAGAGTGACACGCTTAGCTGAGACCAGAGGGGGCAAGTCAGGGAGGCAGGACACTTAATCCAAGTGGAATCTGACCAAAATAGCAGCTCAAGCAGCTGTATGCTTCTCAAGGGCACACACATGTACAAAGTGGCATTGTGTTTAACACCCAAACCTGCCAAACCCCCACCAAACAGTCCAGAAAGAAGCTGAGGAAAATGTGTGTCCTCACCATTAGTATGTATAATTTCAGGCAGTGCAAGTCTGTGGCTGAGGCTCGCTGCCTGACCCTAATGTTGGCCCCTAATGTTGTCAGTTACATATAGGACATAGTAAGATCTTAATGCTTCAAGGCTTATACTCCTAGACTGCTTACAATCAAGTAAGACTCTGCAAATTTAGGAGGAGGTAGTCTGAAAGGCTGGTGTGATAGTGAGGTAGACTATTATGTAGCAATGGCAACCTTACTTGAATCTTTTCTGATACTGATGCAAAAACAGAATATTACAATACATCCCATCCCAAGAACTATGAAGTCCTTTGGGCAAAAGGGCAGAGAGACTTCTAGGGGCATGTGTAGGGCCTCCTTTCTCACCAGTTTCCTCCCAGCTTCCAATGTGAGTTTGCTAGGGAGGAAAGAAGAACCTGTCCCTGAAGCCTCCACCCTACCTGGTGAGACCAGGAGACTCCAATGGAGTTTCATGCCAAGATGGTATTGGGACCCCTTATCTTCCTCAATCTCCCCTCATGTACAGGATCCCCTTTTCCAGCACAAAACCTCTCTTTCACTGCCTTCCTGGCAGAACCCAGAGATCTACACTGATCCCGTATGCACAGAGCTCTGTTCTGCTCCAGCACTTTGCTAGGTAGAAGGAGTGTCTCCAGCTGGAGAGCAGGAGGAATACAGCCCAACTTCAGGTTGTGGTTTTGCAGTGCAGCAGAGGGGTTGAGGAGGGTTGGGCCTTATTGGGCCAGACTAGACTAGATGGACGCTGTAGAGTAAGGCACAGGACAAGTATTACTGAAATTGTAGTACTGGTGATGCTAGTAATTTTGGTATTGCATACATTTAGAATAGCAAAACTATCATGGTACTTCGTCACTAGTTTCAAGGGCATTTAAGTAGTCAAGGTGTTGACTTTATGACTCATTAAAAAAAAAGAAAAAGAAATGTTAAGTGTTTGTTCAGTCCAAACCAATTTGGGGGAAAATCTGAAATGTTATGGGTGGATAGGCTATGGGACAAGAAATCCATTTCCTTCCATCCTTTGTTCCCAGGACCCTATTACTATCTCACTGAGACGAAACACGCCATTGTGCAACACCTACATTTTCTGAGTCTCCTTCAGTTATTCCCTTCTAATTTCCCCATGAGAAACAGATTTTTTCCTGGATTTAGACATGCAAAAAAATGAAATTCCATCTGAATGGATACTGAGTGTCATCATATTGAATTTTTGTTCCATAAAATTATCAGACTATGATATCTCATCTGAAATCAGGATGAGGTGATGTAACTATCAGGATGCAATTATTTCTGCACTAGGGAAACAGAAAAAAGTGTCTGTTCTCACTTATTGGGAACAAAAGCGGGAGTAGAATCTAGGGCTACAAGTCAGAAGTCCCAGAATTTCAATTTTAACTTTAGCACAGTTTCCCCATTTCTGACCTTAGCTAAGAAGCTCAGTTGTCCTGTACCTCAGTTTCCTCGTGGCTTTTACTTAACACAATTGGATTTTGTAAGGCTGTTGTGCATTAATTAATATTAGTAAGTGCTTTGAGGTCCCTGGCTAAAAGGCATTATGGACATCTAAAATGCTATTACGGTGGTAGTTTTCAGCAAACTATTTGATATTTCCTACCCAGGAAACAATGATGTGCTTGGGTTGTGTGAGAAAACTCCTTTAATGTAAAACACAGACTATTCATCCATCTTTCTGCCTTCTCTATGCCTGCAGGCCAGTAGTAAAATCTTTGAAGGAAACTGGCCTGGTAGAGCCAGAGCTATTTGAAGAAGTCACTATCTACTTCAGTGACATTGTTGGCTTCACCACACTCTGCAAATACAGCACCCCAATGGAGGTGGTAGATATGCTCAACGATATCTACAAGAACTTTGACCACATTCTTGACCATCATGACGTTTACAAGGTGATTAGCTCCTCACTTTTGCTTAATTAACAATCAGGGGACACAGAAATCAAAACTGGATTATGTGGTGGGTTTGGGAAGAATGTCTCAGCGCTAGCAAAGACAAGCAAAGACAGATACAAACAGGCCAAGATTACCTCATATCAATGCTTGTGTGCCTGCTTATAGCTAATTTTCTATACTAGGTGGTCACAGATTCATTACTTGGAATGCCGTGTACAGTTATGAATGCTCACATACTGAAAAAGGTGTCAGCTACCTTAAATGAAGCAATCTGGCTGGTTAGGAAAGACATGCTTAGTTGTGGACAAGAGGATCTGATAACTTTTTAACTTTTAACTAAATATTTATTTTGCTGTTTATGGAGTTGGCAACTTTTAATTGTGTTTCCACCACAGGTTGAGACCATTGGTGATGCCTACATGGTGGTGAGTGGTTTACCGAAGAGGAATGGCAATCGCCATGCAGTAGACATCTCTATGATGGCTCTGGACATCCTCAGCTTCATGGGATCCTTTGAACTGCGACATCTGCCAGGCCTGCCTGTTTGGATTCGCATTGGAATTCACTCTGGTATACAGTGGTGCTAGATGAGCAATGACAATGTAGTTGCATTGTTCTTGAACTTAACAGAATAGACATCCACGGAAAATCTGGCAGCACATCACACACAACTGCTCTCCTCATGAAGAATCAGGTTGAAAACAATGTTCCTGGGGGAAGGGCAACAGAAGTAAATAAGCCACTGGCTTGCTCCCTTATAGTGGCATAGCCAGTATCCATTCATTCATAGCATAAGCTAGTAACTACGAAGAGCAACTGCCATGGCTCCTGGATTAAGCCAGTTGTAGCCTTCAGAGATCACTCCTCCCTTACCAAAGTGGAGATCAGCTACATCAATACGCTTATCTGGCCATATGAAGCAGGCCTGCGTTCTATGCTTTTTCAGGCAAAAGTTCTGATCAAGCGTATGTGGAAATTCATGTTTTAACTAATCCAATAATTAAAGAATTTTCCTCAAAGGGGAACTACAGATAATTCAACAAGTATTTGGGCAAATTTTATCTTTCATCTTTGCTTGTTTCAAAAATAAAAACCTGAGTAACCACTATCAGATGAGAAACATACAAGTGGAAGCAACTGAGGCACTGGGAAACCCCTTGAGACACCGCTATGAATTCCCTCCATAATGAAGCTTGGTCTTTTTTCCTCCCTCTTCCAAAATCGAGTCAGTAACTATTTTTTTCTGCACAGAAATTGTGTTCAAATAGTGTGCAGCTGTGTCCTCTTCGTGATCCTATTGGATTATGTAAGATGAACAGAGCTAGGCCTGGTTTGGAGTGGAATGGGAGACTGCCAGATACTTTATGTAGTGAGGTAGAGAATACTGCCATTAGTGAGGAACCCAGAACCCCAGCAGGTACTGGCATTGCTCTGCAACAGCAAGTAACACCTTCCAAATAAAGTCTCTTGATCCACCTTTTTCATTCCCTGTATCCCATTTCTAGGTCCATGTGCAGCTGGTGTAGTTGGAATAAAAATGCCTCGTTACTGTTTATTTGGAGATACGGTGAACACAGCTTCACGGATGGAATCCACAGGCTTGCGTAAGAATTTAATTCTATCTATCAGTGTAGCAGGATGGAAGACTATCTGTTTCTGTGATCAAAGTGTTTATTTTCAGCTGAGAACAATTTATTATCAGATCACAGAAGTTTTAAAGATGTAGAAGCCCTGCTCATTTTGACTACCCATTGTTCCACCTCCCTGTTAGGCAATGAAGAATTGTTCCTTGTTCCTGCTTCAGTGCTGGTAACAGGGAGTAAGTAGGCTGGTTGGCTGGCTAAGTTCCTCCGGAAGATATGATACGTACGTGTCTCAGATTTAGTTACATTGTATGAATTGTATATTTTATTTCAACCTAAAATTGTATTACAGCTTTATTGTGTAAATATGCTGATCGTATATTTTAAACTGAAGTAATTACCTCTTCAACTTCACCATTAGGGAACTGTGCCAAGAGCCAGTTTGTCTTCCTTCAGCCTAGTGTCTTTGCATTACTGTTCTCTATATAAGTACCTCTCTATTCTTTTCCCTTTTGGCATTTAAACACTAGAAATACCCATGTCACCTGTATTTCAGATCAATAGCTGTATCAGCTATTCCTATTTAGTGTGCTGCCCTTTCCATAGATACAATCCTATGTAATGGAGTTAGATTTTTGATACAGCGGTATAACTCATTCTCATTTAATTTGACTCTAAGGTTTATGCTGACAACAATTGGAAGAGTTTCTGCCATGCGCAAGTTTTCACATATACTTAATATGATTGTGTGTTACATTTACAACTTGAGGTTTCATTGTTTGTTTATTTATTTATAGCTTTAAGGATTCATGTAAGTGGTTCCACTATTGCCATCCTGAAAAGAACAGGCTGCCGGTTCCAATATGAAACAAGAGGAGAAACATACTTGAAGGTAACCTGTACCATGCACAAGCATGTACACAGAGAAGAGAGATCACTTTAAAAGGAGTATATAGCTGGTAGAACCCCTCAACTTAATTAACAGCTGGACAACAACAGTCACAGATTGGTATCACAGTCTCCAAGTGATTAAAATACTTCCATGAAGACAACATGGTCAATGAAGAACTGTCTGAGGCATAAATTAAGGCAACATAAAGATGTAGAGAATAAATGATGAATATACCATTGGTAACAGGATATTGGGTAGTAATGGTGAATGGGTCTGATGGATGGTAAGCTGAATCTATTGCTAATTTGCTCTTGTTCTGCTATCTGTCTATTTATCTATATATTTATTTCGGTCTATTAAACTTGTCAGATGTCTGTAGTTTATTGCTGAAGACAGGTAGCACAGCTCACCTCTTCCATGGTGTGTTGTCCAGGTCATGGAACAAGGGAGTGAGTGTGCAGTTGCATCCCCCCTATTATTCTTGTTCCTACATCTTATTTTTAACCCTTTGCTGTGAGCATCAGTTACTGAAAACAAGAAGAGTCATATACAGCAATGTGCAATACAGTATCATTTAAGTAAATTAACTATGGAAAACTGTGCTCTAATCCCTAAATTGTGCTTTCTTTTCTTTGTCATACATATTTAGGGCAGAGGAACTGAGGTTACTTACTGGCTGACGGGCACTGAGGACAAGGAATATAATCTCCCAACACCTCCTTCTGTGTAAGATGGTCTTTATATGTGAAAAGAGAAGAGAAATTCCCAATCTTTGCACTTTGGCCTTCACTGTTTCTCCCCAGGCTCTTTTTTTTTTCTTTTTTTGGTAACACTTGGCTTGCTTCCATTAGTTAAAGGCTTTAACAGTGCATGTGCATATAAACACATGTAAATATTCATGACAGCATTAGCTATAGGATGGTGCATGTGCTGAAGGTTATTTGTATGTATAAGCACTTAATAGGTTCATTTCCTTGGAAGGGAAATAAGAGTTAGAGGACAAGCTGTTGATCTAGTATATGCAGAGCATGGGCAAAAAAAAAGAAAATTGTTAATATTCCCAACAACTTTAGTCCTAATTCCAGCTGTGTGTGACACTACAGCAAAAGGATAATTGCAACAGAATGTGCAGCCAGAATGTACAGTGTTATGCCTTTTTGTGGATTTTTAGCAGCAGTGAAGCAGCATTAGCATCTAAATCTGGCCTGCAAAACATGTTGTCTGTGTCTTGCAGAAAACCTGCAAAGCAATTTCTTTGCTTCACTGGGAATGGAGAAGGCTGAATTTCAGAGTCTGCCTTTTAGAATTGTTTGGTGTGTGTGTGGACCAATTAAATGTGTGTGGTTATGTGTCTTTTGGGGGAATCTGCAGGAGGAATGGGACATGCAGGATTTTGAACAATATTCTGCCAGAAGAATTGGGCAAAGTTACTGCAGTATTGTACAGGCATAGTCTTTAAAAAGTGAACAAAAGCTTACTTTCTAACACATAAGAGAGTAGTTACCAGGAAAAAAATGAGAGGTTGATGTCCTGGACCTGAACTATTGTTTTGCATTTGTACTGAACAAAATATAGTAATAGTGGGAGTGTTGTCTTTGAGAAACAATGCAAAACTGAAGTCTCAATGCCTGGTTGTGCTCATTTCATGTGTATTTTGCATGAGTAC
This sequence comes from Apteryx mantelli, assembly GCF_036417845.1. NCBI lineage: Eukaryota > Metazoa > Chordata > Aves > Apterygiformes > Apterygidae > Apteryx > Apteryx mantelli. The sequence goes on from NC_089978.1 coordinate 167,373,391, forward strand.
AGCATTAATAATGGAATTTCCTCACTTTCTAAACTGTTGTGTACATGGCTCTTTATTAAATGAGCACTTGCTGGTACCTACTTAGAAACGACAGTGTTTCAGGACAACTTTAAGCATTTACATTACAAATCGTAGTTTGTCGAATAAATTAGGATCAACTATGGTGAAAGGCATAAGTAAATGTAAAGGTTTACTTTTACTGCAGAAGTTCTGAAAATTACACAGTGTGCCCATTGCACAAGTAAAATTTTTTGCCAATTTATTAATATCTACCTAAGAGAAAAGAGACGGCTAAGAGAAACTTGAAGGATAAGGGTTTTTTTCAGGACATTTGCAAAACAGAAACAATTGAACTTTTTATCGACTACACAATCTCATAACTGTTTTTTTTTTAAATGGAAAGTACAAGTCTTCTTCTCTGGGCCGAACAGGAAACACTGTTGGGCTCATTTCTATGATACATTTTTTTTTCTAACCTCAGGACTCCTTTTTAAATTGATTGGTTGAGATTATCAGAATTACTGTATTGGTAATTCATCTGGAGTTCAAGTTTTGAAAGTACCTTGTGAGTACCTCATGTGATCAGTGATGTTTTTGTTTTCACTTCCTCGCATAGGCTGTGACTGATAAAATTGTTCCTTTAAACTGTTGTATGTGTGGTACTCCAGCAAAAAACAGACACGCTGCAGAAATTTATGGAAAGGTGGCAGCTCTGTTATTGAAGGCCACCTGAAGTTGACTAGTGGAAATGCCAGTCCTGGTAATGGAGTTGAGAGCTAGCATCTCCTTCAATTGGGAGTGAATCTAATTCAGGTCTTCCTTTTCATAACAAATGAAGCTGAAATTTTTTTAAGGTTGATAATGACACTCCTGCAAATCTCCTGCGCAGAGACAATACTAAAATCACAAAATCTGCCAAAATCACAAGCAAATTGTGAATTATATTCCCAAATTCAGAATCTGAATTTGGTTCTTCCCATGCTTTGTTTCAATAGTGTGTGAATGTTATGAAAAGAAACATAGGACAGAAATATTTAAAAAACAGTGGGACTCAGGGGATCACTATAAATGTGTGAATCACTGAAATTTTCTTCTATCCTGTTGCTTTCAGGGAGAATCAACAGCGGTTACAAGATGACTTAGCAGAGATGATAATAAAGACTCTTCAGAAACGGGAAGCTGAAGGGTTCAAGCAGCGGGAGCTTTCACGGGTACCCAGCTACCGAACAGGTACCCTAGAATACTTGCAACTGGCCAGTGCAGAGAATTCTGCCACATATCTTTAAAACTGGATGTCTGCTATGACTCAAAAAGCTGCAGCAAACCTATGCACATTCTCTCGAGTATTTTAGGTAAAGGCTGGAGTTTTATATTCTCAGGTAGAGGGGAAAGAAATTACCCTTTCAGGCATCCTTTCTAACATATGACCTGTTAGCAGTAAACCAAACCTCTCTTCACCGTAATGTCCAAATTGTCTGATGACTTCAGAAGGACACATGCAGCCTGATTTGAGGGAAATGAAAATATCTGCCGCTTGAGACTGGAAGATAACTTTTTTTTTTTTTTTTTTTTTTTTTAATTGAGAGGCTGTTCAATAATCTGCTTCTGAAAATATTCATAGTAAAGCCTTAATTTTCATGATTTTAAAATGTGCTTAATTTGTAACTTTTATTTGGAAAAAAAATTTGTTATAATGTATTTGAAAATAACATTAAACGTATCATTGATAAATTCGGGATATTTTGGCATTTTGCTTCTTCTGTAGTTTTCCCCAGTGTCTCCAGTGTTTTGTTTAATCAAACTGACTTTGATCAAGAGATAGCACTTCCATTATTTATCTTTGGAGATTATTCCAAAACTTGTGTGGTGTCTAAAGCTTATCTGAATCTCTTAGGCCTGCAAAATGAAACTGGAAATCTTACAAACACCGGATCCTTTCATATCCTTTCTCCACTTCTGCTTCTGCCCCCAGACCAGAAGTGCAACAGAAATGAAGAAAACAAACTTATCTGAATTTCTTAAACCTCAGAAACTTTCAATTCAGCTTTTGAATGAAGTTTCACAACCAAGCAGAACTCAATTTTACTGAGTTGACTCACTCATTAACTGACACCGCAACATTTATATGAATAATCACCTTTAAAAAGCAACCAAAGCACAGGGGGGCACCTGTAAAAGAAAACCACCTTTCACCTGAAAAAATAAGAACTAGTGAGGGAAATTTTTGCAAAAGCCTTTTGTGCATTGGTGGTTTTCAAATCTTGTCAGTGGACCGCAACTTTTAGGTAGTCCTCAGAGCTGCTTCTTTCACAATTGTCAAATACTAGTTAGTATTCAAACCTTAAAATTTGGTGCATAAGTTTTCCCCAAATCATTCTTTTATGGTTTTGAACACCATTTTTGTCCAAGTAAACACCCTAAAAACAATGAAAAATAGCAAGCCTGTCTCCTGCAATTTTTCTTTGTCAACCTAAACTAGAATTTAAAAAAAAGAACAATATAGATGTAAATAGACTGACCTGAAGTGTTAAGATTCCTGGCAAAAATTAAATCAGGATGTGCTGCAGGACTTACAATATTGCCTAAATAACGTAAATTCCTACACTCAGGAACAGGATGTAGACAGAAATAGCAAATAGCATGTAACCAACAGACATAGCTTCCAGATTACATGCAACCAATTTTAAACTTGGTCTCGCATGAATACATAAATTTTTTTTTTTCTGTTTTTGCCAGACCACCCTAATGGAAGTGTTCATTGGGGTGAGGATAGAAAAAATGACTGGTATTCTAAAACTGATTTGGATTAAAAGGAATGTAAGTACAGTAAAAAAGTATAAAGTCAGCATGTCTGCTGTTTCCTGCCTCCAGGGACTTATCAACAATGTTCATCTCTCTATCTGCATTTTCTCGTGCAAGTGCTGCACTGTAGTGCTACCTGGCACCACCACACTGCTGTGACAAGTGTTCGACTCCTCAAGACTGAAGAAGCCTATTACTTTAAGCAGAGTTGCTCTGCTATTTGAAGTGACTTAAGTCCATTTTTAAAGAGGAGTTTTATGGGCTCTGTTCCTGACACCTCTGAGATACAATTTATTTTAGAACAAATATCTGCTGACACTGATTGAGACAACTAATTTAGACAGTGTTTGGTTTTCAGTGGTCCTTCTCCTTCCTGCACTCTTCAGACTATGATTTTTGTGCAATTCCTTGGAGATAAATAGTTACCTTAGGAATGAGTTGATTGATCTATCTTCTGGTGTGGCTGCTTTCAACATGATTCTGTCCCTTTGCATTTCTGTTATCCATACATCACAAAAAATTCATTTTTGACTACCTTTTTAAATAATTTGTACCTGCTTTCTGGTGTGAGTCTGTCCAGTTTCAATGTCTTACGACTGCATCTTGTTATTATCCATTAGATCAGAGAGTCCTTTACCATCATAAGTCTGTCACTGAGGTTCCAATCACAGATCTCTCCAGTTTTAAACAGTGAGACATTATATTAAAAAACCTAATGTGAGATGTAATTTTGCCCTCCAAATGGAGAGGATTTTGGCTGCACCTTCACCTGTTCATTTGAACTTACCTCACACAAAAAAATTTCTGGGAATCCCTGGGTTGGCAGCAGTTGGAAGTAAATCCTTCCAAACACACAGGAGCTTTGTAGTCATGGTCACATGCATACTCTCCCTCCTTTTTGCCCTCTGAGTTTTCTCATGCATCTGCACAGCCTTCCTGGTTTAGCACTGTTTATTTGCATTTTCTCTCCAAGGTTGCATGTGCCTCTAATTCCTGACCATGCCCATCACTTGTACACAGAGAATTTTTTTTTAAAAAATATTATTTTTCTGTGGTAATCCTACAGGAGGAATTCTAAGGAAAGTATCATTTGATATTTTAATTCACCAGTATGGGCAAATTGAGAGCAGCATCTGACAGAGGTGAATTTTCATTTGGAAAAGCATTTTTTGTAAATGAAGTATCAGGAAAATACTCCTCAGGCAAACACAACACTGACATTAAGACTTACTCTTTACTGGAGAGGCAAAAAAGAAAAAAAAAAGTAACACTGGTCTTATCCTTCTCTCTTAGTAAAAGTGGCCCAGAACAAAACAGCAATTGGAATGGAACGATTCTTACAGCTGGCAATGGTGTTATAGTGCTGTTATCCCAGGCACGAGGCCAAGACTTGCTAGTTTGCCTGAACTGGTGTGTGTGTGACCTGGTTATGGGAGGCTACTGCAGGAACCAGTATCAAATTTGAACAGTATTAAACAATCAGCAAAATACAAAGTCCTAATAACAGCTGCTTTAGGACGCCAGTGGAATATCCAACGTTGACGAAGAAGAAAAAAAAGGCTGCATCTTGAAATAATCTGGATCACAGGGGCAAGGAAAGAGCAAATGGGAAATAATCCACACCTGTAAACGTTAGAAAAAACGACTGCCCTCAGTTTTTTTCCTGAGACATGTGCAGCAGTCATTTTTTTCAACAGGGCCGGAAACTGCTCTTCAGCTGATGCGAGACATGCAGCTTGACAAGACGCCATCCAACTCTTGTAATTCCTGAGTTGCTTTATCGAAATCTTTTCTGACAGACCTTTCCCCCCGGTTTATCAGCACAACTCCGGCAGTCCGGGCAGAGGCAGGAAGGAGGGAGGCTGGTTTTTTTTTCGCCTGCTGCACACGAGCACCCCCGAGACGAGGCCGGGCTTAAGCCCCGACCTCTCACCGGCCCTTGGGAGGCTGAAACAAGCGCGAGGCCCGGGGCTCGCCGCCCACCCCCGTCTCCCATCTTCCCCTCTCCCCGGCGCGGGGCGGCTGCGAGCGAGCCGCGGCGCTGGGCGGGCAACGTGCAGCCGGCGCGGGCGCGCGCGCCGCGGGGCGACGCCGCCGAGGCGAGGCGAAGCGCGGCGGGGCGGCGCCAGCCCCAACGGCCGCCGAACCCAACGGCCGCCGCGCCCCTCGGCGCGCGCGGACGGCGGCGGCAGGGGGGCCTGGGGGCGGCCGTTGTCTACCGCCGCCTGAGACCCGGAGGGGAGGGGATGGGGCGGCCGGCGCGGGGGCAGCCCTCGCCCCGGCAGGGCCGCCCCCGGTGCTGGACTCTGGGGCCGGGGCGGGCGCCGGAGGAGGCGGGGGCAGCGGTGAGACCTGCCCTGAACGAGCGAAGGAAACTTCTTAAAGTCCCGCCGCCTCCTGACGCCCGCAGGAGACGCGGGGGAGCAGCATGGCCCGGCTCGGCGGCGTGTGCTGCTGCTGGGGGCTCGTCCTGCTGTGGGCGGTGGCGGGGGGCCGAGCAGGTGAGGCAGCGGCATTGGGGGCGGGCGGCGGCGGGGCCTGGCCCCGGCCCCGGGTCTCCCTGGGCAGGCGGATGAGAGGCTCGAGGCTGTCGCTGCTGTGGAGCAGCCGGGAGCGGAGCCCGGCGCGGGGCTGCCCGCGGCTGCCCAGGGGGCAGCGCGGCCCGCCTGGGCCGGCCGCGGGCTCCGCGCACCGTGCTGGGCAGCGTCTCGCTGGTGTGCGCCTCCCCGTCTCTTTTGGGCGGGGGGGACCCCCAAAAAACTTACTGGGTCCCCTTGGGAATGGGGGCGACGCGGTGGGGGCTCGTCCCCTCGAGAGCTGCGGCTGTCGCGGTGAGTTTGGGGGCCGGTTAACCCCCACCCCGGGGCCAGTCCTGCAGCCCGTGGAGCGGGGACAGAGCTGCCTCCAGACCCCTTTACGTCCTGCGGGCTATGGCAGGAGGTGCCAGTGCTCGTGTTGTATTAACACGTTTCCCAAATGCCTTCTTCCCGGTTCCCAAAATGGGCCAGGAAAAACAAACTTCGAATTAAGCAAATGAAGAAACTGCTGCTGGCTCCTAGTGGTGCTCATTTTTACATGTGTTGTACAGAATTAAATGTAACATGCATGCACAGGAATAATTTAGGATGAATGCTTCTTTTTGATGCTGTGGCCTATAGTATGCTACAACTTACATCTTTTTTAAAAAAAATTTAGTGCTAGCTTATGGATATAAATAATTGTTTTTGTTTCAGAGTTTGTACCTGTGCATGGGTATGAATCCCATCTGGTGTTTTCTGATTTGATAAATTTATGTTGCTTTTAAAGTAATTAATTCACCAATATCTGCTTAATTTTTAAAAACTGAGATTGTTTTCTATGGTACAAACACCACTTCATGCTAACTTCCTGCTCAGAGTTTCTTTTCATCTTTTATTTGCATAATGCAATATTTTTCAGCTGAAGCTGTAAGGCTACAATTAAGCTATTTCACTAACTGAAACTTCTGTAACATTTTCAAGCTTCCTCTGTTGGGTGCTATAATTTTTCTGTCTTTTTGATTTCTTTTCTTTTTTTTTTCTTTTTCTTCTCTTTTTTTTTTTGAGTTCTGCTTTTATACTGTTGTAACTGCTATGACTTCAGAGCCAAGATCTGGATATGAACAAATTTTTGCAAATGGCACACTTTTGGTAGGCTTCACAATTTACTGTAGAATCTTGGCTTCCTGCTTAAGTATTCAGTTTTCACCTGATTTGTTTGAGGGAAACCTTGCAGATGTGGACAAATACTGTGGTGTCTAACCATGTGCTAGAAGACATGCCAGCAAGGTGTGAACACTACATCTTTTTTCATTTAGAAGTATGAAATGGGTTATACAGCAATAGGAAGGATGGGGAAAAGAGTCACTAAAGGAGAGAATTTAAGATATGCTGAATGGTGTGGAGTGTGTGAAAGTGAAGCTGCCTCGGTGTAAAACCAGTAAAGGTTAGGGATGGAGAGGAGACAAGTAGAGCAGATCCTGTTTGCATTGACAGCATTGTCTAATGGGCTCTGCAGAAATGGTGAGGCAGTTGAGGAGCAAATCGCCCCCGGAAAACTTCATCTTCTTTTGCTGCTTTCAATTAACTCTGAAGATCTTAAGGGCTACTTCCACTGCTCATCTTATAGGAAACTCCTAAGCTAATGCATTAATGGTTACAGAACAAGGAAAAAAATCAGGCATCCGTTGTTTTAATGTTTCCAAAATATAGCAGGCAGCTCGTCTTGTGGACAGTACTGTCTTATCTTGGAGACCTACTTTTCAAATCTTACCTGGATTGGCAAAAGCTTTTATTTCTACATTAGCAGCACTGAAAGAAGGGTCACCCATGAAGCATGCATAGAAAGTGAAAGGAATTTGGGGGTATGAAGTAGTTCCAGCTAGTGTCTGACTGATTTCTCGCAACACAGTGGAAGTTTTGGTAGAAAGCTATTAAGTAGCAAATAGAAATGCCTTTAGGCTATTTAATGGAGTAAACTTACCCCTCAACACTGTGAATTGCCAAAATATATATATTTTTCAGATTGGTTCATTATTCTATAGCTATGTTCTATAACATTTCAAATGCCTTGAAGATGCTTCATCATACAGTTTGGAAAATGTAGAGAATATTCTCTGGTAAAAATCACTTAAATTTAGAATCTAGGAGATTAGTGAGGCTACTTGTGAAGCTGGGATTTTTGTTGTTTTTTTGTATGTGTGTCTTCTCTGGATGACTCATCCTGGGGACCTGCAATTGTTTTGACAAGTTTTCTGTATCAGCTAAGCTTTCCATGTGAACGTGAAAGCCATGAAGATTCAAACTCTTAATTCATAGTTTACGTAGCTGAATATTGCTTCTCTCTCTCGAAAGCATAAATCGGGGGATTAGGCTTCAAATAATGACAGGCCTGTTAGAGACAAATTGAAAAATTACTTAAACCTTAACTGTATGAGGAAATAGGGTGAATTAAGGCCAATAGAATAGAAGGCTCAAATAGCTTATATTCAAGCAGAACAAGAAAGCATTGACTACTTTAATTGAAAATTACTGGGTTTCATGTTAAGTTCTTGTGTGGCTTAAATTAATTTCTAAAGAAGTCCTGAAGTAATTAACATTTATTTTGTAGTGGATTTCAATCATAGCTGTATTTTGAAATTTCAGTTGTACTTTAGAGGTATACGACCTTTCTAAAAGGTTAGAGGGATGATGCTAAAATTTTGCTGGGGAAATAGGACAAGCCATATCAAGCTACAAAATTGAACAGAAATGCCAGATGTTGCTTGTTGTGACTGACCTGAAATATTTAATGGGTAAATCCTGCTAATATAAATTAACTACTGAACTTTAGTTCTGGGAGAGGGTAAACTGGATATGAGAGATGTGCAACTTTGCGCTAACTTTTTGTGGTTTCTAAGTTGTGCAAAACTAGTTCTTGGTGAAAGGGAAAAGGGATAGCTTCCTTATTTAATGGAAAGTGTATAGGTAGAATCTGCCAAGTATATCTTAATACCTCTACAGAAAAAAATCTTCACCTTTGAAAATCTATAAATAAAAAATAGACATTAAAAAATATAGCTAAAAATTACAAGGCAAGGAATCCAGTGGGTTTCCTATTCTTAAATGTTGTTCATTCTAATTTAGCTTGTCACTCTCATTTATGTCATTGTGAAGCCTGAAATGCATAAAATGATTGAAAATATTCCCGGTGCTGCATTGCTCATCAGTGGACTTATTTCTCAGACTAAGGGAAAGTATAAATATTAGTTTCCACCCCCAAACCTTGTAGCCCCTTTCCTTTGTAAGGAAAAGGGAGTTCTGTTAATTTCTAAATAGAAAGTCCAGTAACCTCTCTAGATGTATGTATTTTATTTTTATTTTTAATAAACAACTTAGGCTGGAAAAGCAGCTGTTGTGTATTACCAAAATAATTTTACCAATCTTAAGGCATGTCAGGCATTACTTTTGCAGTAACTTATTTACTAAATATAGGTGATACATATCAAAAGTTACACTAGTTAAATGCTATTGAGCCTTCTCTCTGTATTTCTACTCTTTTTTCTTTTCTTCTCTGTCCATTCTGTTTTCTCACTACAAGTTGCTACTACTTTTTTGATGTCCTCTTCAGCATCTACTTTCTTTGTTTCATCTTCCCTCAGTCCCACTTGATATTTCCTTTAATTGTTTTCTCTAGCTTCTGGCAAATGTGTGTATTTCTACTCTCCCCACTGCCACTAAGTAGAAGACAAGCCCTGTTTCTCACGCACCCTGCCAACTCCTGTACTCAGACAAAAAGGGCAGAGAAAAGATCTGGCATTTCAGCCTGAAAATCAAAGGGACCACCAGCACCTTCCAGCCACAGCTGAGATATCTTCATATTTCCGTTATTAAGGGTATAATCTTGGCAAAAGGCAGGGTACTTCTCCATTGCTGAAGGAATTCCAGCACTCTCCCAACTGTGATTCTATTCATGTATTTTTATTGGGCAGATGTGTTGTAGTATTTTCATTAACATCAGGCAATTTGAGGAAAGGCTTTTCTCAGTCCCTGCTAACAGCTGGAAAGGAGAAGCAGCATGTATTTATTCACACGCTTGTTTTGTCATTGCACTTCTCCATTTTTGTCTCCCACCGTAAGTGTGCTGGTGGCTGTGGTTGAACTGTGTATCTCTGGTCCTATACAAGTCTCCTGACTTGCTGGTTGCGGTGAGGGGGAAGGGTGAATCCACTGACCTACCCTGTCCCCAGGGAGTTGAGTCATTCATTGCAGTAAGTAGTTCCAGTGTCTGCTTCTGTTAGTTGGGTCATACCAAGCAATATTGGTATGGAGACTCCACAATTTATTTTTACTGTCTTTGATGCACTTTAGAGTCCTGGGAGCAGGTAATAGGCTAAGATATGTGTCAGTGTTTGCTCTGCTACACCCTGGGAAGTCTAACTTAGGCGTGATAACCAGGATGATCTGTAGATTCATGGAGATGTTGCATTTGATTCATGTGTAAGAAGTTACCATTGCAACCAATGGGAGAATTGCTGGCGTCTCTGCCTCACCCTCCAAAAATAAATATAAAAATACCAGTGTTACCCTTCCCGAGAAGGGTTCCTGTTCTTGCAGGACACATATGGGGTTTTGAGTAATATGCTTAGATATCTATATTTCATTATATATTTCGGTTCTGGATGGCTTTCTTGCTAAAGGTAGTGCTGCTAGTTTAAAAGAATAGGAGTTAAAATTGTAACAAACTGGGTGATAAGAAATGCTTGAATTACATTGTAGTGTAAGCTTGTTTAGGTGTATACAGACTTTAAAGCTTGTACTCCAACTGTAGCTTTAACTCCAACTATAGCAAGATACAGACTTATTTTTAAAATATTAAAATACTTTTAAAAGATAATTACTATTATGATTTATATATAATACTATATATATATAAAAACATAAATATGTATGCCTTGAAATAAACATAGCAGGTTCATGATACCTAGGTATTTTGACACTTTATGTCAGAATTGGGAAGCTATAGGCCTAAATCTTTGAACCAGGTGAAATCAGGTGATGAGTGGCAGAATTACAAGTGACTTCAGTATTGGGAAATGGTCTTTTCCAAATAATGAAGAAAATATTTGGGGGATGGAAAAAGTAGTTGCTCTTGAGTTCATTTGAACTTCAGTGAAATACACTTGATAAGGATTTCTGTTGGGAACTGCCATGAAAAACATGTATATTTGTATTTACAAGCAAAGAGCAACATATTACATCACTGTAGTTCACAAACAACTTTTGGAGGTGAAGTGAGAAAGCATTTCTTCCACAATTCTTGGAAGTGCATAAGCAGAGCTTATTATTGCCAGTAAAGATAAAGCAGTGAAGTTGAAGGGGAGAGGGGAAGGGTTGTTCTTGATGTGTGGATATAGTTGAAGGGATGGCAAAGGGTGCTGTTACCGGCATTGAAGACTGTTGTGTGCTTGGAGATTTTGGTATTAAAAATGGCTATGGCTATCATTTTGAATGTGGATGTGAAGTTCCCAGTTCTCCTGTTCTCCATGCTCATTTTTCACCTCTGTCATGTATCTCCTTGCAAGTTCACCATAATATTTAATATTTTAATCTGATGAATCAGTATCTGGCACTTGTTACCCTCTCCTGGGTGCGAGCATCATTGTAAAGCCACATATATGACATGTAACCCTTTGCTTTTCCTTTAAATGCCTGTCTAGCTTTGTGGCAAATCATTCTATACTTTCATACTTCCCCCTCCCATCCTTTTCCAGTCTGGGTCTCCCCCATTTTAAATTACCATATAGTGGAGTTAGGGGCGGGGCAAACTAATTTTAAAGTTTGTTCTGACTTATGAAAACATCTCTGTATGTTTATGCCCTAGCAGTGGGAGGAGAGAAGCAGGGAAAACAAACAAACAAAAACCCCACAGCATGCCATTTTAGACAACCTGTGTTCAGGGTACTTGTCCTTCTTAACTCAGTCTATCTGGCACTGGGATCAGCCTTATTTAAAAAGAAAGCAACAGATCTTTTGCTTTAGGTGGAGGAAAGTTTCTTTGGCATACCTACTTGATCTGTGGGCACTAATAACAATAACCTGCTGCCCTGGTTCCTCTTGATTACTTCCCACCTCTTCATTAGGCTGGAGGTGGCAGAAAGAGCATCATCTTTCTCAGAGCATTTCTTTCCTTCTTTTTTATGTTCTAACTCCTTTTAAGTCATTCCTCAATTGTCTTTGCGAGCAGAGCACACAGCCTGCCTTTCCTCTGCCCCTGCTGTGGGCTTCCTAGTCAGAATCTGCCTTCCCTTCAGTGCTGGACAGGCTGGTTGTGTTCTGTGCTGGACCCTTGCACCACTTCTTCAAAGGATCTGCCTTTCCATGTAGTTAGCATTCCCTGTCCTCTTTGCGTTTGTGAGCTTTAGTTTTGTAAGATGACATTTGACTGTCCTCAGCGATCACCCTTGTCGGCCTGCTCTTCTTTCTGTAGATGTTCAGTTTGAGCAAGTCCCATGTTAACCCTTACTTTAAAGTAGTGGAATTACCACATGTATTACTAAAAGATAGTTAAGGAGTCATAACAGAAAAGTAAAATTATGGCTCTTGAAGAGGTATCCAAAGTCTGTCATGTCTCAATCCTTTAAATAGCCTTGGTACCTGGCAGATGAGAAACATGTTTTTAAACATTGTGTTCCAAGTCCCTGGAATGATTTCCTTTCTAAATATAGATGCATGTTAATACTTCTATTATTGTCCATAGAGCTAGGAAAAATAAAGTTTTCCTTCAGTACTAAAATTGTCCTAGCTATCACTTCTTTTTACCTATTCACAAGAAAAGTATCTCTAGTACATTTTGAAGACTGACTTAGTAGGGAACGGTTATTGCTATCCTTGCTGGAATGCCAGGAAGGAACAATTGTCTGGTTGAATGACACAGTATTCAAGAGTCCGGTAAAATGGATTAAAACTGGCTTAAAGCAACTGAGTAACCGCTATGTCAAAAAGCGGTTAGTTGAAGAAAGCTTAGCTCTTAGAAAAAAGTTTTGCTCTTTTCTCTCTTACGAAGAAAGGCTGGAAGAGCTGGGCCTGTTCCCTGGAGAAGAGAAGACTGAGGGGCGATCTTATCAATGTGTATAAATACCTGAAGGGAGGGTGTGAAGAGGATGGGGCCAGACTCTTTTCAGTGGCGTCCAGTGATAGGACGAGAGGCAATGGGCACAAATTGAAACACAGGAAATTTCGTCTGAACATAAGGAATAGGAACACCTTTACTGTGAGGGTGACTGAGCACTGGAACAGGTTGCCTGGAGAGGTGGTAGAGTCTCCATCCTTGGAGATGTTCAAAAGCCGTCTGGATGGCATACTGGGCAACGTGCTCTAGGTGACCCTGCTTGAGCAGGGGGGTTGGACTAGATCTCCAGAGGTCCCTTCCAACCTCGACCATTCTGTGATTTTGTGATTTTGTTCAAATACTTTGACTCTTCATAAAAGTCTGTTCTTAATGTTATGTTTTGTAGTACTGAGTCAAATAGGTGCACTTAATTTGAAATCAAACTAGATGCTTGACAAACATTCTGCTTGCAGCTTTTTAAAGAGCAATAAATATTATGCTGACATTGTGTTGCTTTTCTTATAGTTCCAGTTACCATAGCATGCATACTAAGATCATTGAGTATTCTGGATACTCATAGAGTATCTAGCTACTCATAAAGTACCTAACTGTCTACTTTGCAGCTGATATGGGTATGGTGCACAAGATTAATTGTGGTAAGGAATAGTAACCAAGTTGTATTTTCTTGCTGTAAGCTGGCAATACCAGTTGCCACACATTGGAGAAGGGCCAGGGGAATAGAATCTCACAGGTTTCTCAATAGTTGTACAGTGTTTCTTTTGAGAAGTTAAGGGATAAGCTCATAATTCTGGGAACTCTGACTCAAGATTTTTGAACTCTCTCACTTGCAATACCATACTAGTCTTTTGAGTTGTGAATTAGAGATCTGATGTAACCAGGTCCAACCTTAGGGAAGGCTGAATGACTTGAGATTTTTTTGAAAGCGGTTTCCCTTTCTCTTTGTTATTGATCTCGAGAAGAGCAAAACTTGACTAATTCAGAGTATATATTTTAAATGGCAGTCTAAGAAGAATTCTGGAGCAGTCTAATGCCCGACTTCCCTTCTTCCCTCTTCATTTAACACTCTTGTGATCTCTTCTGTTCCTGTTTGGGTGATGGGTTCTGTGCCTTGTAAAGGATTGCAGTTCTGTGGTGCTTTTGCTTTTCAGTGTCTGATCCACTAAGTTCTAATCGTCCTCTTGGATAATGCCACCTTCAGGATTAGTTGCCCAGGAAGACAATTTAGAAAACCCTTGCAGTCTTTCGAATCTTTAGGTGGAAAGCAAATTTGACAGTAGCTATAATCCTTTCCAGTTGCTAAGACATGCTGTCTTTTAAAATTACTTTCAATAAGATTTGTATAGATTTTCTTTTGGGCCAGGTGAGGGAACACTTTTCTTCTAAGTTTTATTTCAAGACTCAGCTGTGTCAGATGCTTTATACTGAAGGAGATGTAACTAATTTCCTAATGAGTAACATAAGAGTATTTATCTTTTGTCCTGGTAAAACTCCAGTTAGTTCTCATACCACTTTCCAGTATGTTAACATCTGTGTTACTATACATGGTGGAACTAAACCTGATAGAAAGCAATCAAATTAATCCTTTAAACTTGTGCCAAGAGAGTATTTTGGCATTCAGTATTGGATAGGAAATACCTACTCATGCTTCCCTGTAGTAAGCCTTACTTTTAGTCTTGTTTTGCAGCAACTACTTTGTTAGTTCTCTGTCTTTGGAAATTCTGCAATGAGACTTCCAAAAATGTGATAGACCAACCCATTCAACTCTCTTGCATAAATCTGCATACAGCTATGTAATAACAGCTAATTAATGATGCTTGGGACTAGAAACTTCAACTGGAGTTACCAGCCTGAAAATTGAAACATTCTGTACATGTTGCAACTAATTCTCTGATCCCTTCAATCTTCTGTGAGATGCAGCACTGTCTAAGTGAAATGAAGTTCCTATAAAACCTGTTGCTTTGTCAGGTGTATTGCGAGACTAATTTCCCATTTTTGTCTGTTTGTTTGTTTCCCTTGACCCCTTTCGTTTTCACCCTAGAAATCCGCTATGCAACTGTGTACTGGAATAAAGCTGAGAAAACACTTCAGGTCAAGAATACACTGGACAGAAGTGGAGATGCCTATGGTTTCTACAATGACACTATACAGACAACAGGTTGGGGAGTTCTGGAGATCAGAGCAGGCTATGGCAGTCAGACCTTAAGCAATGAAGATATCATGTATGCATCTGGCTTTTTGGAAGGGTATCTCACAGCTCCGTAAGTAGCCGAGGAAGCAACTCAACTTGCAACACTTCCAGTGGCTTTCTGTACTAGTTTCTTCTTCTCCTTATTTCCTGTCTGTTTAAACTAACTATACATTTAGCAACTGTGTGCTGTTCTTTTAATTAGTAGTAAGTATGAAGTATAGCATCTTTATTACAGGATGAAGATGTGGTTTCTGCTCTGTGCACTCTCCTCTTCATCCTGTAGGTTCCTTAACACCTTGGTGAGATAGATGAGTACTGTATCTGTGTTACTGATCAAGTAATGTAATCGCAGAATGTGCATATGTGTAATGAAGTGCATAAGCCCTGTGTTGTAAATAGTTACAAAAGGATAGCAGAAAGAATAGTTATTTCCCCAGCCTATAGTTAGGTGACTGACCATCAGCAGACAAGACACTTGAGAACAGTTCAGGCAGGGAGAAGTGTGGCTAGCAAAGGCCTCAGGACTTTCTTAAGGAGCTTTTTCAGCAAACACTGTCCAGAAACTGCTGGGCAACAGACTGAAACCTCACAACGTGCTGAGAAGTTTAGTATCTCTTGGACAAATTTAAAAATTGTACTGATAGGCTAGGAGGCAGACTGGCCTTGGTCTAGAAGGTTCAGTGTGCTCCTGAAGGACCTTTGGAGGGGTGAGGGACTGAATCTTACAACACAAATCTATGGAAAATTGACAGCATTTTTGTACTTGTTATGAATTCACAGCAGTGTGTGTTGGGTGTGTGGTTTTTTTAATTTTTAACCATTCTTGGCTAAGTGGGAAGATAGCATGGGACTATAAGATACTAACTGATGGGAAATACCTGGTGCTACAGCTAAGTACATGATGTGGCTTGGAGTTGAACAGGTTCCATCTTTTCCTCTGTTGACTTAGTCACAGCGAAAGAAAAATTCCCAAGGTCTGATGCTGTCTGTGGAATAGTTGGGAGATGTTTGTGATGAATGCTGTGACATGAATTTGGCTTTACCAGCTTTGCTTCCAGAACACTGAAATACACATCCATAGGCTACATTGAACGGGCCAGCAGGGCAGAGTTGTTTGTGCAACAGTTATGTCAACTGTGGCTGCTGGACAAGATAATATTAATTTTAATGAGTAGTAAGACATTTTAAGATCAATTAAGATTTACAGATAGTTCTTTGATCATATAATGTGTTAAAGTGACTCTCCAGTGGACTTTTCTGGAGAGACAACTAGGTCTCTGGACAAGAATATTATAGTATGAAGGAAATTCAATAAAGTAATACTTGTCAATAACAAAACACTTTGTTGGGGCAAGGAAGGAGGAATCTTAGCGTTCTGAGTGCACAGCATGTACCCCAAGCAGGAAGGGAAAGGAAGTGCATATAAGAGATTTAAATATTTGCTATTAGATTGTGGCATGAGATGTCAATATTATGTACTATTCAGTCAGCTTATGTAAACTGTGTTTGGATCTGGTGGATGTTAGTATTACATCAAAATATTTTGTTACGATTGTGTTGTGCAACAGAATTTCACTAAGGCTGTACCTAGATGCATTCATCTCTACGTGATTAAGCTGAAACTCTGTCATAGCATGGACTGAGCTCTAAGTAGTAAGCCCAGATGGCAAATAATGTTCTAGTTTCAACAAACCTCTTCCTATTTCCCCTGCCTCCATACCAGACTTAAGTCTTCCTAGCTGTCTTTTTAAAAAAAACAAAACAAAACTTTAGTATAGACCCATTCCTTTAAACATGGATTGAATGTGGAAAAAGTATATGCAAGCACTTTATCGCATGTCCTAGTCTACTTGCAGGCTTAGAGGAGGGAGTTTTTCCTGTGTCTTTCCACAGGTGTTAGTAAAGTTTTGCCTAAGTGATGGCGCTCACAAGTGACTGTTCAAGGTTTTCCCCTTCTCTAGGCAAGATGCTTACCAGGGCTGTTTTCCAACCCTAGCTGTTGTTACTGCAGTGCTGCTAGCTCCACCACTGAGCAGCCCTTTGTCAAGAGGTGGATATAGCAGAAATAACAATGAAAAGAGAACTGGAAAAATCTGAAAATGAAGTTGAGGGTTTGGATTAATGAAAAGGTTAGGAAAGCAGGTGTGAGACCTGTTTTTTAAGCAAGCTGGGGACCTCAACTGGTTTAAAGCAGTTTAAGTCTAAGAATGGATTAAGATGCAGAAACAGAAATAACCAAAGCCTTTCTTCTTTTGAGGAAACTTCTTGAGGAAATCCACTGAGAAATCCTCAGACAGTGCAATAATTGAAAATGATTACCATCACTAAAACGACTATCAAATATTATACATACCACTTGAATTTAGTTTTGGGCTATGCCTTTGCCCCTTAGTATGTCTATGACTGCACTGGGAGCATATTCCTCACTGAGGGTTATGAATATCAGCCTTTATTGTCAGGTCTTGTAAAGTTATTTCAGATAAGAGGGCTCTTCTGTGAAGCTAAGAATACCTACCTAAAATGGGCTAATGAGCAGAGATGAATTTGTGATATGCTCCACTGACCCTTGAAAAGGCAGAATTTATTACTTCAGTATTTACCTGCAAGACCTTGGTGTGTCTCTTATTCAATAAATGGCAAACTGGCAGATCCTCTTTCACAGTGGGTTTGCACTTTGCTGAACCACAGGAGTAGTGAGAACTGGCTGAAACTTGAAGGCTTTAAGTTTCCTCTCAAAACCCTGTTTCTCCTTCTTTCTTTTGCCTAAATATTCAGAATCCTAATTAATGCCAAGGCAGATGTTCTTTCCCTGGGACAGTTAAACAAGTCTTCCATATTGATCTGGAAAGAGTCTCTCTCAGGCTCTAGTTCCTATCTCCATCAAACTGCCTGGTATATTCAACCTGTGTTCAGGGAAGCTCTTTAGCACTGTTGAGACTTCTCTCATGAGAAGAAGTCTTTAAACGCCTTCATTCTCCTTTTGCACACATCGGTGCCCACAGCAACTGCACAGAGCTCAATGTCCCTTTTTAAGGGCTATCCTGTCCTGGTAACAGCAGGGAAGAGTATAACAATCTGTTCCAGTGTGCCGAAAGCTTTACCTGCATCAACAACCACTCCCTATCGAACACTGAGCTTCAGGAATACTATCTAAATTGACTGGCATGCTCCATTACACTAAGGAACATGTAGATCCTAGCTAGTTTTCATCATGAAAATCCTTTCAAAACAGCAACGAAAGGAGGTATCCTGCAATGCTTTTTACCTACTTTAACTTTTACCAAACAAAATATTCCGCGAAGTGAAACTAATAGTTTACTTCGCCTTGGAAGAGCATTAATTTATTTCTGCCTAATTCCGTATCAGTACATTCAAAGCTCTGCTGATTTGACAAAACAAACAACAAAACCAAACTGCTTGTACCCCTTTCATTTTAAAGGATTGCATCCAGATCTCGTGTAGCTTAGTGGCATAAATTCAGGGGAATAGGAGAAAGATGAAAAAGGAAGGGAGACCAGGAGTGGGGGGGAAGGAGGTAGTATATTTCTATGACTTCTTTTGGGTTTCCAAACTCTCAGCTCAGATGAGATGAACTCTCTCTGTTATTAATAAACATATACATTGTAGTGCATCTGAATAAAATAGGCATATAGCATTTCTTCATTGGGGGATCCCAGAGCCGCTTTTGGCCCAAACTAGGAATTCTTGCTTTGTAAGTTATTTTTAAGGGGGGGGGGGAAATTGCTCCAAATTTTCAAAAGTGAAAGAACTTATAATCAGATGTCTATCTCCTTGTTTGGGCAACTAAAACAAATGCTCTGTCATGAGTGTATTTGGTCATCTTTGGGCTCTCTGAAGTCATCCTCACAGCTGCTAGTCTGTGTATCCTTACTGAGATGGGATTGCATAGTTCCCCCCTGTGGGACCCAATCGGTCACCATGTCTGCACTGCCATGCAGCATGGCTTCAAGGGTGGGTTTGGAGTGAAGACAAACACTTGACACTATGTGACTGTACTGTACAAGCACCACCATGAGTGACTGTGGCACAGCCCCTGAAAGGAAGACATTAGTGTGGATCTCAGTTACCAGGCTTACTTAATGTATTGTTACCTATAGCCTGGACAACTCCAGGGTCTCCAGCTGTCTTGCTTCCATTTGTGTCAATGACTTCATGAAGGAGAAATGACCCAAGGTACCTCCTTGAAGAAATTCTAGAGTCCTACCAGGAAGAGCTCTGATCTCATGTATGGCATTGACACAGGGATACTTTGGAAGCTTGAACTGAGGTCAAAGTGCAGGTTCCTGCAGAGGCTGTCTGGCTAGCAGGAGCTCCAGGGCAAGAGTGCTCGCAATTCAGAGACTTCCAGGAATGTTCAGCTATCTCAGTCCTTGCATTACACTTATGGCTTGAAGAAAGGTTTCTAGGCACAGCTGGACCTCTTGATGTAAGCATAGGAGTGACAAAATAGCCCTTTTAAAGGATAAGTTTTGTTCTTGGTAGGAAACCAAGCCAAATGCAAGACAAATGAATTAAAACAAACAAACAAAAAAAACCCACACAGGACTGTTTTATTTCAGATTACATCTCAACTCTAGCTTTATAGGTCTGTAGAGTAAAAATCAATAGCTGAGCTAGTCAGACCCTTCTACGGGTCAGGATAGGAACACAGGCATTTCTAGAGCATGATTCATCTCTTTCCAGTGTAGACACCTGATTCAGATAGTAACTCTCTATTTTATAAACATATATAGTTAGTGGTGGGATAAATCCCATTCCTAGTGTCTAGAGATCCAGACATCAGTATGTTCTGACTGCAATCTCTCACCTCTCTGGAAGGATCAGTCCTATTATCCAGCCAAAGTTGCTTGCTCTGGTTTTCTTGGATTTAAATTCCCCTCACCTACTACAAACAGAGGTGTTGCTGAGGCCTCACTTCATTTGTTCAATGGCAGAGTACATCCAAATCTGTGACATTAAGCACATACTTTTAATCAGTTCCAATGGGGATATGTGAAGTGCCTAAGAGTAGGATTTAAATTTGAACCATTATTAATTGTACTTCCCCACCCCCTGCCACGATATGACTTTAGCTGACCTGAGTCCCGTCATGCTCCTCTAATTTGAAGAAATAGAGCTCTGCTTTATGATTTTGTAATTTTAATTCTTGTCCCAGCTTTGTAATTGCCTTGCATTTGGCTTTAGATAGAGTTGCAAAGCCTTACCTTACTATAATGGTCCACTTTACTTCAGAGGATAATACGCTTATGAAACATGCAAGCCATACGCATAGGAGCTTTGTTAAAGAAAAGAAAAAAAAAAAAACCCACAGGGCGTTTAGGAGAAAAAACTCAGTAACCTTGGGCATTTAAAAAAGAAAAATCATTTCTTGGCATTGTCTTTCCTCTGTTAGCATGATACAAGAAGGAAGGCCATTAAAGAAGTTGTTTTCAGTCCCCTGATTGTGAACAAACCCAGTCCCTACATCAGTCATCACAGCTGCAAAGTACCACTAGTGTAACATCTGCCTTGTGTTGCATACCCTTTGAGTGCACCAAATGAAGACACTAGAGCTGATGGTTGAACCTAGAAGCCTGATTATCTGTCCCAGCCCAGGCAGTGATTAGAGTAGTATCCTGGGTGTTCTTATCCTCCTCATTTGGCTCTCATCCATAAAAGACCATTTCATGCTGCTTGCCCCCCCCTTTTCTAGTCCCATCAGAGCTCTGACTTGTAGTATGGAGCATGTTACATGATAATTTACTTCTAAAATTGCTTGGGAATTTTACTTGTTGAATTCCCTGTGACTGCAAGGGTGCAGGATATTGATCAGCCTCTTCAACTTTCTTACCCTCTTCAAGAAGTGTGCTATGGTTATGGCATGTAGTCTTTTGTTAAATGGGAAACTGAGAAACTAAAATTGATAGTATGACTACAGTTTCATGACAGGTGTAGTGGTGTACAGCTGCTGGAGATTTTGCTCCTCCCTCTGCAGATCCTGTCCCCCTCCACAGATCCTACCCCCTCACTTGCAGCTCCCCGGCACTGATCCGGCCCTTTCATGCATTGACTTTCTAACCTAGCAGGAAGCTGCAGTCTTGCACCAGCTCTGGTGCTTATCTGCTACATGATAACCCAATTCCAACTGCAAATGTGCCAGAAAAATAATTCGCTTTCTTGCTGGCTTAATGTTTTGCCTGAATGTTTTGCAGACCATTTAGATTTTGTAGTCAAAGGAGTGCCAGAGTTGACATATGAAGCAGTGGTATCGCACAACCAAGTGGTACCTAAAGAACTGGGAACAGGGAAAGGGGGGGAAGGACTGAAAGAGAAGGGAGGAGGTCAACAGTTCAGTATCTTTAATTCCCAGCAAACTGCTCAATCATCTCTGCTATAGTCTTTAATTATGCCCCAAGAGAAACTGTAAAGAATAGCTCCTATCTGTACCCTTCCCAGAGGAAGTTGCCCTCATGGATTTTAATACAAGGAATTCTGTCTTACTGGCATGTGCTTTCATTGAGGCTAGTATCCATTTCTCAGTTCTGCTTTTTCTCTCTCAGCACTTGGTAGGAGCTACTTTTACTGATGACTGATGTAGTTCTACCAGCTCCAGACCTTGGCAAAATAATTTCCTGCTGACCTATACCTAGAACTAAACAACCCTCCCCCTGCCGCTTTTTTTAATTTTTATTTATTTATTTATTTAAAGATTTAGTGACTGGAAACACCTTAGTTCAGTTTAAACCAGATTAAGAAATTTGATTGGAGAAAAATTAACATAATGAGAAAACACAAAAGTTCTATTTTGGTTTGATCTAGACAATTTCATTTGACCTAAAATGGAAGAATGTTTTTAAGTTTTAGACTCCTGAGCTCTTTTTGAAGGTTAATTTCATCTTGAAATGTGCAGTGTTTCATTCTGAAAATCTTTTCTTCCTCTTTATTAATGGGAACAAAACAGCTACTGAACTCAACAAAAATTCACAATAATTTTGTTCTCTACAATGCTGAATCGAGTTAGAGCTAACACCAATCTCTATTCTGTGGGAACAAGCAGGATCAACTCTTCATTTCTAAATATACACTTTAAAACATGGATATTTAGTTTAATCAGTAAGGAGAGGACACTTGGTTAATGGTAAGTAAAACTGTTAGATGTCAATCTGGGTTTCTCTCTCACTATTGAATCAGCAATTATATCCCCTTCACCTCAGTGCTTTCTTGGTCCCAGATGGAATAGTTCTCCAGTAAACCATTTCTTTTGTGCTTTAAATTAGCATGCTAGGACTACCCAGATGCTTCTGGCCTACAAACATTCCCTAAACCTGAAGTTTTGCTACAAAGTAGTTTAATCTCATTCTCACATCTTTTTCCATTGTACAGCAGTTTGAGTAGGTATTAGCAAGGCCTTTTATTTTAAGTTTAATTTTAACCATTTGTTACCTTTGCTGTTTGTTGTGCATTAAAGATGTAAAGTTATTTATCTGATTAGGAAAAGATGACTTTGTGGACTGTGCTGCTTGTATATCAATGCTTGTTGACCAATGGGGCGGTAAGGGAAGGGGAGGAAAGATGCAAAACAGTAATTTTTGCTGCTCTTGTTCTTTCAGGCGTATGTATGACCATGCTGCAAATATGTATCCACAATTAATTAAGAATCCCACCATTCGAAGCGGAGTTCAGAATTTTATGGAGTATGTATTAAGTTATTAGAAAAGAAAATATTCAAAATTTGGGGTCAGAGAATGACGGTGCTTTTCATTTTTTTTAATTCTCTTCCTTATGGGCTGTAGAAAATATATGCTTACTTTTCATCTGATTGTATGCCATTAGTATAAAAAGAATTCTAAACATACATAAAGAAAGGTAGAATCCCTAATTCTTTTCATTCAAGGAAGTGTTTAAAACTATCATTACAATGGGATAAGGCCAGTGAATTCTGAAGCTTATTCTAGTCAATAACCTTTTCTGAAAAGCTGGTATTTTGAATGTTATACTGAACAGTGTGATCTCTTGGCACCTTAATCTTTTTAGCACTGTGTATCCTTTCCTTCCACTCCTAGGTTAGCATCTTGCTTGTTCTACCATTGAAGTAAATTCTGTGCTAATCAGAAAAGTCCCGGTTCCCTTTTCTCTTCAGCTGTATAAATCAAAAGTAATTCTACTCAAATAGTGCAGTTACACTGGTGGGAAATTACAAGTGGGAAAAGAACCATGCCAGGTACTGGGAGAATCAGCTGTGATTACCACCTTTTTTCAATCTCCTTAGACTTAAGTTTTCTTCCATTCTAAACACTTCTGTAAAACTTTGGTCACTTCTGTAGATTACTTTTTCCCATTTTTCCCTCATTTTGTGCTTCTCACATGGGGATGTATATCTGATTAATTCTGTTGTTGCTGCATGTATATAAAGTCTGTTGTTGGTAGCCTATTCGAATAGAAGAAAAAAAAAGAAAAACCTTAGTGCGCTCTCTGTCCTTCTATCCTTCAGCCTTACTGCCCTCCTTGTGAAAAAAATGATGTAGCCACCATGTCTAGGCAATGTTTTTTTTCCAGAATGACTCAGTGTAGCAACTGTATCCCCAGAGATGTGGTGTTGAGATGGTGGGAGCAATGCTAGATGGCCTTGTATCATTTTTCTCTTGCCTATATCCTAGACTCCTGCAGCACTGCTTTATTTTATAGAAGTCTTGTTATATGCTGCCTCATACTGAAAGCCTGTAGCCCTGAATGCTGTGACCATATGCCTGTTTCTTCTGACATACTTCTTACCTCTTGTGACTTTGAGAAAGCAAAATCTGGCTGCCTTTGTCACCCATACACTGCTGTCTGCTAGAAGAGTTTGTTTCCGTGCCAGATTCATTCACTCTTTTTTGCTGCCATATGAAATGCTGGATAGATACAGAACCAGAGGCCAGAATCTGGTCCTGACTTATTCTAATAACTGTGGTTCTTTTATGGCCCCTTGACCACAAGCCAAAGAGGGAATTCTTGGAGATCCTCATAATGTTGACTACTCTTGCCCTAGGGTCTGTTCAGCTTGTGTTGCCCCATGCCGTAAACCTGAGTTATTTGGCTGGTAGCCTGTTGACTGGACTTGGCTCATGGGATGATTTTGTTTGGCCTCCCACCTTTTCCTCAGAGGAGGACAGCAATGGCTGTCAGGCAGTGTTTGAGCACCAACAGCAGAAAGCCTTCATTGCACTTATACTCAGGATAGGCACTTCAAAGGTCAGTAAGTTTTTTCCTAAAGTAGGCATTTAAAGTGAGCAGTTCATCTGACCTATCAAATGCTTGTTTCTCTTTACTGACTGTAAGGGGAGGTTCGATCTGACATAGGCGAGTCCCTCACAGAGGTGGCGTCCATCTCTTTTGTTTATGTTAAAGGGGTGTGTGCCAGTAGAAGTGTACTACTTTAGGTACATGCATGGGTCTGGACATTTACACCCAGAGGATGCAACCTTCATGTCTGCAGGATCTCCAAACCAGGATTTCCCTCAAAACACTAGGAAGGTTGGATCATCTGGGTCATAATACAGGCCTGCATTTGTCTCTTCCCTGCATTATCAATTATACTCTAAAACAAAAAGCGAGAAAACCCCAACCTGTTTGTTCCTCTGCAGGAGACAAGATCAATGGACAAGACAACAAATCAAAAATAATAAAGATGACCCCTTTTGGAGGCATGCTGGCTATATTATTGCACAGTTGGATGGTCTGTACATGGGAGCCCTCGAGTGGGCTAAGCTACACAAACAAACAGTAAGATTGATGTGTCTCTTTTTTAGTAGTTGGGGATGGGATGTCAAAGGACAGTAGTAGATGGGAGTAGAGTAGAAGGAAATCTGATATTAACAAAAAGGAAGGAAGATAATTGGTGGCAAGTATTCTTTCTGCATGCCACTCTACAAAAATTCCAGTGGCTGTTCAATGTGGATAATGTAACTGATCTGTGGTGATGTGAGAGGAGTCCTCCTCTGAACTGGACTTGGAATCTGGGGCTCTCATGTGCTGATGAGACTGGGGATGTTTTTTGTATCTAAGTACAAATGTTGGAAGGACAGACACCTGCTAAGGTGCCTGCTGTCATCACTTTAAAACCGTTTTTGAGCAAATTACCCTCTGGGTATAAAGAGTAGCTGCAACAGCATGAATCAGCAAGTTGGGAGCTTGAGCTTTTGTTCTTATTTCCAATCATCAACCTTAAAAGTCTTTAGATTTTGGAGTATGCTTTTCATTGCTCAGTGTCTTTTCCTTTTCTGTTTTCTCTTTAAGTCTCCCATAACAAAATGTATGGCTAGTGCTGTGGCAGGCCAAATGAAGTAATTTTTTTTAGTTCATATTAAAAGTTGTACTGGAAATTGTAATTACCGTGTTCCAGATCATCAAATTTTGTGCAATAGCAGAGCTTCATTAACTCTACTGCAGGTATGGTAATTTATAATGCTGTTGCGATATGTCTGATAGGTTTCTCAGTGTGAAACTGAGGATTCGAGTAGGTGTATTTGACCTTTTTGTCTTGGTTTAACCATATCAAGGATGTAGAGAAGTTGGGGGTGCTGAATTATAAACAACTGAATTTTAGTAAAATACACACCTCTTTCATGTGTAGAACTTGATCTGGGACTTTCAGGAATGGAAACCAGCTCAAACTAAAAGGAAAAGGATGGTGTCTGTTCACAATAATAAAGAGATTCTTCCTGGTGGGCCTGAATTGTAGGGAAGATAGCAAGAAATGAGAAATTTTCCAGGAAAAGAACTCAAATTCCTTTCCAAAACACCTGTATCAGAATCCTTTAGATTTAGACAGGGCAAAAAGGTGCTAGGTTGTGTTTGAGCTATAGCCTTAGAGTAGACATGTCCTATCTGCAACGTCTGTTCTGTGATAATCATTTGTCTAACTGTATTTGGTGTCAAAAAACATTGACCTCTGAAGTGACTAAGTCATTTTGACCCTCTTTCAGTCAGGGCATGTTGTATCTCATCAGCATGCTTGTGTAAAAATGGTACGTTTAATAAAAGTTCAGATATGTGGTACAGGCTGAAATAATTGTATCCTCTATTCTTGAATTATATGCAGTGATATATATTTACGTTCTCAAATATGCCTGCAGCAGATGGTGGGATTTCTTTTTACTCCTTTCTATGCCATTGAAAATTTTTGGTTTGAGCAGTATCGCCTATATTGGGTCCATATCTTTTTATTCAAAGCAAAAAATCTTCCCCATCTGTGTGTTTAGCACTCAAGATGGTGCTATGGTTTCCTCTGTTTGCCAGAGCCAGTAAGTTAACATTAGTGTCTTGAGTACGGTTTGGACAGCTGCTGTGCACCTAGACTTTTGGGTTTCCTTGGCATCAAAATGGTACCTGACAGCTTTGTAAAAGTACACGTGGTTCCCTTAGTTGGGTACCGTTCCACTTTCCAAAGACTTCCGGGGGAGTAGGCCACAACATGCTATTTGTGTACATATTTATTGCTGTTCATATCCCCTTCAGGATATAAAGAGCCTGAAGATTGCTCCTCTGACCTTATACAGACAATAAAAACACATGTAGGTAGGATGTTAGTGACTAGCATTCTAGCTCTGACACATTCACTGATATGAGAATCATCCCAGCTTCTGTAAATCATCAGCACTAAAAAGAAACCCAAAACAGAAGACCAACAGATTCTCCAGTATCTTGCTTATTCCTTTTGATTCAAGAACGCCTGCCCCTTCCAAAGAGGCTGTGTTTTCAAATTTGCTCTTGTAGTACGTGTTTTAAGAATGTTAGTAAGGTTCTTTTGTTTAATCCCTTAGATTTTTAAGTGCAATGTTTGGGGAATAAATTTAGCTAATAGATTGTTTTCTCATACATCTGACAATCATACGTTGATTCAGTTTGTCTGATGTCATTTTGATCTGTCTTTGTGCAAGAAATACAATAGCAGATATTTACTGTTTACATTACTCATATCTTTCTTTAAAAATGCTTGAAAGAACTTGTGACTGAAAGCCCCCGCAACATACAACAAATCCTGCATGTTTTGAAAAGAAAACCTCATTCATACTGCACGTTTTCCTTCATGCTGTGTGAGTTTCTTCTTCTCTCTTTCCCTTGGTAGATGCTGCTTTTTTTGATCAAAAAAATTCCTTTATATATACACGTATGTGTGTGTGTGTGTGTGTGTTTGTGTGTATTGGGTATGGGTTATTAGGGAACAAGTTTATCGATCTCTAGTGATGCAGAGGTTTGGATTTGCAAGGGTAATAAATGTTAAGAGCACTGAGAATATCTTGGGGTTTTTTGTTTTTTCTTGTTTTTTTTTCCCAAAAAACCTACTTGGCAAACTTTTTTTGTTGTCTGATGTTCTTACTGCTATTGAGAAAAGCTATGTATACTTCTAAATACAACTGATTACTCTGAATGTGCATAAGTCCTATGAACAAGGCTAAACACTGCAGAAGAAAGGCTGGACATTCTTACATGGTCTCTAACTCCCAAAAGGTGAGACACGGGGAAGAAAAGGGAAGGAGGAGATGGATTTCAAAGTTCTTAGATTTCATTTTCCCCCTAATGAATGCTCATGCATGGACAAAGTGCACTCCTGAACACCGAGAGAGAGGTTTGTTAGTTAACCAGTATTGGTCAAAAGTTCTGAAAGAGAAGGAGAAAAGAGGCTCTGTTTACAAAGTCTGTGGATTTCTACACTGAGCACTAGACAAAGTTGAAGAAAATAGTTCCTGTTTCAGGAGAACGGAAGCAAAAACTGTATCAATTGCTAATCTGCTTTTAATTTTATGCATTTAGTGTGCAAGATTTCTTATTAGCATGACTCATACCTGTTTAAACTTGCAAGTAGTTAGTTTTACATTTGGTGGATTAGTTGATGTGTACTCATCTGAGGAAAACTGAGTAAAAAAGTCTGACTTTCCATTGTCCTGTACAATGCATGGTAGATTAAAACTATGCCAAATCCAGACAGTGCTTAAATGAGAGTTGGATTATGTACATACAGATAGATGTCACTCTGAAACTTTCTATTTTTCTATCCCCCTTAAACTTCAAGTCTGCTTCACGTGAATATTATAGAAGTCATTGTATCTGCCGCAAATAACCAGGCCTTATTACAGAGAGAAATTTGGTTTGGACTCTAAACTGTTTGATAGTAGTACTAGTGTATATTTTTTATTCCTGTATATGTGGAGCATATGTTTTGTAGTGGACTGTTGTAAATTCTTTTTTAAATCACATAAAGCCTGGTGTCCTGCAGGACTATTTTAGATGGGTACTTCCATCGCAGACCTGCTTGGTGACAATGTATATTATGAATGTCTGTATTTTGAGTTTGACATTTGCAGGTGTCATTAAGATTGATGTCAAAATCTGAATACATTTTCATGCTAAAGTGTGAAATTATTCCATCTGGTTTAGCAACATTTTTATATCCAGTAAACAAACCCAACCCTTCTGTCAAGACAATTTCTGAAGGAGGGGCACTCAAAGAACATTAAGCCTTTTCATCTGCCTAATGCTCTTCCTGGGCTGTGATTAATCTTGGGCTTGTCTACACAGCGAAATTACTCTTGAAAAGGAGGTGCAAGAGTTTTAAACCCTACAAAGATTCTAGGACAGCCCTCAATTTGTACTTGCTTATTTTGTATTGAGAATGCTCACACATGGGGAAGTTATTAGAAAACAATTGTTACAGAATAAGTTGTCTATTCTATTATCCCATATAGACTAGCCTTTAAGGTTGGTTCTGTTATCTTTTAACTTTTCTAATTTTATTTGTCCTT
Source organism: Apteryx mantelli (assembly GCF_036417845.1). Taxonomy (NCBI): domain Eukaryota; kingdom Metazoa; phylum Chordata; class Aves; order Apterygiformes; family Apterygidae; genus Apteryx; species Apteryx mantelli. Next base: position 167,401,789 of record NC_089978.1, read on the forward strand.
ACAGCTGATGGTAAGCTTTCAACAGGAGAGGAAGATGCACTTTGATCTTTGCTACTTTTGGGGGGCTACCCTAGAGAAGGTGCCACACGTTCTAGCAAAAGGAGTTTTTCTCTTGTCGTGGCTACATTGCCTCACTGTTTGTCAGCTTAGCTTATGCCATTCAGTCTTCTTCAGGATGTAAACCATGCATACAAGGAGTTTTTCTGGCATTGCTATGTGAGATGAGAGAAGGTGATTAGAAAAGATCATAATATGCCCTATTATGGACCCTGTTTAACACCTCATAGAAGATGCTTCTCTGTATATTCTGGAACTCAGTAATAGCTATTCTCAAGCTGAAACTCTCAGCCTGGTGGGAGATGCCTCAGGCTTCTCTGAGATTCCCAGATTTGGCCTGTATTACAGACATACAAATCTTCTGTTTGAATGTATTGCTTTACTGGGACTCCAGAGAAGCTCTGTGCATTGCGCTCATTGGAATTCTCTAATATAACTTAGCATCAATGTGCCTTAAATGTAAAAACAGGTTTATCCTAGTGAAACAAAGCGGTGAGTTCTTGAATGAGTTCTCAGAAATAAATTGGAGCAAGATTTCTTTGTTGCTGAAAAGGGGAATGAAAACAGAATTCTAAAGGGTGCTTAACAACCTAATTTCTTTCTCACTTCTCTGATATTTGTTTGGGGAGCTGACAAGCTAATCTCACCCAGTGGAACACTTTGAATATACATAATCTTTGCTGCTTTGTTCAAGAGGGTCTTTCCTCCCACCCTCTGTCCACTTTTCTGTGCTTATAGTTCTGACAGCTTCCTTGCTTTGCAAATTCCTTCTAGCTTGAATGCACTCCATAGTAGTTATAGCATTTTTGTGTCTCAGTGATCATAAGATAGCACATAAATATGAAATGTTTTTTTAAAAATATACAGGTAATTCCAAGTGATGCTGTAGCAGGGCCAATGTGGGTACATGTAGATGTTGCAGTGAAGATAGGTATTATAGAGGAGAATATGGAGTAATAGCTAATAGGACAAGCAGAATTAAAATTTCTTGAGGTTGGCTGAGCATTCTCACATGCAGTCCTACCTGCTCCTCTGCTGATGGTACTGTTTGCTGGTTACTTTTCTGCCTGACTTTTCGTTAGCAATTATGTTTGTGTAAATTGGATGTTGGGAAACAGCTTCTCCTCTTTGTGTGTTTGGCTTGCAGTCCTTTAAATGCAGCTGGATCACACATGGGGAAAAACTGTGCTGAAACTATGGCAAGTCTCTCTATATGGATTCCCATGAGATAGCAGTTGTCATGACATTTTAATAAATGGTTTATACCACTGAGTTGCTTAAAACTATCCAAAGATGCATCTCTTGATTTTTGTTTGCTGTGGCCTCTGCTGCTCCCTATCAGTGTTCTTATAGCAGAAATTCGATGAGCTAAAGCAATATAACACATGTCAAAGTTTGCTTTGCATTTCTTCTTTAAACTATAGCTGCTGTTAGGGCCTTCTGCTGTGTATGATCTTAGTTGTGAGAATGGTTTATTTCTCTCACTTGGTGGATATTATGTGAAGGTTTAATTCCTTCCCCTGGGATATATGCACTAGAGTTTACATTATTTTTTTTTCTTGCTGGTTATTCTCTCTGCCAGAACAGCAGATGGATAATGCAGAATTCAGCCTTCTGAATAAAAAGTAGATGTTCCCTGGATTTGTCACCTTTCATTTCTTCCATGTCACTTGACTCCCCTCTTCTGGGATAGGTCAGCTTTATAATTTAATAAGAGTGATAATACTGCAAGCAGTGTACTCCTGTGCTGTATGATTATGTCCTGTTCTAAAAATACTGATCATATGCCTACAGTGATGTGTTCTGTCTTTTTTTTTCCTTAAACCTTGCCTTAACAAAAGGCATGGTGCAAGCACGAACAGGAAAGATTCGGAAAATTTTCTTAACAGATGAGGTCAGACCAGTGTTTATCATTTATTTTTGAAGAGGAGAAATAAGAGAAGGTTCTGAAGAGCAGGTTGCGCTGTGAGCTTTGTGACAGATAACCCTGGCTAGCTCCAACCAGAAGGGGATTTTGAAAGCTCTTAGCTGAGTGTCTTTTGACAGACTTCCTCTGTTCAGCTAGTTCCATACTTGTTTAGTATTGTTAACATATCTCACTTCCCTCTTTTGTTTCCTTCTTCTCAGCCCTGAGGGTGCTTTAATCGTAATCTTTATAAAAATCTGAGAGCTCACCTGAGTGTTTCTTAATGTAAGGCTTTTCAAAGGCATTTAGATAAATATAAATCTTTTTGTTCAAACCTAGTGTAACAGTAGCACCAGACTGATTCATATGCTGTTTGTAAAGGCACACAAAGGTCTTCTAAATTGCTGTCAGCTTCTCCTTTTTTCCTCAGAAATGTTGGTGCTGATAACGTCACTACACTAGAACAAGGGCCAAACCCTTAAAGATAATCTGAGTACCCAATTCCACACTGAGTTTTAGTGTCTGGGCCTTGTGAACAGATATTTACATAAAAGAGAAAATATAAGAAGTTGCTTTGAGAGCAAAAGAAAAACAAATTTTGACAGCTGAGATTGTATTGATGCTTCTCTGTCTGAAAATGTTTTTGTGGTCCACCTTTTCTCTCTTTCCCCAGCCACTGAGCATCTTTGATGTCCATTTTCTAAATGCAGTTGGAGACCTGCTGGACCTCATTCCTGCATTATTTGAGTATTCTGCACGGAGTGGACAATGCAATGTGGAGCCAGGAGGCCATGGGAAGTATCAGTGGGATATGGGTCACTGCTCTGCTCTTATCAAGGTGAGCACCAAGAATTTCATTTCCAGTGACTATATTGATTTGCAATATCATGAGTCTGTAGTATTAACTGTTGCATGTGCATAAGGGATGCTTATCAATCAAGGCACTTTCATGCATGTCATTTTTGCCTCCATAGGATACTGGGTCCAGATTTGCTCACTTGTGTTCAAGAAAAACAAACAAATTGGCAATGAAAAGCTACTAGAATTACTAGGGAATGGAGAACTATCATGAAGAGGAGGGCAGAAGAGAGTGACTTGTTCACCGAGCTGAGTGGAGTCTGAAAAGGATAGCATGAATGCCTACAAATAAGTCAAGGAAATAAGCGGGAAGGGAGGAGGATTAAACTAAAGGACAGTGCTGGCGCAAGAACAAATGGGTGTAAGCAGCTCATGAATGAGTACAGTCTGGAAATCAGAAGAAGGTTTCTAGCTGTTAGCAGTGGTACTCTGAAACAGCTTTCCAATGGGAATGATAGAAACAAACACTTTTAAGATAATATTTAAGCATCTGATACATCATGGCCATGACTCATTTTTTTTTCAGGGTTGAAATTATCAGTAATTAGAATATGAAGACCCATGTATCCCAGAGCAACAATATTTGCTTTAACGAGACAAAATTTAAGCATTTACCTACAGCAAGAGACTTCTGAGTTAACAATGAATCTTAGAACCAGAGAATGCTTTGGAAAAGATGTCCTATCAATATGTATTTACCTTTCAAAATGAATTTGCTTATCTTTGCTTCTGTACTTTAAACCCACCCAGAGGAATTTTCACAGAAACAGCATGTTCTAAGTTAATGTTGATGTTTGTAGAGAGCTGATTTGAATGTGTAAATACAAGTATTCAAGAGGAAACCAGGGAAACAAAATGTATCGTGTGATGCAGGTGTCCAAAGAAAACCCTAAGCTGTTTCATTTAAAAAAATAACAACTAATTATTTGAGGACAGCACATTGGCAAGAATTATTCCTAGAGGTTTCAGAAATTCATTATTAAATACATAATTAAAAGCACAAGAATCTGCTCATTCTTGAACAAAGCAATTAATCAAGCTACTTACAACAAGTTGTTTTCCCAGTTTTTCTGAAGTATGAAACATGCAGAGCGTGGTAGGGCCTGAAAATTGTTCATTGTTCTGCTTCTGTTTTCCAGGTTCTACCTGGATACGAGAACATCTATTTTGCCCATTCCAGCTGGTTTACATATGCAGCCACACTGAGAATATATAAACATTGGAACTTCAATATAGGCGATCCAGACACTAAAACCAGCCGTGTCTCATTCAGCAGTTACCCAGGTAAGGTAAAAAACAAAAAAAACAAAAAAAACCAAAAAAAACCCCAAAAAATGAGGATATCCAAGATGGCATGGGCCTTTTTACTGTCTTCCAGATGTCTTGCCTGTAAAAATGATAGTACCACAAGAAGCACTGAGTTCAACCTACCTTAATTCTTTCTTTCAGACACTGAGAGGAGAAAATGTCGTCTTCAATTTTCTGGCTTGAATATGTTGTTGGTTTTTTTTGTTGTTGTTGATTAATAGCCTGTAGTTCTCTGAATAGTACTGGTTAAATATTCTACCACCTCTGGCACAAACATGCTGCTTTGAATTCTGCTTGTGTTGTCTGCAGTCATCTCAACTGTTGAACTTCCCCTCACCTTGCCTATAGCATTGGCATGTTTAATAATAACTCAGTTTTGAACACTTCTGTTTACCACTGTGGCATGACTCATGCTGTAATGGGATTATTAGAGAGTATGTGACACAAGCCATTTGAAATTGTATAGATTTCTTTGGTATTGGATTAGCAAACCTTCTGCTGATTTTCCCCCTCTCCCCCAGCTTCTCTATAGAGTGCAGCAGAGGGGAGTATTCTTTTTATCCTTAGTTCATGTTAGTAATATAGCCAGCCAGACTATTTATAATCTTCCTTGGGAAGATTTGGCAGCATATAGTATTCTCAAGTTTCCTGGAATAATGTTAGCAATTCCCAGCATTTAATTTTTTAGTGGTAAAATATGGACTATTTATTGCTTTAAAAAAAAAAAAAAAAGACTAGGGTAGAACAGCGAACTATGAATGTGAAAAAACTAAAGCAAAATCTAAGAATGTCTGAGTGAGTTATCACTGCACAATTTTGAGGGTGAAATTTCAAACTCAAAAATGCCCAGTCAGTCAAATTTTAAAATTTTTTAAAGTGAAGTATATGCCATAGGAGAGACTGATTCTGATGAAATTTTGCATTGGTTGTTGACTGCAAAATGTACTTTGATTAACTGCTGTGGTTCCCTTACTACAAAGGAAGGGTCCTTCATGGCAGGGACTCCTGAGTCTGTGACTAAGAAGCACTTTTGAAAAGCAGCTGCATTCATTGCAACTTGAAAGCAAGTATTTTTCTGTAGGGTTCTGATCCTCCTCAGTGACCCTCAAGAAGGCAACTTTTCCTGAGAACTGGGATTTTTGCATTGATGAAGGAGCAGAAGTATTTTGGTCAATGCCTATTAAGTGTACAGCCTTTCAAGAGACCACGTTATCTCTAAGTCCCCTAGAGGAGTTCCACTCGTTGCAAGGAATTTTGCCAAGCCTGCGTTACCTGGTAGAAAGCCAAGGCTTCTGTCTGAGCTGTCTGCCACTGACAGAAAGTCATTCTGGATCTGAAATCTCCTAGAAAAAATACTATTGAGGATAATAGTATTCTTTAGGAGCATGTGGCTATGTTTCCCAAATGTTGTATTTTGTATTGTGCTGCAGATTCAAACTAGGGATCAGGATCGCCCATGCAGAGCTTTTTAATGAGTATAAATGCTGATGTCTTTAAGCTGTTTTGCTCCTTTTGTGGACTCTTCACATAGAATGAAATACAACTCTTCTGTTTTGACTAGGCTGATCAAGGACATTGTGTGGGAGGGTACCAGAAAATTGGCTACTAACATGCTGAAATGGTCAGGATTTGTTCTCTAGCATACAAAATCCCAGTGCAAACAAATCCCTAAGACTGTTGGGACCTGCAGGGAACTTTTAAGAGATAACTTATTTTAAAGTGTGCTTGTACCAGGTAGACTCTGCAATGATGTGGTAAGCTGTACTTCTACCAGCAAAGTTCAGTGAGAACTGTGTTACAAAATGTAGTTCCCATGGCCACAGTGAAATTTGACACCTGTGGTACGCAAAGTGCGCTCACTGACCCCCTGATTACAGGGTATTATCACATGCATGATCCACTGAGTACAGCAAACTACATTTGCTGTGGGCGTAGCCCACAAGCTTGCAGTTTTCCAAAAGATGAACAAGCTCTAAAGCACTGGCCTGGTAATGATCTAGGGATATTATGCAGGAAGGAGGGAACTGGCAAATTCTTCTGCTCCATGCTGTGTTGAGATGAAGCCTTGTGTTTTCAGGGTGTCTGACCATGGAACCCACAAATCCTCTTCATGGCTCAACTTGACAACCGTAATTTCTCCCTGCACGCGAGCCCTCACTCTTAATCTCTGTCTTGATAGATACTAAGAACTAGAAAGAAAGTCCTGGCTAGTAAGCTTCCCTAAATAATAACCTCGATGATTTTAATGTGCATAGAAATATTGACTGTTGGTCATAAACAAAGAGCATTAAAAGAGGCAAGTGTTCCTCCAAGCTGGCAGTGACAGTCTAATGAGTAATTAATAGACTTCTGTCATCCAATAGCCTGGATATGAAGTAAAACTCTTCTGCTGTCCAAAGTTGTGTCAGAAAAGCTCGAAAAGCTTCAAGGAGGCATTTGTCTTCTGAGAAGGAATGTGCCAACTCCTTGATTTCTCCTGAGGTCAGAGAGTCAAATTGTCCAGATTGTTTGTTTATTTACTGAATTTCAAAAGACAGGCTCATATGCTACCAAAATTAGTATTTGTTGTGACTCTGTTTAGATGATCCAAGACTATTTTCTAACAACAATGCATGTCAGCATGCACATTACGGTACAGCTAGAGGGCCTTGTGCTTCCTTGCATCTGCTGAGGCTGAGTTGGCAGGTAGAAGGACAAGCAGGAATTGCAGACTCCGTTTCTGCTTCCCCAGTGGTTCCACAGGTTTCTGCTAGCATGCTCCAATGTCAGTGTTGCGGTGTGTTGCCTCCCTGCTGCTTGCTTGGTTTTAGAACAACAGTAGCTCTGTGGAAGCACAGACAAGTGGAAATGAATGGGAATAGTAATCTCTGCTCTTGCAGAATGATTTAGCCACTTGCTGCTTGTTTTCACACTAATCCTAATCCTCACTTGAACTCTGCTGTTGATCTTGGCCTTTTCTGCCATTGAAATCAACTGTGCAGAGCTGCATGCAGAGCAGCTCTGTGAACTTAATGAAAAGGAAGAATGTCTGAGCTGAATGCTTGGGCACCCCTGATTTCAGTCTCTCATTCAAGTGTTGGGCACAAGTACTGAATACTGTGGCTGGTGAATCTATACGCAGCAGAGAGAAATTGTACAGGCCATGTGGCTGTTGCTTATAGATGCTGGCCGAAGCTATGCTTGTTTGGAGGGATAAGAAATGCAGTGGCAGGGACCAGGTGGATGCTATGGTTCTGCAGGACATACCTGGTAAAAAGAGCAGAAAGAAGGCAAAAAAATGGCCTTGCTGTGCAGTCACTGCTCTACACTGCCCCACTCTCAGGGCAGTTCAGGAGACTGGCAGATTCTCCTCTGCCATCAGCTGGCTCATGGGCTTTTGCCAGACTGTTTGTTACTTGCTTGCTTCCTCAGACATCTGTCTAAAATTTGGGGGCAAGCAGAGAAGAGTATCTGATGTGCCTTATGTCTCTGGCCTCCATCTCCAGTGTGGGATGTGCTATCAGTTAGTACCTAGCAGAGATTTACAAGTAGAGGGAAGGCAGCTGGCAGGACTTCAGTCTTGACATGAGAAGTGACTGCTGATGGGTTTAAGAAAGCTAATCCAAAGAAGACATCTCCCTTGCCATCGTCCTGGACTCTTTGTAGCCCAGAGCGCTGAGCATGTCAGCCAGGAGCTACTCCCGTCCCTGTGAGGTGATGGCTAGACTTCATGCCTCTGTGACTTGCAGGCTATAATACTGTCCCTTTCTGTACTTGAATGAGCACAGCAACCTGTCAAAATACGAGAAAAACAAATGCCACCTGGTTCAGAAAGCAGCAGCCTACCTCTTTAGTAACAATAGCTGCCAGGAGCATGTCATCCCTCACATGCTGTCCATTGTGCTGGCTTCCTGGAGAAAGTTGTGGCACAGACTTTGAAGAGTATTTTGCTTTGCTTGGTGAATTAATAGTGTCATGATGAATGAAGATCTAGGCTCTGGAAACTTCACAGTTTTCCATCAGTGTTTGGAAACTGAATTTAAATGGCTCAGACCCAGAAGATGCAATCAGAAGTGCTTGTGTTTGTTTCTATGTAGGAACGGTCAGGTTCATTGAAAAAAAAAATTGATTGAGAGTTGCTGATAAGAATAGGAGATGGGTTTACAGAGCAAATAGGTAAATAGGTGAACTATACAGAGAGATAACAGTTGATCTGAAAGGCAATTTCAATTACAGCGAATTCTCATGCATAGTTAAAAAGACAAGAATGAAAGATGAGGACATCAAATACTTTCTGATATCTCTAGGCTTCACCTGGGTTTTATTGTTGTGAATGTTCTTCCCCTGGGTAAACCTGTGGTATATGTTTAATTTCCCTTTGTCTCAAGGATGGCTGTGTCCTAAGCCACAATGGCATATATTGTCTCTGGGTAATTGGGCTAGTAATGGTGTATACTGGAGGGCACATTAGATTGCAAAAGTACTGCAGGACTAAGGCCCAGAAAGAAATCCTCTTGTTTTTGGCTTAGCTGAGCTTTGCAATTTATTTCAATTACAGAGTACAAACTTCAGTTAATTCAGCATCATTCTTTGTGTTGACACTTTTGGTTCAATTTTTCTGTTTTAACTCAGTTTAAGTTGATTAAAAAAGGGAAAAAAACCCCTACTTCGTTTATTTTGAAGTAGGGCATTTGGCATTGGCATCTACATGGGAATTGGCGTTCGATTCAAATTACAGTTATTTAATGATTTTGCTTCTGCTTCTGGTCTCTGTGTAAGCACTCAACTTGTTAGGCAGCAGCTTATTGGTGGAGTATCCCATGTCCTTGTGTAAGATAAACTGGCATCAGCCGGGTTTAAGGTATTTAATTTCTTGTCTTTACCTATTTGAGAGAGTACTCTGCTTTTGATATGCATTATTTACTGTTACTTTTTTTTCTCTCTGGCTCTCCAAGACCATGGGCTGGCAGGGCACTCTGCCTGTTCTATGCTGAAGTGCTTTCAGAGATCAGGTGACCATAAAGTAGTTTTTCATGGATCTGTTCTGATTTGAGGACTTGAGACTTGGAAGAAATTTGCTGTAATGGAGCACTCAAACACCACAGGTCTCTTCTGCTTGAAGGAGGTCAGCCTTTTCATGAAAACCTGGGAATAGGAGGCAGAACGCAATTTTCTTTCTGATTCTCATAGGTCACTGGCTTAAGTTTGTTTGCAAAGTGCAGTAATGAGGCTCGCTGTAGAAGATTTTATAGAGGAGCACAACAATTACACTAAGTAATTGCCTGAGTAAGCTGCTTAAAGCTTTGTCCTTAAAGGAATGCTGTCCAGGTGTTTAGAAATGAAGATTTTAGCATTTTGTACACTTTTTGATGCCATTAAAAGCTCTTTAGTAAGAGTCCAGGTTCTGGGTGACATCCCCATCAGGAGTTCAAGTAATATGAACCTTTCTTCCCCAACCTGGCAACTGCCAGCCCTGTACCCTCTGGGGAATCTAGAAGTCAAAGTATTTCTGCTTTGTAAGTAGTCACCAGTAGTCCCATGCTATCCATGGTATTATAACTGACTTTTGCAGCTCTGTATACCACCTCCTGGCATGGGATCTGCAAACGGACCTAGCGTTTCTGATGGCATGTAACTTGGAAAGGAATCCTACTCTGTCATCCATGGCTTGGTCGATTCTGTGGGGCTGATTGATAGGAGTAAAAAAGCACTGATGACATGTCAGAAAGAAGAGGAGGTAGAACATTATCTCTCTTTCATATGCAGGACATGTTTTATGATTAAGAAATGCCTGTTTCTTGGGCTTGGTGCTTTTCAGAATAGTTACACTGGAAAAGAATAAACTGGAAGGAAGATTTTCTGCTTGGCTAGTTTAATTCAGAAGGGATTAATTTAAAGAAGTACCTGCTGCACCCCTCCCCCCCCCCCAAATGAAAATCCCAAACTGAAACTGGTTGATAAAAATCTGTTCGTTTGTGAGATTTGTTCTTTTGTTCCAGTTTTCTTTGCTGTATTTTTAAACAAACCTCTTTGTTATAAACAAATACTCACCAGGCTTTTAGACTGTGTAATCCCCAGGGTAGGAATAAGACTGTTGCTTTACATATGCAGGGGAAACTTCCAAGAGGGAAAGCATGAGACATAAGCCTGAAGCAGATGCTCTTGACAGAAGTAGTAGGCTGTGTGTCAAAAGCATGACAAGCAAGAAGCTGTGCGCTTACAGGGAGGCCTAACCCACTTGCAGAAGTTGCCATCTCATCTTTGATATTTGTACGGCTTGATCTCTCTCCCTCTCTCTCTTTCTCACTTACACACTGTTTGATCCATTCATAGCTTGGGTCTCTGTTTTGTTCTATGAGTATATTAGAGGTTCACAGTGATAACAAACTTTTATGTTGTCATTTAAGGATTTTTGGTGTCCCTGGATGACTTTTACATACTAGGCAGTGGCTTGATAATGTTGCAGACTACCAACAGTGTGTTCAACCAAACCCTCCTTAAGCAAGTGGTGCCTGAATCCCTGTTTGCTTGGCAGAGGGTCCGTATTGCTAACATGATGGCAGACAGCGGCAAAACTTGGGCAGAAATTTTCTCAAAGTGCAACTCTGGTAAGTGTGCTCTTGTATGAATCATAGAAGAAAGGATATATTCCCTCTCCCCCTTGTGCCCTTGCCTTCCTCAGGCAGGACGTGTAACTTTCTTCGCTCCTCCCCAGGGACCTACAACAACCAGTACATGGTGCTGGACCTGAAGAAGGTCAAGCTGCAGAAGAGCCTTGATGATGGTGCGTTGTACATTGTTGAACAGATCCCAACCCTTGTGGAATATTCTGATCAAACAAATGTTCTCCGGAAAGGTAATAGCTCCTATAGTAGCTGATGGCTTGGGAAAGCCAGATGTTTGTGCCAGCTGATAGAGAACCTTGCTTCATACCTGGGAAGGGTTTTTGGGGCACTAATGCTAAGATTTCAAGTTAGAAAGCTTTGTGTAAACATACCTCTGTTGTCATGTCAATAACTTTGCATTTATTTCTCCTGCCTGCTGTGGTAGAAGTGTGGTGAGCATCTGTGTTTCTTGGAATTGTTCAAGGGAAAAATCTACTTCACCTTCTTTCTTTCCTTCCTTGCTTTTCTCTGATATCATTTTGCTCTGTCTTAGGGACCCATGGGGGAGGGAGGTGAGGTCTCTTTAAAGCAGTGCTGAATAACTGCAATGCTACTTGAAATGTTTTGTGAGTAGGTTGCTCTGCAAACTTTTAAAAAAGTTTGCCATTATATTCAGCCCCTTTGCTTAACTTTTCTTGAGCTGTGTTATCTGGTAAATATTTGCTGTTCAAAAGATTCCTTAATCCCACAGCAAGACTAGTAACAAATTAATGGAAAACAAAAATCTAGTGAAGTAAAATGCCCACGGTCAGGTTGCATTCACAGGTGTTCTCCAGACATTTCATATTTTCATCCAAAAACCTGAGCTCTTTCCACAAACTTGAGTGTCTGGTGCTTTGTGCTCCCCCTTCTCTAATCACATGCTGAGAAGGTGATCTGATAATTGCCCTGCTTCAAAATCACTGGAAATGTATTTATCTTAACAGCTGGAGCTGTTTCTCGTTGGAATTTTTCCTTGTCTCTGGTTCCTTGGAAACGTCTGGCTTATTTTAGGCTTTGCCACAATGTAAATATGGTTTTGTGAGATGTTTCTCATCAATAGTTTGAAAAAATCTCTTCTCTTTCCCTTATGCTTCTCTGGCTGCTTAATCCATTGAAGATATTAAAGAAGGCTGTTGCACCTTATCTTTCTGTTTGTGTGTGGTTCCATCGTGAAATACCTTGGGCACCTCTGTGCTGTGTTGTGGTGCAGACGACCAAGCTAATGGAGGCAGCTTTAGCTCTGGTACTTGAAGTGATACAGCTATGTCCTGGCTGCACTGCACCTGTGTTAATGAGCCTGACACACGGACCAGGTTTAGAGGGTTCCCAGAGCTCCTTCTCAGCAGTGACATGAGAGCAGCTGTGTGGGATCCCCTGTAGGGCTGAGCCCAACCCCTGGGCTTGGACACATGGTGATTCCCTCCTGTGGCTGCTGGTGCTGGAAGGAGGTGGCAGAACCCATCTCTGACTTGCTGGCTGGTGGGAGATAAGGAGATGGGGTAGGAACTGTGCTTGGGGCCACACTGGGCCCAACCACTACTACTTCTTTGTTAAGGGACAGGAACTTGCCAAGAACTGTGTGTTGGCCAATGCACTGGAGACAGCTGTGTCCCCTTAGCTGGTTCAGACACCTCTCCAGCCATCCCCAGATGACACGTAGCTGCATCTGCTTTTGCACGCCTTCCTGAGGTAGTCTCTATGGCTCCCAGGACAGTTTCTATCTCCCATAGCTCTCTAGCCCATGCAAGCCCTCCTGGTTCCTATCCAGGCACCTCCTTATTTCTGCAGCTGCAGCAGGTTGTGCACCTCCTTCAGCGGTCCTGGTGGTCTGATCTGTGCCCCTGCCAACTCCTGCCTGCTGCTCCAAGCCTATTCACCTGTGCGTGCCTGCTTCCACCGAATCCTCTTTTGTGACAGTCACCTAGTGCTGTCCTGCCACCCCAGAGGTGCTCTGTGCCTCCTTCAGTCTAGTATCAGACAAAGCTACACTCCTGTGCCCAAGATGTGGCCTGATCAGCCCTCTTGCCCTCTTGAATTCCGTGCTCTTCTTGGATAGATGGCAAGGTCTGATTTGGGCCATCTGAGAGCTGTTTGGTGTGGAGAGTGTAGAGCATGGCCTACCCCTAAAGTTACCCGGCCTGTGCAGTTAGGCAACCACAGTGTGTCTGCCCCTTCCCTGGTCTGTGCTGTGGTCAGGTCATGTCAGTCCCTCACAGTCTGACATCCTGCTTTGGGAACTTGGATCAAGTGGCAGAAATCACCCAGTCTCTTAAAGATAAGCATTAAAGAACAGCCCTTAGCACAAACAGTGGCCTAAGCACTGCAGAATTACTGTGTTAGAGACCTCGGCTGATGTAGGCCAGCATTGCTCCTGGGGGCAGCAGTCTTGGACTCCTCCATGCCATGCAGTACGCCAGGTCAGGGGCCCCAGTAGGGTCGGTATATCCCCCAGTGCTCTGGGTGGCCCGGGTGAAGGCAGTTGCCTTTCTCAAGAGCAGTGCTGGCCTGAAGTGCTTGTCAAGTAGCTGACTCTGGCACCTTTCCTATCTGGCGGCTGGTATCCAAAGATAGCATGCTTTTGCCACTCTGTCCTGGTTAAAGTGAGTTGGCTGCATTTGCATCAACTTCAGCTTTGTAAGTCTCTTTCAGGCATAAACCTAGGAACAGCAGGTGAACAAAGGCACGTATTGTTGTAGTAAGGCCTGTATCTGATGAAAAAGTAAGCATTTTCTTATATGGCTTTAAAACTGGAAAGATTTTCTGGCTTCTGTCAGCTTGTCTCTGGCTAGCGCAGGTGAATTGTAAAACCCAGGAATCTCTTATGTTTCGTGTAGTCCCTTCCAGGCAAAGATGTCAAGTTGCTTTCTATATGTTGACGAAGAAAACTCAGGGATCCTGTAGAGGAGGTGGAGGAAGGCAGTATTACCTCCAGTTTAGAGGTGGGGCATGGGAGTGGACCACAGTCCAGATGTTTCTTGATCATGAGTGAATTGCACATCCATTTTGGCATTGGAAGCATCGTTTCAGATCAGAACCTGGGATCTCTGTCTCTTCCATCGTTACTATTTTTGAATAGTAACTAAACCCTGTAGGTTTGGAAGCTTATGCATCCGCATCCTCCTGCCTGCTTCAGTATTGGTTGGCAAGCGTGCTCATTTCTGCAGGACACCTATGTTACAACACAACATACACATGTGACGCTTTCCTTCAGAGAGGCTCTTGGTCACGTAAGCAAATGCCAGTAGGTGGGGTACTCCTGTCCCTGCTACATGCTGTGCAGGACCCAAGCTGGCAAGGCCTCTGCTCAGGCAAGTTTATAATGCTGTTGCTCTCTGTGTATCTATCTCAGGAAGTTTGGTTTGTATTTTTATATCTGACTCCCAGTGAGTCCCAGTTTATTTACTTGAGCCTCTTACAGTCAGACTCCTCACATCATGCTGGTCTGACGTCAATACAAGGAGCGCTGTATTTATCAGTGTTTAGATAGCAAATCTTTATGCTAAATCCTGGCATGTGTGATTTGAGAAGCAGCAGTCCCCACTGACAAAAGAAAGGCCAGGGCTTTGGGGAGGAGCTGAAGATGTGGTGCTCTTTGGACCAGCTTATGGCATATACTCTGTCTAAATGCTTCTTGATGCCATGCCTTGCAAAAAACTAAACATTATGACATAGGTACCTATTTTTGTTCTCTCAGGACTTCCTATGCCCAGATCCTGATCTGGATGGTCCCATGCAAGCAAGCATATTTGCTTCCTAAACTAATCTCATTCTAGACAGTCATATGTCATCTGTTTAAAACTCTCCTTCGAATTTGGGCTCGTAACCCTGCTCTTTAGAGGAACCAAAACTGCAGGATAGTAGCAAGTGTGCAGCTATCTACCTTCTCTCCCTATTGCACAGTGTGCAACCACAGCTTTCCAACTACTACTGCTCAGCAGCTCCTGTGTGTGTGTGTGTGTGTGTGTTTTCTTTGCTTGCCTGCTTCCTGTTCATCCCTATTAGCTCTGCGGCTCCTGTTTATCTATTTAATTCCAGTTTTCATTTTTCTGGGGTCTCTTTTTTTCTAACTGCTGTTTTGGGGCCCTCAGTATGGCACAAATGCATGTTTGCTTAGGTGTTTTATTTTTTAAATTCCACTCTGTCCTAATCACTGCTGTGTCTGCTGGTTGTCCCTGACATCTCAGCAATGTGTCTTATTCTGGTGAGCTGGGAAGGGGAAAGGAGGGAGGGAGTTCAGGCCTTTGCAATGCACTTACAGGAATGTTTGGTGGAGGGAAATGATCTTTCCCTGCTCAGCTTCAGGGAACCGTGATGTCTGCAGGAATACTGGGGCTGTTCTGTGTGTTTACCTCAGACTCCTGCAAGTCTAATCTCAGCTGCTTGGTGGGATGAGTCCTCAGGGTGGGAGCCTGGGGATGGGTAACCTGGGTACAGTCTCCAGTGATATTGTACTGGAAGTCAACCGTGGTCCTTCTAGTGACCATTGCCAAATTTTGCTGCGTTCAGACCAGCTTGATGTGTTATCTGTAGACAGGCAGTGCAGTGTGGAAATTTTTTGTTTGTCTTTTTGTTAATATAAGCAGAGGGTTCAGCTTTTCTAAGTAACAGGTTGAGTTTTGTCTCTGGCAGGTTACTGGCCTTCATACAATATTCCTTTCCATGAAAAGATTTACAATCTCAGTGGGTATGCAGTGTATGTTGAGAAGTATGGCCTGGACTTCTCTTATGAGCTTGCTCCAAGAGCAAAAATCTTCCGGCGAGACCAGGGCAAGGTGATCAACTTGGAAAGCATGAAGTACATCATGAGATACAACAGTAAGAAACATGTACTATGGAGATGATCTTAATAAAGCAGTGTTACATTTATTTCTTGGATTATAGTGACAAGCCATATAGAGCAGAGCTACATTACCCATGCGCACACAGAGCAAAAGGTTAATGCAGGCTTACTGTTGAGGTAGGAGACAAAGCTAAAAATTACTCTTAACAGAAACAAGACTGCACTCCTTCCAGAGCAAGATCCCTCAGGCCTGCTGTCTGACCTTTCCAGAGAGCTTCTGACACTCCAGGAGACTCTCTGAGGACTGCTGTTCCCTAGTATGACTGCAGTCTGTCAAGAGAGTCTTGCAAAGCCGTAAATCCTAATCGTCAGTCAGATCAGACCAGACCAGAAAATTTTGTGTGAAAACTACAGGTCAATTTGGTCTCTTTTTTTTCCCTGCTCAAGCAGAATGACCTTTGGGTAGGTACTGCTGTGTTCTGCTTTTCTCCTGACAGGGTTCTCCTTGGCTGAATTAAAAGCAGATAATTAAACTTCTGGCCAAGTCCATTTCTAAGTACAGATAGCTTTAGATGCTCTATTTTGTTTCCCAGTTACAGGGAGCACATTGATTACTGGGTTTGGGATGCCTCTTTCAGGGTGGGTGCTGCTGTTTGAGCTGTGAGTAGCAGCAGGTTCATAGATGTTGAGGCTTGTCCATCTTCCCATTCTGTCTTTCTACTGCTGCAGTGGGTGTTTGAAGCCTTTACTTTTTGCCACTTGTTTTAGTCCAGAACAGGAAAACAAAGGCTCTCACTGCTGCACTTTTCCACTTTTCCTTCCCCCTTCCCCTTTTTTTTCCACTGATTGCTTTTCTTTCTTTACAAAGTTTCTGCAAGCTTTAGTCACGTGGAGTTGCGGGTGGTTGTGGATTGGCAGAGGTGCCCCTTGGATGTAAGACCAGCTGTATGGACTTGCACCAGAAGCTTGTCTGCTTAGTATCCTGTCTCAAACATGGACTTTCAGATGGTACCTGGGGAGGAGCATGAGAGCAGAGTGATAGACTGATGCATCTGTTAGGCACTAAACAGCTTTTTAGTGGCTTGGGGGACTTTGCTCCATCAGTGGAGGCTTTGTGTGGAGGGACTGATTTGTTCTTTTCTTCCCTCCTTCCCTCCTCATGTTTCTCCCCAGACTACCAGCGTGATCCTTATGCTGAACACAATCCTTGCAACACCATTTGCTGCCGGGAAGACTTGAATCCTTCTTTTCCAGTGCCTGCAGGCTGCTATGACTCCAAGGTAAAGTACCTTTGATTGCAGTGTCTGCTGCAATGCTGGATGTTTGCTATAGCCTGTTTGTGCTCCTGTCAGACTTAAAACACATCTCCCTGCACTAGGGTGGGCATGGTGGGGCCATGAGGCTCCTGTCTGTGTCCTCTCTTCAGATTGGGTGCTTGGGCAGCTCACGGGATGGTGCTTCTCTGCAGCGAGTCCCATCTCCTGTCTCCAGCACCAGGCCTGGCAGAGTGATAGGTGGCAGAAGGATGGAGCTGGGGGAGGAGTGCATGGGGAGAAGTGCAGAAGCACGATGTCCGTGGGGGAACTCCTGGCATTTAGGAGTTAAGCCCCAAAGCCTTGCAGCAGGAGGGAGCCCGAGACTGGAATGGAATGAGTCTTCACATCACTCATAGGAAAAGGGATTGCTGCACAGTCCCATGTCTTGTTCATGGGGACTGTGTGGGTGCCTCTCCAAGCCTGCAGGAAGATGTCTTCCTCCTCTCTTTAGCTTTGCCTTTACAAAAGCCTGTCTCTCTAGTGAGTCACCCTGTTCCAGGCCTTGCCTCTCTGTAAAACTGCTTTGAGCAAAGGCTGGCAAAGGTCACATTGCTTTTTTGCGGGTTTTGGGAAAATCCTTAGATCCACTGTCTTGGAGAAAGCAGGGGCTTTTCTAGGCAGCTTGTATGGCATTTTCACTGTGAGGGGCAATACTTAAGTGAGCTGCTGTCGGGATTGGGTGAGCTGGTAATTCATACAGTGCTTTATCCCACTGGGACCAGCCTGCTGCTTTTCTGGATTGTTTGGCTGCTAGGATGGGCCCTGTGGAGACTGTTTTGGTATTGCCAGTGCTGAGTGTCTTCTTGGCTTGCACAAGCCCAGGTCAGCTTGTCTGCCTGCCTTGCCAGATAGCTGTGGTGGCCAGCAGGAGCTCCCAGGGCTGTTTTTTTTTTTTTTTTCCCCACCTTGACCCTTACCTCTTGTCCTTTATTACAGGTGTCAGATTTCCACCTGGCTTCAGCTTTCACAGCTACTGCAATCAATGGCCCCCCCGTACAGGGTGGGCTCCCTGTCTTCACCTGGAGACGGTTTAACCACACACGACACCAGGGCCTGCCAGAATCGTACAACTTTCATTTTGTCACCATGAGGCCAATCCTGTAAAATCAGCATTGATATTCCAAAATGGGATTTTTTTTTCACAGAAATTTTAATTTCCTTGTGTAATAAATCCACTGGGATGTCCACATACCTGGGCCTCACCTGCCTTTCCCTGTCCTGCCTGCTAGGTGTGGTGTTCTGTGATTGGCCACCTGTGTCCCACCCAATGTAGCTGCTGACCCAGATCTTCTGAGCTATTTGGGTGGCTGTTCCTCTGATCAGGATTGATAGGAAGATCTGTAGAGGTCTACAGGCATGGCACTGCCTTTTGGTTATCTGAGCTATGATCACAGTTATTCCCAGAGCATGAGTGAACTTCTGTGATTTAACAAAAAGTGATCTATAGTAGCAACATAGGACCTGCCTTCTGTGATGGGCCAGGCCAGGTTTGGGGCCCTGGTGGCTTTTTCTCTGCACTTGGCTTGATGTTCACCTCTTGAGCAGCGTGGGTGAGAACTGTGGTGAACGGCTTATCATCCAGGAATGCTCTCCATGGTAGGGGTGTGTGTGTGTGTTTAACTGACCTTTTGGCATTTCAGTAACTTCATCTTGAATTCTTTGGCTGAGATCATTCCTGCAGTGGGACCTCTGGGATCCCAGACTGTTCTGCAATTTGTCCGCTCAAAAGCTGAGTGAGTGAGCGTGCGTATGTGTGTGCTTGTCTGTGTGGCTTTCCAACTGCCCCACTCAGTTGTTCAGTGACTTTTCCATCTGCTTCCTCAGTCATGGAAGTGGCATGTGCCTGTGGGATGGCTGTGAAGGCCAGGGCTGTACATGTGATGTTTTATTGCTATATATTTACATCAAGGAGTCACTGGGCTGTTTTGTGCTAGATGTTGTACATGTAATTAAGAAAGCAAAACAAAATAAACAGCTCTACTCATGGCCCTGACAGTCCAATCTAAACAGTGCACAGTACTGCCCTGTAGTATGTGGGTGAAGAATGAGCAATTTGGGGGGGGGAGGGGGATCGGTCTTGCTCAAGCTCTTGACATTCACCTTGTGTGATGGAAAAGGGGCTGAGGCCCTACCCTGACTGTCACAGTGGGGTGATTTCTGCCAAGGTGAAAAGAGACCAGAGGTTACAGCAAAGCTTTTGCTGAGAATAAACTCAGTGTGGGGAGTGAAGGTAAGTAAGTAAGTAATTTGTTTGCTGGAGCAAGAGGAGGTAAGTGTGAGGGGAGGGCATCTGTGCCATGTGCAGTGGCAGGAGTGGGTGGGCCACAGGAGCAGGAGAACGCTGTGTGGCGAGTGTAACTAACTAACTAACTGGCACATTATTTCCCCCAGAGCTGCTTCATGCCCTGCAGCACAGCTTTTTTGGGGGGGTAAAGCAGCAAAGTCAGACCACCCTGTGGCAGCTGGACACATGCAGCTGTGCTGCAAGTGGATGCATTGGTGCACAGCCTCACAGCTGTGCCCACACAGGGTGGAGTGGGGTTGAAAGGAGGTGGCACCACTGCTGCAAGGGTGCCTTCTGCTGGGGGTGAGGAAGAAACACCTCAGTCACAGTTTTAAATACAGCACCCCTCCTCCCTGCCTTTTCTCCTGTCCTTGTGTTCCCTGTTAATGAAGGCCTTGTGTTCTTCCACAGCTGGGATGTTGCTGGCTCAGGCTGGGCCCCTGTGTGAGCTCTTGCTCAGTGTGGTTCCCCCTTACCCAGAGCTCTGCCTTGCAGGCTGCAAGGTGGCAGTATTGCCTTGCCTGGGTGTGCTCACACTCAGACAGCCTTGTTCTCTAACCCCTAGGGTACCCAGCAGTGACAAGCTTGTGTGTATACCTGTGTAATGCTTTGCATTTCCAGACACCCCTTTCCTGCCCCTTCATACTGTGCTGAATAAAAGAGCAGCAGGACTCCCAGGATTTGTGATTTCCTGTAGTGCTCAGCCAGGCAGCACCTGCCTCTGTGCTGGGTCCTTGCAGCTCTGAGGGACAGCTCTGCCTTTCACATGCTGCCTACCCTGTGTTCACCTGGTGCCTGCACAGGCACAGCTGTAGCACCTGCTGGCCCATAAGCAAGGGACAGGAATGCTCCAAGCAGCCCCAAGGGGTGGCTCACCCTGGCTGATCTGCTCTGACAACAGAACCAACTATCCGCTGCTTCTCAAGACTGGGAGCATGAAGTGGCTGGAGGAAGGCAGTGATTTAGCTTTGTCACTCCTAGACAGCAAAGCACCATTATAGGTTGTTTCTGCTGCCAAGTTTTTTTCCCCCAATTTTTATTAAAAAGAGAAAAAGAGGGATTCCCCCCCCCCCCAAGCTATGGATTACTGTGTTGGCAAGTGGTGTGTTTGGGAGCACACCTGGATGCCTTCCTCTGCTGCAACTGCAAGTGGATATGCACAGCAGACTTGACATGCCCATTTGTAAATAGGCAAGGAAATAAGAGCCACTCCTTTCTCCCACCCTGAGCCTCCTGTCCTCAGGTAGAAGCTGCTTTATGCTCAAACCCTGCCTCTGTCATGAAGCAGAGCTGTTGGAAAACAAAGCTTTAAGAATAAATGAGTAAATGTTTACACAGATGGAACCTTATGAGCCTTATGACTATAAGCCATGCTGCTGTGGCTATATTTTTGCCTTTGATGGTTGTGCCATGTGCTGCTAATGGTCACTGGATTCCTCTTACCATGCTATCCCCTATGCACAGGCCTGGCTGCTGACCATACCCATGGAGCAGTGGGGTTCAGCGCCTGGCCCCTCCAGCACAGCAGCCTCACAGACCAGAAGAGACTACTATGAGTTGGGCTGCACTGACCTAGAGGCAGGGGTAAGAGAGACCTGAAAGCTGAATTCTCAGGGAGGAGCATATAGTTAAAAGGTCTCTTTTATCATCTCTCCCTCTGGAAGGCTTATTGTCCAAGGGGAAAAAAAAAGAGAAAGTTGTATTCAAATTAGTTTGTGGCAGGAGTTGCCCCTTCTTCACACCCCACTTGCAGGTTTTTTTTCTTCTCCTAAGTCCCATGGCTTCTACCTTTTAAACTTAAGGTTTTGAGGCTTGGTTGGAGAGGGACTTTTTTTTTTTTTTTTTTTTTTTTGCAAGAGGGTGTGGAGAAGTAGCTGTGGAAAAAAAAAACCCACCTCTCAGTTAGTTAGTTGTAGTAATAAAACTTGGATCACTAGCAAATGTCTACAAAGGCAATGTCTCCTCATAGCGAGCCCCCCAGACTTACTTACTGTATTTAATGCAAATTTTCCCTTTATCATCCCCCCTTTACCAAAACCCAGCAACAAACTCACCCCCATCCACCCATCCTGGTTCAGCACACAGGCCCTACTTGTCATGCCCTATATGGCCTCAGTGCTCATAGATGAGGTCTGTCACCAGTGCACACTACCCTTGGAGCAGAAGATACCCATGCACAGTCCAACTGGTGGCTGCCTAGGCAGGATTGAACAGAGCTCCCCAGAAGTGACCAACTTTGTTTCTTTGTCAGGGTCACAGTGCCATCATCCTGCTGCATCAGCTTTTTTCTCATCCCATTGCCATTATTTTACAGCTTTCCCTCACAGCACAAAGTAGAAGCACCTCTTCTCTACAGTGGTGCAGTTTGCTGCACTTACTTAATTATGTTCTGGTCTGAGGTTGTATTACATCTTTCAGATAGATAGATAGATAGATACACTCTGGAACTTATGGCAAAGCTACACTGCAGCAAAAAATGGAGTGGAATATGTTAGTGTTCACTTGCCTTCTTTTCTACCAGCACAAACTGGAGTTAAAACTCTGCTCTGCTGGAGCAGAGTCGTTGTGCTACATTTTACTATAAAACCAATGGTCTAAACCCTGTGCAATATTTGGATTCTTATTCTAAATAGGCAGTTTGAGAAAAACACTCTGGAGTTTCAGGTGTGGTTTTATTTGGCCACCACTTACTTAAAAGAGTCTATTGCCTGTTGGTCAGTGATTCGAAGCAAGTTTTAGGAAGTGCCAGAAAAGGAATCGTGTGTGTGGGGAGACTGTCTCCATCCCTGCACAGTCTTTTCATTATCCCTGATTGGCACAATTAGTTCTGTGACCAACAGCTTGCCCCTTGGCTTGAGAAGCACAGTAAGATAGCCATGCTGAAGGAAACTGCTGCACATTCAAGACGCTAATGCTAAATGGTGCAGTGAAAAACCAAAGCAATCTCCCATACTTTTGACAAAAGAATGATCCTCAGCTTTTTTCCAAAGGTCAAAACCAGCTATTCAGAGGAGGAGTACCATCAGAGTCCCTCCTCCCTGGGGCAACATCAGTGTGCAAGTTAGTAGAGTCTCTCTGTCCAGGATTTTTAGCCACTCTGCTTTGTAAAAGTGTTTGGAAGGTGACTTTCCAAAAGTTACAATATTGCTTTCATTTGCTTCTGTGAGAAGGCTGGGAGAGTAACATCATGCAGTTGGCTTTCTAGGAACAACATAGAGCCAAGCATACTTGAGCAAGGTGGTGACCAACCTACAAAACTGAAATGCCTGCACTGCCACATTCTCCACGTAGCAGCACTTCTGAAGAGGAAGAGCACACACTTTGCTCTTTTTGAAAGAGATGACTGGAACTAAGCACAGATGACTCAAAATGTTAAAAACCCAGTAGTTTATTTCAAAGTATAAATTTCAGGCTTGTCAGACAATACCCCACTACAGTTAACATGTACACACACTAATCTACAGTACATACAAAAATGGGGAAAGCTTGCAACTGCCCAGTTTAAACTGGACATAAAATCAGTCCTATATTATTTGTATTTACAAGTCCAGCTGCAAAAGAAAAAAAAAATTCAGACCATCAGTCTCCTATAAAGGATTTTGCACATTTGAATCTTTTAATGGCTAATAAATTACTAAAGCCAAACAGAAATCCCCAAACACTACCATTCAGTTACCTTATTTACAGCTATACCCCATTAAATTAAGACAGCACTTCAAATTATATATACACACACACGTGTGTGTGTGTATATATATATATATATATATATATATATATAAATAGAAAAAAAAAAGCTCAGCCTGCACAATGACAATGAGAAAATGCATTTTAAAGGGTACTTAGAAGGGATGAAAAGAAAAATCCATTCATTCACATTCTCTTGATTATCCTTAATTTTTCACTCCCCCCTCAGAAGCTCTTTGGAAGGGAAATATAGATTTTGATGGCAGGGCTGGCTCAGGTAACAGTGTCATTTGAACTCCTCTCCCTCCAGTATTTTCATACAATGCCCACCCCTACCCAAAACAACAAATTAAAAAAATATATATTTAATATATCAAGCTTTTATTTAAAAAATCTGGATAGATATTTGACTAAATGAAAATACTAATGAGTTTATAAGAAGGCAGAATCACAGCTTGATTTTGTACAGTATTTGCAATACTCTAATACTGGGGAATGGCTGTTTGGGGAACAAGAACAGATTTGACCTGTCCCTACATATAATATGGATTCTAGGTAATTGGACACTTAAGACAAACAGCATAAAGGAAGGGGTAAGTGACTATTTTCCTTACAGTACAAAACAGCGCTCAGACCCTGCTATCAGGCCAAATCTTGCTCCCGCTGAAGGCACCAAGGGTTTTGCCAATGTTTTCAAAGGAAGCAGGATAAGACCCCTTATATTCACAGGGAAGACACCACGGGCTTTGCCAGCTTTGTGCTAAAAACCTCAGGCCAGGTGGATGAGTACCTCGGTGCTTGTGCTCAGTGATCTAATGCAGCAAATGGCAGCATAAGTAATTTGGAGCAGAAATTCCAACATCAATTGCTGCTCCTTAGGAAGCTGGTTGAAGCATGGAAATAAATACAAGCTGAGGGGAAACAGTCTTTGCACCCTCATGTTTCTTTAGGCTGCCACTGTAGATGCAGTAAACATACACCATACCTACAGTCTACCCTCCCTTCCCGGGGAGGAATTATCTGAATAAAATATCCGATAAAGCTTTTTTAGACACTGAAATAAAGGAGGTCAGTGAAGCTGTAATTAGGACAAACTCAGTGGAAGTGAATAGCATTTTGCTATCAGCACTCCACAGTAGGGCTCCTCTCCAACCAGAAACTGAACTAAAATTGCTTTTAACCAGAACATCCAGATCCCCACATACTACACAAAGAAAACAAAACAAACCCTAGACAAACTAGAAGGTAAATGAGGATGGAAAATACAGCTGTAGAATCAGCCCTGTATCTTCTAAAGCACGGAGAACTAGCTTCAATTCTGTACTGCTAATATGTCATGTATCCAGTGGTAATAGCAAAACTCTAAGCAAGGAACAGCTTTATACGATGTACTGAAAACAAGATGGAAAATACTTGCATGAAGTGCAGAGTTGAGACTAAAACCAGCCCTGCCACTTAAAGTCATGTAGAGATTTTTAGCATATTTCAAAACAGCATTATTGGAAGCCTCCAGCAGCAAACTTTCACGAAGAGCCCAATCTAGAAGCACACAGTGTTAACAGTCCTGTACTGAGCATTCCAGGATGTTCTGGTAATATTCTCAAATAAAATCTATTAAATGAAAACAGTTATGAATGTTTGTTACTAGCAGAAATTTAGTTCCTAAATAGTTTTTAGCATTTCTAAGAGGTAAAGGATGTTAAAAACAAAACCAATCCCCAAGCCCCCAACCCCACAACACAGGGAAAAGTGTCATTCCAGCTAAGGAGTTCAGCAACATGCCAGCTGGTTAACATAAGGAGTAAATATTCTTTGTAGAGATCTGTTACACCATGAAAATGATTTTACAAATATGGCAGTGAGGTTTTCAGTGCATCAGTGGTCTGAGGACCCACTACCTGGAAGGTCTCCAAACTGAGATGGGCACCTGAAAGTCAAGCTACAGTTTATCATGTACTCTGCCACCAGCACTTGCTTAAGGTCCTGAAATTGGATATTAACAGCTCTGCAAGGATGAAACAGAAGAAAATTCAGCTTTTGTCCTTATAGTTTTGATGGCTTCAGACAGCAGATGGTAGCTAGCTTATTTAGTCTATTCACGCAAATCAACTGCACTCTGCCATATATAGTGGAAACAGATCTATTAAACAAGTCAGGTTTTACAGACAGTTCAGTTGAGAACTACATCCTTTGTTAATAAATAAAGGAGAGTGTTCTTTCTCTAAAGACACAGCCTACAAAACCTCCAAATACAAACCAGACCTCCCCTAATAAACAATACCTCCACTGAAAGAAAAAAAAAAAGAATTCTAACATAAAACCCCATCCTTCCTTCCCTCCTCCCCCCCCCCAGCAAGACAAAGCTAATAACAACCATGACCTAAAAAGCAAGCACAAACTTTAGATAAGTTCATGTGTATTTTGTGCTGGAATCACAATTAAATAAGCAGCATAAGTTCTAGGTTGTTTTCTAATATTTATTTTAGCTTTCAAACTATAAAACCTCATTGTACTGATATGGCCTCTCAAAGGCCCTTTGGTACCACCTCAAAAACACATTAAAAATTGCCCGAGGAGGACTGAACAGCCGTCAACTGGAAAAAACTGCTCTAAGCCTCTACTACAGAACTGGCTGTATAAGGCTCCAACTTTCCGTAAGTAGGCTAAACACATTACTAAGTGATTTTTGTTCCTTGAAAGAGGCAGACAAAACATTCAGTTAAACATAGAAAAATTCAAGGCATTATTGATTATTGGCACCAGTAATACAGGGACAATTGTTATTCAAAGGAGGGGTTACGCATTGTTCAGACTTGAGATTCAGTGTGAACCTTCTCTCATGATACTTGGATTCAGACAAAATTTTTGTTCACTCAAATCACTAAAACTGCTATAGTTTAAATGCACGCTTCCATATAGAGAATATTTGTTACTCACCTGACAGAAGTGAAAATCCTAGCTACACGAAGGAGTGCAGTGAAATAGTATGGACAAAAGTCTACAACACACACTCTTTCAGTGATAAAGTTCTTGAAGGGAACACAACTAAGAACCCATGATCTCAGAGTGTATTTCACCAGCCATGTTCTGGGGTTTATTTTTTCCTGCCCTTTTTCAACCTTGCTTTATATATGAAAACCTCTTGGTTTTAGGAAAGAGAGCACTAGAATTGAAAAAAAAAATTTCTCTCTCTCTCTCTATTTTCTACAGCTTTGCCACACGGTGAAACAGATTAAAAAAAAAAAAAGGGCTCTTTTCCCTTCTAAATCCATTGTTTGGTTCTGTTGGGCAGGAATGACACAACTGTCTTTGTTCTAAGAAGTGCCAAAACAAAAATCTTTCAGATCCTTTCTTGTCCAAGGGTGCTAAACTTGCTTTTTGCATAACCAAACTGTAACATAACAACAGGACAGTGGGGCAGATGCATTGATTTTTTTTTTCTCAGCTCAGAAGCATCATGAAAGCTTCTATTAACATTTGCAGTTGCTCACAACTTTTGGGCCAGTGTCTAAAATACAGTTTCAAAACTGCTTTGGGTGTGTTAGCTTTCTGCAGAGGCAGACAGGTGACTGGGACAGAAAGAGGACTGGGAAGCCAACTTCATACCTCTTCGTACTAACTCAAAATCCAAACTGCGTGCAAACAGGTAGAAGCTTTCATGGTGCCACACCACAGAGGTTTCTTCTTTGGCTGAACTGCAGCATACAACTTTCCCAAAAGAACAGGGAAAGGCTCTGGTGGAAAATACTGATTGTATACTCTAATATTCTTCACAGGACAAAAACAACTACCCAAGAATTACAGTGGGGAGAGGGTTGAGTTATACTACAGATGAAGATAAATCCAGCATCAGGAGATGTTACACTTCCTGGGCTTTACAGAAATACCTAATTACCGACGACCAGGAAAATGAGAAGCAGTTATGAAAGGCAACAGGGGTAAAAGGAAAAATAACTCCAAACAAATAAAAGAACACCACAATATATCTGGCTACATTTATTTCTGAAATTACTCTTTAAGGCACAAAATAAATCTAAAAAATAGGGCTGGATGTATAAGGGGAAGGGCAGAGAAATTATCTGAGCTAAAAGATGTGAATGCAGTCCCTACAATCCAGTTTCAGATCTGACCTGGGAATGCTCCCAATACTTGTGGGGGAAGATGGTGAAAATAGAGGAAGGTTCTTATCTGGAAGAGGTAGGAGGTAGTGGTTTTTATTTATTTATTTATTTATTCATTTTGCACCACCTCCAAATTTACACACATATTCCTGCCTTGGCCAGACTCAAATTCCCTTCTCTCCCCTCAGAGAACTGATGACAGTTTGTAAAATGAGATCAGACCACTCAATCTTCCAGTACAGAAGCGAGACCCTGAATTGCCTTTCACATCATAGCCTGCTCACAGAGCGGTGGGGTGCAAGAGGCAAATCTGTTCTTGCCCTCATGTTAGCGCCTTTGTAGATATGACGGATGTGTATGTTTTGCTTCAGACAAACTGTGCAATTTATTTTGTTCCCACTCTGAAGCAGAATCCCAGATGTCCAGGGTGCCCTTGGATAAAGGGTAGGTAGGTATCTAGGTGGGACAGCTGTCATGGAAGGGAATATGAAATTTTCAAACAGCCCATGACTTGAGCTATCCAGGAAAACAGGTTCTCTTGCCACAGGTGAGACTTTATTTTTCTTTTGGTTCTCAATGCATGTAGTGTATCACACAGCTGTTTAAAGTAATCCTGCAGTAAGTGGATTTAACAGTGAATTTCATGCATCGGATCAAACCCCCCAAACTGGGGTGATTCTTGGTAGTGGGACACATTTAAAGGCTCCAAAGATCTCTAACTGCTCTGGGAAGAGATCACATCTGTGGACTGGGGGTCACAGAAGGGTCCAAAACGTCCATAGATGTCCTTAGCCCGGACTGCAAAGTAGTATTTGCTGCCAGACACAAACTGAGTAAGAGTGCATGCCATAGGTAGTGGGAGGGCCTTCACTTCCCCTATCTTCTTCCACTGGGAGGGCATAGTGGCACTTGGGTCCTCGTGGTAGGCGTAGAGATGATAACTGTCCACACTGGCACAACTCCGGTCCACTTCCATGACACTCCATGACAGCACAATACCATTCTGGCTCTGTACCCGGGCCAGCTTCAGTTGTGGCTTTTGAGGCAGGGAAGTGCTGGCAGCTTCGGGGGGCAGGCGTGGTGGCTGTGGTGCTTCTGGGAGTGGGGCAGGATGTACAGGGCGTGGTGGCTCCTAAGCAATGTAACAGCAATAAGGTAAAGGTCAGAGTCTATAGCAGTGGCAGGAGGCTCTACTTCATCATTCCCGAGGCAAATGGAAACAAATCAGCCTGCAATCACCCAACCACTGCAACTCAAAGTCCTGTGTGTGGAGGTAGAAGAGAGCAGCGGCAAAGGGTGAGAAGGGGTGGGACCAAGGATGCCAGAAGTTCTTATTATTCACATTTAAATCATTAGCCGTACAGAAGATCATTGTCACAGTTATTTTCCCTATATCTTCTTTACTTCCTCATCCAAGAGGTGATGGACTGTGAACACTGTGCCTTTTACCAAGACTGAGCACACAGGTTCACAATAAGTTTGAGCTAATTTATGTTCAAGCTGCTGTCCCCACACTACCCCAAACACCACAGGTAGTGGATTGGGCTGACAACTTATTATCTCTTTTGATAGGCTGGTTCTCAGTCACGAGAAAGGGAATGGGCTATGGTACCACATGAATGTTGTTCACCTTAACTGATCACAAAACCTCAGCCTCAGTTTCCAAGAAGTTTTCAACTAAGGGCAGAAATGTGGCTTTCCACTGAAAATTTTTAGATCACAAACATTCCTAGCTATCACTTACATTAGTTAAGATGAATTTAGAAATGGGGTTAGAATGAGTATGAAATTTTGTTGTTCTTCAGGCCAGGGGCCTTTCAGGGTGGAACCTGGGGTAGTTTTTGTGCCCTCCGAGTTTTCTGTGTAGAACTTGCAGGATTTCTTTTCATTATTTATCACCAGGGAGTGCATGAAGTTGAATGGTGTCTAGATTCAAAGAATGGTGAGCAACCTTGTTAGTAATACATGTACCATTTCAGGAGAGCAGAAATAATGCGATCACCCAACAACAAGTAAACAAGAAATGTATTTGGTTCAGTCTCAACAACAAAACCATAACAAATCCAGTAGAATAGACATACTTTGGTATAACACAGCAGTGGCTTTAGGGCAGTAGGTCTAAATCAGTAATATGATCTAGTTTACTGAGTCAAAGTCAATTCTGGAATAGTTACTAAAAGGGTTTGAGGTAGGGCAGAAGGAATCACCCCAAATAGTATTAAAAAAAATCTAAAATTTCAGAGTTAGCAACCTTGAGGTTGTTGTCTGTAACTTGGGCTCCCACTTAAAATTTGCATAGAGCTGTGCTGAGAAATTGGTCATCCCATTTGCAGCCAAACTCACAAATTATATTCTTCAATCCATGATGAAACTTTTTGCGTTAGTTCTTCTGTAGCCTTGACTCCACAAGTCACCTGCAGACAGTTCACGCACCATTTTTCAAGATGCGCTACAAGTGATCTGTGGAACTCTGGTGTGAGCTAACTGATCACACACCTCCACTGTTCTTGTCATAAATTGCTGTAGGTAACAGTGTGGTGCTACATATGCAAATCAGCTGGAGAGCTGATCTGTCTACAAGGCATCTCACTATTCTGCAATTCACGCTAAGAAGTCATCTGAGACACTAGTGCAATCACGCCTGTAAATTGCAGTAAATAAATTCAAAATTACTATACTCACAGCATGCACTTGTGGTGGTCGATGATGCACTGTGAGCTGAGGTGCTCCAGATCCGAGAGTCAGTCCATTGTTCACAACATATGCAGTTGTTTGAGGCATTCGTACTGTCATACCTATAAAGGAGCACAGTGAATACTCTGAATATTCAATGCTTAAACTCAGCTGGACAGAACACTGGAAGACCAACTCCTTGGTTCAGCTGGATGACACCAAATTTGAAAATGATGCTCCCTCCTCAAACAGCCCACAAGCAGACAGACGAAATAGTATACCAAAACAAAACCATCTCCCCCTTCTCTGAAGCTGTAAGAGTGAAAGTAAACAAGCGTTTATGTCTGCAAGGGGACAGAGCGAAGCTTTAATCATTGGTAGCACAAGAAAGAAACGGGTGGAGGGACCGGGTGAGATTCAAGGATTTTGAGTATGAAAATAAAAAGTTAAATCACTTTGGGATTCAGAAAGAAAAAGATAAATGCCACTGCAGCAAAATAATATCCGCTCAGTGTCCAACTGTCAAAAGGCTGCACTGTGAAAAGCATAGAAAATGAAAGATCAAGTCATTGTCGAAGTTTGTCTCCCTCTCAGAAGGGAGACCACTATGGATGTGAACTCACAAGAAGATACTATTTCACTCAAACCCACAGCAAACTGACCTGACTGGCAGGAATAAATCAGAAGTTTATATTGCCTTGAAGGCAATATCCAGAATTTCCTGTATTTCTATCCAAAAATAAAAGATCTGCAGTAACCTTCACCACTCCCAAGTTCCACAGGTATATGAGATCCAAGTGTTCTAATATTCCAGAATAGAAAAAGAGTAGCTCACGGAAGGACAGATTTCACACAGCTACTGTAAAATAATTTCTTCTGTCTATAAATAGTCATCAAGGTATGATCACAGGTGATGGGTGTTAGAAGTCTGTGAACTGTGACTCTGAGGCAGTGAGGTCAAATGAAGTGTCAAATCTTAATCCTTTTATTATTGAGTAAGAGTAGTTAAATGAAAGTGCTGAACTCCAGCTAGCCATTTTACATTCTTTTCCTTTTGACATATTTATCTAAGAAGCTACTGAAGCTGCACAAACTCCTGTAGGATAAACAGTCATCTAAACTGGTTAGTTCATATCTATGAAAAAACCAAACCAGATAAGCTGCTTTAGCTTGACTACAATCCTATCTCAGGAAATTACAATAATTTGAGGAGAAACAGAGAGAAATGCCTTAAGAACATGTAATGTACAAATTTAGCATTATTTCTCTCTGAATGTATCTTTGCAAAGAGCAGGCAGATATACTACTTGGTTGAGACAGAAGTACAAAACTACAGTTTGCAAAATACTTTGGATGAGGTCTTAAAGTTAATCTTTCAAAGACAAAGCATTAAGATCTTACTCCTTAAGCACCTGTTGCTGACATTAAAATGACTGTTCCAAGAATAATACAAATCAATACAGATCATCAGCAGCATAAAGGTCAGATTTACCAAGACCTTCAATACAAAGCTGAGATACAAAGGAGTGGAGACTCTGTACTCAATTTATTTACCTACACAAGGCACTTCTGAAAGCTGTGTAACAAAGACGGTGAAAACATAGAATGGACTGGAAGGTGAAAACTTGTAATGGCTGCTAAAAGGGATCAAGGAACAGACTTCTCAACAATAAGTGAATCCTCTTTGTCTGATACCCAAATGTGAAGCCTTGAAATAACCTGTATTGCAACTAAACTGGTCTTTTATCTACTCTGGGTAACCATCCAGTTCTTCGTCCTGAGGTACGGGGAATACACAATGCTATGGAGGAACTGTCAGTTTCTTGCATCTATCAGGCCTGTCAGACAACAGTACTGTAGTGCTAATAGTACTAGACAGACATACTTTTCAAGTCAGAATACCAGAACTGTCTCTAACAGAATCACAGAAAAGTCTAGGTTTGAAGTGACCTCTGAAGATCATCTGTTCCAACCTTCTGTTGAAAGAAAGGTCTCAGATTATTAGATTAGATTATTCAGAGATTAGATTATTATTAGATTAGATTATTCAGAGCCCTTTCAAGCAGAGTCTTGAATATTTCCAGTGAAAATCATTTCCCACATCACGCTGGAGTTAATATAATCTTGTCTGAAACCTGTCTCAATTTCTGAGGATTTCTGTGATCAGATAATTGAAGGATTAACATTCATTGTATCACTGGACCATCAGGTCAGAAGCACATTGCACAGAGGTCTGTTGCTGGATGAGTTCAGCTGAGAACAGAGTTCTCTACTAACCAGTTCTTGGGAAGGGGAAAATCTTTCAGCATATTCTGGTAAATATGCAGTTTTTGCATCATCTTGTGTAGGGTAAAGAATTCCAAAGGTATGTAGCTTTTCTAAAAGGGGCATGTGTTTTTCACCTCCTAAAAACTAGATCTACTGTCCTGTTCATAATGATGGGAACTATCAAACTTCACTAACTTCACAAACCTTAATTAATAGTCCCTAACTCCAGTGAATTCATAGTAAAATAAATAAATAGATAGATAGATAGATAGATAGATAAATAAAGCCTCCTGAAAACTCTCGCGTAAAAAACAAAACAAAACCCCAAACTGTTAGAGGTCTCCTCAACCAAAAAATGGTTGAGATATTTCTCAACAAGGTCAGGTTTAAATGGCAAAAAATTAAAATGCTTCATGAACTTTCAGAAGCTTATCTATCAGTTGAAATGATAGTGTGATTCTGAAGATGTCCAAAGTCACATTCAGATGATGTCAACTAATCTGACACCCCAGAGAGAGTTCCATCACCTCTGCATGAAGTAAAAGAAACATGCCTGCTGATGGCCTACAGAAAGGTGGATGCGTACGAAGAGGCATCCCATGAACAAGACAGTCTTCCACATTCAGACAAATTTATGTGATAGCTGACCGTGGAAGAGAACAAAAAGCAAGTCCTTTTTACTCTCCTATTAATCCTAATAGGCTACCTAGAAGCACCTTATTCTGGTAACAGGAAATATTCCCCCCTGAGAACACAGCATCGGCCATGTTGAAGAAGGGACAGTGGCAGCTCTTTCTGAACTTCTGTTCTAGAAATTGGTGTGACTGGAAAAGAATATACTGACTTCCTCCAGAGAAGCATCTTCTAACAAAATTCCCTGAATTCTCCTAAAAAAAGGCTTAAAAATAGCTTGTTATCTGTTATGTATTCTTCAACAACACACTAAATATCTTCCATATCTAACACTAAAAGGTATTCTATAGATACTAACACTGGTGATGTGTATGTGTATTTAGTTAGAATGACTGGTCTAAGAACTGGCAGATACTGACAAAAACAGGCTGATATTTTGGTACATAAGAAGAAAATGCTATTAAAAAAAACTAACCCAAGTGCCTAGATTGCTAAGTACTCATGACTGTTTGCAAAATAATAGGTAGATCATACGTGTCTGACTTGCAGCCAAATGGTAATGAAGAAGAAAACTCAAGTATGGGCTGAGGTTACCTTGTCTTTTACTGCCTTTTGCGGGCAGACACACAAGATGCAGGCATGTCGCTCAAAACATACTGGTTAAAAGAACCTGGACTCAAATGAATACAGCACATGAGTACTAGAAGTTTAAGAAATATGAACAAGTATTCTGAAAAGAACAGTAACTTCTTCAGACCTCAACGTTCCAGAGATATATCAAGAACTGGCTGACCAAGTCAGTGAGCTGTTTAGCTAGCACAGTCCATACTTCCACAGCCTAAAGCAATGTGGTTGAACTCAGAAATTATAGAAGATATCTACAATTTAATACAAGATATTTAAGATATTTAGAATTTAATTGCTACAAAAATACACTGATATTCTGTTTTCCAAAAATTACTTCAGAAAAATGAATTGGTTATTTTTGCACATACCTACATAGGTACAGTCTTACATTGTTCAAACTTGCAGTGTTCTGAGTCTAGTTTATACAGACTTGTGTCTAAAAAAATACAGCATCTGGAGGTCACAAATGCAGCCTCATATTCAAGAGCATCAATACCGGGAAACATATGCTTAATCATGTAAAAATAATCATGGCACATAAAGGGTGGGGTTGGAGGAGAAGCTAAAAAAGCAGTTTAAATCCATCAGTCAAGAAAAAAAAAAAAAAAAAAACTACCGTACAACTTTAAGGTCTTTACTGTTGACATACACTATTTATATCAAAAAATGAGTTTGCTGCTGCAGGAAGATACCACTTATGTTTGCAAAGTCAAGATGAATTTGCCGGCATCTATAGTCAAGGAGACTCAAGCATACATCAATTTCTGGTGCATTTGGTGAGAAATTTCGTCTGTCGAGAAATTTCATCTGTCTAGGCTTAGGGAAAATAAGAAAACTTGTTGCTATTTCAAATCACAGGACATCAAAGATTGTTACAGAATTACATTAGGATGTCTGATATAAACTGAGCTTTTAGACAAGAAATTGAACATGATTTACTACATACATATATATTTTAAACTTATTGCTTAATAACAAAACTGTCTCTTACTATCCTTTTACAAAATATTGGCGCTCATCACATTACCTTCTGCTACCTTGTAATGTACTGGGCATGTCATCCAGAGATGCATAACTGGTAGAGTCAGTGCCTGAGATGACTTCATTCCAATTTTTCCTCATCCACATATCTGCAGGAGGAATGATTTCTTAATAGCTTGAGATTTTCTCAAGTCCGTAAACTGGAAAAAAGCCTAATCTCTATAAATTTGGAGTACTATTGTAAGAAAAACACATCCATCAGGCAAGCTGTGCTGTGCTAAAAAGTGCATGGAAGAAAGAATTCCTTACCTCCACTCTGTGGGTTGACTGGCCTTAAACCCGGGTTTGGCATGACAGCTCCTCTTACTGGATTCTGAGCTGGTGGTGCAGGAAGAGTGGTATAGACCACTTGATGGTTAGCAGGGGCTCTTGGTATAGGAAGTCTGGCAGCAGCTTGTGTCACTGGACGATGCGTTACATTCACTGTTGTCGGAGCTGCAAAAGAAAGACCACAACCTAGGACAGAATCCCAAGGCACTGAACAGATATCCCTATTTCAGAGTGCATACATCCTTTAGAAAACTGACTCAGCTGAGCCACACAAAATAAAAAACTGTCTCCATGAAATTACAGCTGCTTTTGATAATGCATGAAAGTAGAAAACAGCCTAAGCAAACAGTAATTTTTATATAAAATAACAACGTGAGCATATATACAAATTCCAAACAAAGAGAAAAACATGATACCCAAAAGAATAGTTTGAGGAGGAAAAAAGATATATTGTTAAGAACTGCAAGTGCCCCCAAAACTCCAGATGTTCTACAATTACTAAATCTTATCCACATAAATAAAGAAATGTCCTGACTGTCAGAATAGCTACGGAGAAAATAAAAGCCACCACCAAATACAAGCTAGTAAGTGTAAGTCTGTAGAACAGATCTGCAACAAAACAATTCTGCTGCCAGCTAATCTTCAACAATCATCGGAAAAAAAAAAAATTTGTTTCTTTTGTATGTTAAGGGAAAGAAAAAAAAAAAAAAAAATCGAACTGTAGACAAAGTAACATTTAACTAAGGGTGGAACTTCAATGTCAGCCTTGCCATTCCATGGCCAAAAGGATCAATTACCAAGTGCAGGTGGACAGAGCTTGGACTGATGTTGCTAATGCTTTTTCTTCTGTTATTCAAACAATGCAACTGCTACAGGTTTCTTCTCCTTCACCTTTGCAAACAACAGTTTTGTTAATAACTTTCACAGCTATCCTGTTGACTAGTCTCCCTTTTGTTCCGAGTTTCAGTAGAAATCCTACTCTGGATCATCCAGTAGGATTTTTTCCTCTCCATGGAATACATCTGATCCTGAATCATTCCCTTACAAACCAACTGAACCACCTTTCCCTTTCACTTTCCTAGTTAAAAAAAGAAAAAAAAGTTATGGGAAACTGGCTAGAAAGATTAAAAAAGGACTCAAATAGTCTGAATATTCACCTGAAAAATTACCACAGTGTGAACACATAAGAGTCGAGTTTAAAACAAAAAAACCCCAAACTATCATCACATTCACATAATTATGTGTAATGAATTTACCTGTAGGTAATACATGTATGGTGGTCTGAGAAGGTCCACTTGTTGGCACACCTGTCTGCTGCAGAGGGTTTGGCTGCACAGGCTGCAAAGGCTGCAAGGGGCGAGCCAAGGGCTGAGTGGACAAGCTCAATCCTGTCACAGCTGTCTGGTTCTGCTTCTTGGCATCTGCTTTAGAAAAATAGTAAAAGTACACACAACAGCAAACAGAAATTACGAGTATCACAGAGTTATTTAGTCTTTTCTTCCTGTCATTCACAGATCACCAAATCTTCTTTCATTTCATCTTCTTTCTTTCATCTTCTCATTCTGCAAACTCAGTTGTAAAAATTTCACTCAATTCCCTCACTTACGTCATCCCAATCTATACTCCATAATGTTTTATTCCATCGTGAAAGTCTGCATATTTCAGCATAATTTGGAAACCTGAATTTAATGAAACACTGTGCTAAAGTTTTTAAAAGTATTTCCACTAAAAAGCAGTTTAAGGGCTTAAGACCTTAAAAAAAGAAAAGCCTAAATATTTCTGTACTCAAATTGTTTTTTTAAAGTGATAATAGCTCCTTAAATAACTTGTCTACCTTTGATGCTTACATCCTTTTGTCATTTGCTGACTTTCCTTTGTTCAATCTGTCAGACCCATTTGTTCTTGTTCTTTGAATTTCCATATTATTTTCTTTAAAACAGGGAATTTAGATTATTACTAAATTTTCTTTAGTAATAACAAAAATGATCTTTCTCACACTGACACACTAATCAACTTACTGACTGGGAGAAGTGAGAAATACAGTATCTGAATCTGTAGTTCATTATAGTAGTATTTTTTCCTACTTTAGTTTACTTGTGACAACATAAAATATTCTTTTGAGTGCAAGTCTGTATGTAAACAGACCTTCTTTCCACAAGCTTAGCAAAGAGGAATTGAGAAGCTTTTGCCTAGATGTTTCAGCTAGATTACACAGTAGCAGTGGGCAGAGAAGACACTAAATACTACAAAACACAAGATATGAACGTAAATTTTAAGGGCACTCATTCAAAGAAGATTTGACTTGATAAAACTATACATGCAACAGCCACTAATTTAGTAAAACCGCACACAACATTTTAAAAAAGTCAGTATTATATTCTTGAGAAAACCTATCAGCAATATATTGAAGAATACATTTAGAAACTGTCAATTAACTATGCTAACTAATCTACAAAGCACTAAGAAGAACAGGTTTAATGGCAGAATAGAAAAAATCCTGTAGATCAGAATGTTTTCCTGGCAATTGGAAACTGTTTTCATGGTCTCACTGAACTGTTTCAATAAGACATTGCACTGAAGTGTAGAGAAAAGAGAAAACTCCAAATTCTTCAACACCAATGACTAATAGTTTGACATAACAGTTCCCTTCACAAACTGCTATATGATAAATTAAGTACAACTGAAAGTATCAAAAATAAAATGCAATTTAAATTGCAGACTACATTGTTCTTCTATAGACTAAATACCTGAGCTACTTCACAGAAGCCATTTGATAGAGACATATTCTTCTAATGAGCAAAATCTATAAATACAGCAGTGAAGAGAGGCTCATTTTGAAGACAAGAGGTGAGATGTTTCCTGCCCTTTCATCAACTAGAAGGTCTTGTGATTAATTCAAAGGTCTTTTATTTTACATGGGTATGAAAAATTTCCCAGTGTTCTGCAAATCATTTGACTCTGAAGAGACTTCTACAGAGATGCATACACCTGTTCATTTCGAATATTTACATAAGTATGCACATTTCAACTGCCATTGAACAAGTTGAGTGATGTGACTTGCATTCTTAGCCATGACCTAAGAAGACCTGTTCATGATCTACACCAGTAAGAATCCAGAATCCAGTACTGCTATAAGAGAAGTATTACAAGTTAAAAGGACAATCTGGGAAAGCCTGAGGTTCATTTTTTGGTTTTGCTTTTAATCTCAAACAGAAGCAGGTTCATGTGACCCTGACAAATCAAAAATCCAGTTAAGATTCCAGTTACTGGAAACAAGGTCTGGAATATGAGAGTCACAGGAAACAATGAAAGATAACCGACTTGGCTAAATAAATGGAAACAAATACCAAAAGACTATTTAGCTATGTAAATAAAAAGTCAGCAAAGAAAACAGGAAGAGTAGTTATACAGTAAGCACAGGATTAAGGTTGAAGGTAATACAGAAACAATAATGATACTGACTGAACATAGTATCTTCACTTAAAAAAAGTCAAATGGGAGGAGGCAGGACAATCTGACTTACAAAAACGTGCATAAAATGGAAATTGTCACCACTGGAGGAATAAGCAAAGCTCAAAATCTAATACATACAAACTGGGGAAGAAGAGAGGCTAATTTCCATCTCAGAAAATGGGCCTATGACATTGAAGTCATAGCAGTGAGGATTTTTAATCACTGTACTAAACAGAAGCGATATAATGGAATTACAGAATAGCAAACATAGTACATCTACTCATGAGTATGAAAAAAGTGACCTGGAAAACTACAGATTTATCAGATAAACTATTAAGAATTGATTTTATTTACTGCTGTATGTTATTATTTGTTCCTTCAAAAAGATAGATGTAAAATAGGATTAAGTGGAACGTGGTATTATCTAGACTGGTGTATTTTTCTTAGATTACAAGTCCATTTTAGACTATAAATAGGTAACAGACAAATCTATTGGTTGTTTCAGTATTTTATGAAAGCATTTGATGCAGTGCACCACATGAAAACTTAATAAAATGGATGGCATGGGGACTATACAAGCATTGCAAGATACCTGAAAGATAAACAAGTATCTAGATTACTCTTTGATAAAAGGATGACAACAGTTTGTGTTGAAAAGAAATTAACAACATTGTTTCTCAAGTGTTATGCAATGTTTTCATTTTTGCTCAGGTAGAAAGGTGTGAACTAAATTAACTGGCCAGTGTACTAAACTGGAAGATGATACCAGTACAGTAAAGGACCAAAATACCACACAGGAACAAAACTAAGACTTGAGAACTAGAAAATGGTCAACGACAGTAGAAAGGGCAATTTTAGGCATTTAGGGATTAATAAGTACTTCTAGTATAAGTTTGGGAAATGACATGTAGGACAGTGAAGATGATGAGAAAAACCTGCATATGTTGTTGATTATGGTACATCTGGGAGTTGTTCTCTGATGATGTGAAGAAGAGAGGAAATACAATCCTAGACTGTACTGGGTATTTCTGCATTGTGATGATGATGATGCTTTTCTGTATATAAAGCACTATTTGAATACAAACTGTCATATGTAAAATGGGGTCAGAAATTAGAGCATGTTTCTGTTTTAAGAGGAATGGGGTTTCAAAACATCAAAAGCAACAGCTCTTGCAGGACAGCTGTTCTGTTTTGTGGGAGGACCATGTCCAAAACACTGTGGCTCTAGTACATGAACAGAGGTCCTAGGAACCATAAAGCTAACCCCCTCCACCCCCTCCTCCCCAAACACAAGAAACACGATTTGCCCTTAGAAAGAACGCACAGGGTTATACAAACATGTTCTTTGCCATGACAGAAGACTGAGCCTGATGACAGTCAGCACTTCCATGACCCAGCACAGAAACTCTAACTTGAGGCATAAGCACACCCCCCCCAAACCCCCCCCCCCAAAACCCAGAAAACAAAACTCAAAAAAAAGGGGGGGGAAGTAGTTCTTACATAATCTAAAGTTTGTATGTCTAAATTACACTGTACACATACTTTGTTATATGGTATTATAGATATTAATTTTAGTTGTTATTGATCCAAACAAACTTCTTCAAACTTTTGCTTGTATACCAGTAAATCTAGAACAAAATAAAACTTGTTCCACACTGGCTGAAAACAAAGTTCAGTGGAAAAAATATTCAGGCAAAGGTATGTACATGCTCATGCAGAAGTGTACCTCTCCTCCATTTAACCTGAATGTTAGTATCAGAAAACGTAAGTTATTATTTCATAAGAAACTTGTCCAAAACCCTGCAGATGTGTTTTCAATGCACAATGAAACTCGAGCTTTTATTTGGGTTTTAGTCCATACGTTTCTACAGAACGACAAATCCTGACTAATCATGTAAATATTAAGCCTGAACTATAAGGCTGCAACTATCAGTGAGAATCTGGCTTCTGATTTGCAGTGAAGAGACACACAGACACTAGCCCAGTCTAAAAGTGCTCCACTGACCTTCCTCCTAATGAAAGGACAATTCTCTCAAAACTGACAACTAAAGGGAAAGAAACTTAAAATATTCCACAGGAGAAAACTTTAAGATACTGCCTCAGGCCCCAAGAAAAAGGAGTAGAGAAACAAGCTACTGTAATGCAACTAGGATTCTGCTGGGGCAGCTAGCACTTCTAGTTAGACAAAGACTCTTATAAACAGTGTTCATCTTCTACGTTAATTTTGAAGTGAAGATGCCACTTATACAATCAGTGGGGCAAATGGAGTAGAGGGAGCGAGGGAACCCTGAAAACACGTCACCAAAATCAAAACACTGCTCTCCTACTTTAGCAGAAACTTACTAGATGAGATGTTGTGTTCTAACAAGAAACACAAAAACCTGAAGACATAGAAAGCCTTGTTAAAAAATAAACTCT
This sequence comes from Apteryx mantelli, assembly GCF_036417845.1. NCBI lineage: Eukaryota > Metazoa > Chordata > Aves > Apterygiformes > Apterygidae > Apteryx > Apteryx mantelli. The sequence continues at coordinate 167,442,115 of NC_089978.1, forward strand.
CCCTTCCCAAAACATTAGAAGAATCTTGAGAAGTTGAATTAAAATAGTTGCTCTTGATTATCTACAGTAGTGGGATGCTAACAGTTCTACAAAATAATGTTACTTTCTACTAAAGAGAAGTTTAGCTGAAATACATTACAGTGCTGTGACAAGCTATTTTAAAACATACCATAAACCCACTGAGATCCATTGGTAGCTTTCATAGTATATTAAATAGTACTGGACAGCTTAACCTTACTTGACAGTTCCATATTCCAAGTATAACTTTTTTTTTTAAATCTTTCTGAGAACCAACCTTCAGAACAGATGACAGCAATAAAAATTTCATTTCCTACGCTAAAGCATCCTGGCACTCAACTAAACAATTCCGAGAATCATCAAAATCCTGGTTGGAAAGGACCTCTAGTGGTCATGTAGCCCAACCTCCTGATGCAGTGGGACTGTCACTAAGACTAGATCAGATGAGCTGTGGTTTTGTGTAGCTGAAATTTGAAAACTTTCCAAAATGGAGATTCCACAACCCCTCTATGTAACCTGTTCCAGTGCTGCACTACCTTCCTATAGTGATTTCTTTTCCCCTCAGGCTCAACCTGAACCTCCCAAACCGTAATTCATGGCCACTGCACCTCGATATATCATCTGGCACTGCTGAGGAGAGTTCTGCTCCATCATCTTTATAACCATCCTTCAAGTTGTTGTAGGCTATGACAACCCTTCAACATGCTCTTCGGTAGACTAAACAAGCCAACATCTGTCAACCTCTTCTCACAGGTCATGTATTCTAGGCCTCAACTATCCTGACAGCCACCTACTGGGCCTTCTCCAGTTTTGCTGCATTTTGAAGTGGGGGAGAGGGAGTCAAAACTGGACACAGTATTCCACATATGGTCTCATTAGCATCAGTAAGAGGGGATATTAACTTACATTTCAATGAGAACACACTGTCAGCTCATATTTGACTCAGTGTCCACCATATGTCCCCTGTTAAAGGGCCAGAGTAGCAGCTATCCAAATTACATCATGCTTCCCCAATACTTGGGTACCATATTAACTCCCTTTGGTAGTAACATTACTTTTCTGCTTCATTGAAGTAAATGTTAATACAACCTAATACAATTTTCTATATTTTGGTAGTAAAAATATAGAGCAGGTCAAGATATTAAGAACATACGTGTACAGCTTGAACACACTAGATAGCTATAGCTACAGAGGTAGCCCAGAGTAATCTATCAAGCTTCTTGGTGGCTATATTTTAGAATATAAAAACAGGAGCATCCATTTAGAGATATGCAGAATTAAGATTTTAACTGTAATAGGAAAATACCAATCTTTCAGTTAAGATGACAGTGCAATACATAGTCTTATGTACACATTTATTATGTCTTTGAAATAGTATTATAAGTCTTTGCGAATCCAGTGCTAATTATAATCAGACCCCTCCACAGTTATGCAAGACTGTTCTAAAAGAATGCACTCTTAAAAGATGAACTATGTCCACATTGCCAAAGGACATAAGAGCACAACTATATTTATTCTAATCTTGGCATACAGTCCCAAAACAAAGAGAACAGAAAACTACAGCACATTGGTATTTAAACTTTTGCATACATAGTTTTTCAGTTAAACACGATTAAAACCTGTAACATTATAATGCCTAAATATTAACTGTAGTATTAAAAAGTTTATACGTCACTAGTAAACAGAAGGATGAATTCCATCTGAAAGAAGTTTTAAAAAAAATAATGCAAGATTTCAAAATTTTTTAGATTGTACCATCAGCCTGACTGATTTAAACAGACAGCAACAATGCTTAAAATACGGGAAATGTAAAAACTTAAAGCTGTGTTTCACAGTAAGTACAAGCCATTTTATTTAATGCATATCATAATTCTTTAATATTGGATACCTTTAAATAACAGTCTTTAACTGAAACACCAAGGGATAAAATACACTTGGCAGAAACAGAAGTTTATTCCTTTGTATCATTCAAGAGAATGAAAAAATACTTGCAGCTCAATTACCCCTACGGCTAGCAGAATCTTTTTTGCTTACCTTGAGAAGAGCCATCATCTTCATCATCCAGTGTAAGATCAATGACACCTCCTGAATCGCTTCCTGTGACCTTCCCACTCTGAAAGACAAAACTCCTTCATTTTGCAAAAGCAAATCCAGGGGATACATGAGGAAAAGGGTATGAATTGAACACTGAGTAGGAGAGGTCTCAGAATTGAAGCACTTATTAAAAAAAGAACTGATGACACGAGCAGGAGGAGAAAATTTAAGACGAATTTCCCAGGACTTGAAAAACAGGCAACAACCAAGTGACTGGAGTGCAGTATCAAGTCTTAAAATATCTTTTAACTTTGTAAGGAATAAAAAAACAATGATCAGCTGTTAAAAACTGTTATTTTATAGGTAAATAAATGACAATTTCCTATTTTATAGTATCTTTCAAACAGGACCCAATATTTTAAACCAACTGTAATCTGTGCTTTCCTCTATAGTAGTATGACCTTTTGAGAATATAGTCACCAGGACAATGCATTACTTATCTTGAAACAGGTCAGCCAATATGCCTATAATGAAACTGTCTTCACAACAAAAAAAAGAAAGCTACTTTGGAACCGGCATGTTTACAAAACATGCCATCAAAAACCATTTAGAAAACTCCAATTGTAACCAGCTTTCAAAGTAATTTCATTACTGTATTTTTATCAAAAAATTATAATGTTCAATTATTCTATAGATGAAGCCATTTGAAATCATTTCTTTAAAGAGAATAAAAGCATCTTCTAAGCCTTTGTGAAGGCTAATTGTTATAAAAAATTAAAGGACCATCAGACAAGACTTATTCTCTGGATCAATGGTTGTTCCTTGGCTGTTCAAACTGGAGAAACCAGCAACTTTTTCCTTTAGGTAACAGGAAAAAAAATTGGGGGAAGTTCCGCATATTTTCTATGCGTTTTCTACAAAAGATCTTTAACAGTGTGAATTTCTGGTTTCTTAAGCTTGCTGCAAAATTGGGGGACTTGTGGTTTTGTTGAAGAGATGATCACTTATTGTTGGACTGAACTGCTGCTGATTTATGAACGACAGTAACTACCAGGTTCCTTGGAACAGACAAAGGGTCAAGAAAGGGACACAATTGTCAAAATCACTGAACAATTACCATGGAAAAAAATATAAAAATTAACAGCCACATGCAGTCAGTACAAACACAAACATTATAAATCTTAGGAAGTGCTGTGAGATGGGGACGGATACAAAAAGCTCAAACACCGGGACTGTTTCCCCTATGAACTCTTGGTTGGGTAAAAATAAGCCTTTGAAGAGACCCTGAAGACAATTCTCACACAAGCAAGTTTTTGGGGAGAGAGAAAAGAGTAACCCTATGATTATTAAGCACAAATGAAAGCTATCTCCAAATGATATGTCACTGAATTTGGAGTGCCTGACATGAATGGCCTCTTCATTATGCATTTAGATTACAACACAATTTGCCTTAAGATCTGTTCCTGCCACTGATGAAATTTGCTAATAACCTATATGACACAAAATTTGAGGCAGGACTGTCTAACTACTTATGTTTAAAAGCAAGAGATGAGACCTCTTTAGGGTTCTATCTTTGCTACCCATACACAAATATCTCACAGATTTATTAATCATGGAATTCTGCTGAGTGATTTCTATATCAAAGACTTTCCAGATTCAGTTTTCTGAGTATGATGAGCTAATTTACCCACTTGAAGCTTAAGATAAAAAAAAATTCAAATAATCAATGATTACTTGATTAGCACAAAGTCAAGAGGAATTTCATTTCAACTTGATAATCTTCCCAGTCAACAATGTGTATTTTGAACTTTAACTCTCTTTGACAAGAGAAAGCAGAATGAAAAATGGAGAGGGAGATTTATGAACAATTGGGGGAAGAAAAAAAAAGTAACACTAAGCTATTAATTTCCCCCACTATGAGATTCACCCATCTGAAAAAGTAACTTCCTTTCAATTCTTCCTCCACAAGAAAATCTAAATCCCTAGAAAAATATTTTGTATGAGAACCAGCTGTTTTGGAGCCCTACCTAACCACATGAGCTGAGAAAATTCTATGAATTTCCAACTCAGTAAGTATTACTGCATGCAATTTTGATTTTGTGGTGTTTGGAAGGTCACAACCTTAAGTAGTTAAACAGGGAAGGAATAATCCAAATCGGCCAACGATGTCTCAAGTCTGTACTTTTCAGGGAGAAAGATCTTCTTTGAATTAGCCATGCTTTTTGAGGTCTTCTACTGAACAACCCTAGCAGTAATCTCCTCAACAGGAAACATCCATAAGCAGTTAGGTTCTTTCCATAACTTACACAAGAAATAACAGATCTGCAGATCGGAGTTTTGAGTGGTGTTCTGTGGTATGTCCCACAGTCCTCGTTCCAGGGCATGCAGTCCAGCTACTCCAAGAGGAAGGTATATTCCATACAGTGCACCCTGAAAGTCCTGACTCCCCAACTTCCCCATCTAGATTTCCCTACTTCCCTTAACCATGCCTCCCTGTCGAAGGAAACCTTGGGGTACAGGAAAATTTTAAGGAAACCTGAAACACTGAGAATGTGCACATTATGTCTCCTACCTAAAATAAGCAGGGGACCATGGTGCAGTCAGTGACCAGGCCTGAAGGGCAGTTTTCCTCACAGAATAGACTGCTAATTATGTCTGCCATAAAGGCCAGGATTTTGACTTTTCAGAGCATCAAACTATGGGAAGTTGAGGGCTCATTCATATCTTCTGTAGCAATGGCACACAATTTTCAGGTAGAAATCTCGAATCCAGGAAAGAGAATAAGATTTGGGAAGAAGAGGGAATCAAAGATTAGAGGACTACATCACACTACATTCTCATGGGGAAATTAAACCTCCATGATCTGACAAAGCAGCTTTATCTCCCTAATCCCAAACATTTCCTGAATGGTTAAGATCTACAAATGGAACCATTTGGATCATCCCTGCCATAAGCAAGTAATAGTTTCTAGAACATCCTGTGCCCAACTATTCATGAAAATAAAAACTCTGCTTCAACTTTGAGTATCATGACCATAAAGATTTTACTTTCTGGAATTCTCTCAGGGAAATGTTTGTTGCTACAACAACCTGTGAAAACCCCAGTTTACAACAGAAATGGTTGTGGAAAGGTTACAGAGAAACAAGTTCTAATGCTTCTGTAAACAGAAGGGAATGGGACTTGGAATAGGGGACAGTCATGACATAGATCATAAGAGGAGATTCAGACATGCTGCTCTGAGTGGAATTAGAAACCAGTTTAAGAGGTTTTGCAGCCCTGATGAAGGCAAAGGGAACAGGAAGCATGACATCAGACTTCCAGTCATGTACGAACAACCTTCACAGTAATGTCAAAAATCGAAATAAGAGAATGAGTCTTTGCACCCCTAATACTAGATTTCAGCAACTGGACAGAAACTGATAGCACAGAAAAGCAAAGTCAAAGTATCCCAGTCTACTATCAGTTTTTGGCTTGCTCCAAACACAGGAGATCAAAAACCTGAACCTGCTTCAGCTGATCCCAGCAGAAGAGCAAGACGATGCAATCACAACACCCTTTCAATCAGCACAGTCACAATGGTGAAATAGGTGAAATTATTTCATGAGAATCCAAAGCATATGCCTGGTGTGTCATTCCACAAAGTGCCTAGCAAGTCTGAATAGCAAAGAGATTCAGTGGCCTAGAACATCAAGTAAACTGGAACAGAAACAAAATAACCAAAGTAATACGAAGTGATTTCTACCTAATTAAGGAACACAATGTTTATTTAAAAATAAGCTGTTCATCATTTGTCAGAACCAGAGCATCAGTCTCTAAACAGACCAGAAGTTGCACTGACTCAACAGAAATCTGATGGTTTATAACAACACCTGGGTAACTTGTAGTAAACAGACAAAAAAAAAAGTTTAAGTTGAGATTTAAAATAAATGTAAACTGCAAAACTCACGCCCCTTTCTGTCCTTCTTAATAGCTTACGTATGTTAACACATATGCCTTTAAACTCCAAGTAAGCGGGGGGAAAAAAACAAAATACTGTCATTCACACTGCAGTTTTGGATCCATTTTATCATTAGCTGATGACATAACTCTATACATCAGGAAACAGTGACATCAAACTGAACCATCCAGTTTCTGTCACAAAAGGTGCTTTCGTGATTTTCATAATTTAAAACAAAAGCAGAAAGCAACTGTTAATCAGCATTTGGGTCAACTTAAAATCTGATTTTGTATGATCTGCAGAAAATCTGCATCAAAAACATATTTTCTGTTTAGGCTTGATGGCTTTTTTACGCTTATTTCCATAGCAATCTTTCTGTAGTGAATAAAAGAACTCATTTAAAAAAAATAAAATGTAAATATATCTTCATTTAAAGCTTATTCCAACAATATACATAATGTTGTCGGAACCCCCCCCTAAGAAATCCTACTTTGAAACATTGCACAGTTTTAAAGATAGCAAAAAAATAAATCATTTTTTCCTGACTTCTTAAAATAGTCAGTGAACTTTCATTTGCAATTAAGTGTTGCACATAAGAATGAGGCATCCTGTAACAGTAACTTTCACACTAACATCTAATGTGGATCCAGGCCAAGAAGATTCATGTAAACTGGAGTTTAATGAGAAAAAGATCTATAAGCAGAACACAAGGTGAGATGGGGGAAGAGGACAATAAGGTATGATTAAGAACAGAAACATAAAGGAGAAGAAAGGAGGCAAAAAGAAGAAGGGGGAGGAGGACAGAAGAGAATTAAGCTGTGCATGCACTACTCCAAATACAGAAGGGCCGTTTAAGTGTTCTGTAATGCCGGCTCCACTATTTTCATTGTGTATTTTCTCTGAAACACATAACCAATGAGAAGGAACCTAACATTTACAATCTAGGTCTATTTTGAAAAGTGAGTTCTTTAACTGAAGAAAGTCTAGTCAAACTGCCCCCCGTCCCCACTTCTTTGGTCCATAAAGCCATGTCTACACTCACAGCATTGTAACAGTACATTTTATAACTATCCCCATGTTTGGTTTGCATGCCAAATGCCCCAGGCAAGTCATCTAACTTGACAAGGGTGCAGGAGAAGTATTTCAGTGTCAAGCAGCTCTTTCACATAAAACTTATAAATGCAGCAACTGAAAGACTCTGGAACAGGGGCAAAAATAAGAGAGTAATTCTCATCCCTTTCAAATATTTGAGTGAAAGCTAGCAACTCCTGTAGAAGGGTTAAGTCATAACCACCTCTAAACACTACCTTAATCACTAGCGCTTTATGGTGCATAAGGAAGATCAAATCACAGAGTCAAATCACGTATAAAATGAATGCAACAATTCAGGTTTGTGTATTTCTATTTTTCTTAAGTTTGTATTAGAAATTGGCACTTCAAGCATTCTACTTGCAAAACTTTTGCCGAAAAGTGATCTATAGTACTCATTTTTCTGAGTAACATTTCCAGAAAATTTTTCACCATGAAAAATACTAGAAACAGATTTATTCTGATTTATCACAGAAAATATCTATCCAAATTACAGTAATTACACTTCAATTTAGAGTTAACAACAAAGGATTTGTAAAAGAGACCTATACTCAAAATCTCATGCATTTTCCAATGTGCATACTATGATAACATATTATCTATTTTCTTCCAACTCTAACCACAGAAGTCCTTCTACCAAGAATTAAAGAAAAAGTACTGAAAAACAGGTGTACTGACAAACAAGACCCCCTTATGGGGAGAAGCACTACCAAGAAGAAATGCAGTCACATTCTAGAATCAATGTCATATGAATGTTATAGAAATTAATGAAAATGTGTCATAGAAAAAGAGCTCTTACAGGACCTAAAATTTCTGGAACTTGTTCAAAATGCCTACATACAGGGAACAGCGTCACCTGAATCTGAAACCAATATAAGATTTGCCAGTTTGGGAGCAGCTCTGAAGTCACAATTAAGATCTGCAGTAAAATCACTGTAAACACTTTATAATTAAAACCGTGTGTGTGTGTGTGCACGCATGTGTTTTAAAGAGTGTTACTGTGTCCCCTACAACTTCAACATTAGCTAATAGTAAATTAATATCTGAAAACCAACTAAATTTGCCTCACAGTATAATGAAGGGTTGTCACTAGTGTTGCAGTGATTCTGAAGCAGTTTCCTCATTTACCTCAGGGAAACTGGGACACCAAGACAGGTTAATATTTTATGTTCTACACACAGTTTTTCCACATAAGAGATTGTTTTATACTATTTGTAAAATACACTGTAGAGGAAGAAAGAATACCTCAACGTTGCCATCCAGCAACTCTTTCAGATCAGCATTGCTGCAAGTGAGGTTGATACATCATTTGTAATTTTGAAAAAAAAGGAAACAATTCCAATTCCAAGAGGAAAGCAAATAAAAGGAATGAGACTGAATTTAAAGACCAAGGCAGGTATAGTAGAGATGATGCTGAGAAAAGAAAGGGGTATTTTCATCATAACTACAACCGTGGAAGAAAATTTAACACAGAAATAAGCAGAAAGAATCACAGCATATATAATAATAGTAAACTACTAGAGAAAACTGGTAAAGAAATCTCTGAAATTCAAGTTGATCAGAAAATTTTATGTAATACATCTTTTTATGTAACATACACCTACACGCACATATAATTTACCACATTAAAAAAAAAAAGGTAAGTGTTGGTATTTTGAAGAAAGTTATCAATATGCAATTATCATATTCATATATGATATACAATTTTTAAAAAGATTTTGGTATTATATAACGCCACGGTTCAGTTCATCATGTAGAAATAACAATGCTATTAATGTAATGCCACCTGCTTTTCATAAATGAACATTTATTAAGTAAAAGTGGAGGAAAAAAAAAACCCAAACAAAAAAACCAACCAACCCCACCTCAGTGCAAAATCAAAATTAATTCCAGGATAGTAAATATTCAAATTCTGATCATTTGTGGCGCACTAACATGCTGCAAACACTATTATTATAACAGTTTCTAAAATATCTTTTTTTTTTTTTTTTAAAAAAAGAAAATTTGAAGTATTTAAAAACAGACAAATCCATGAAGCATCACACCACCACAGTCACGCACGACGCACCAAGGCGTTATATAATAGCAAAAATCAATCTTAAATTATGGGGAGTGATGTTAAAAACTTGTTCTGGGAATGGGGTGTGTGTGAGCGTGCGTGAGAGCATGTGTGGGAGCATGTGAGAGAGACCTGGGATAATTATAAGGGCTGTATTATGTTTTTAGTCATTCATATACAAAACTACAGATTTCAAGCACAGTGTAAGTAACTTTGGAAATTAATTTTTTTTAGCATTTTCCAGTATACTTCAGTCATGGACTGCTTCAATGTTAGGTTTATCACTCCTTAACAGTTAGTAATTCCAATGCAGTAACTCCCATAAAATTGAAATAAGTATTCCAGCCTTACAAAGCTGTCATGAAAATTTATTTGACCAGGTACCAAATGTATTGTCATCTCTTACCAAGATAAAAATGAAAATGATCATAATGCAATAAAGCTAGCAGTTTACCAAGTTCATACTTCATACAAACAGAATTTCACGGGGTTGCAATACTTGTTTTGCTAGTGTGTGGTTGCATACTCGTGTAATAATCAAATACTCTCAACAGACATTTTATGTATTACATTTATGGCAAGACTGCTTCGTCCCCCTAAAACTTAGTCTGCACTGAGCAACACTTTCTACAGAACAAGAACAATGCAAGCAAGAAAAAATAATAAAGCAAGTAATCGGTCTTATTAAACCTCGTGTATTATACACCCTTTCAGTTCTTTGTTGCAAAGAGCAGACATTGGCTGTGCTATCCCTGTTAATTAAAAACTTAATTCAAGGAGTCTATCTCAAAGATTGCTAGCGCCTAAAAAAAGCACTTCGGACAACCAATCATATTCCAATCCAAAACCATAAAGGAAAACACATTTGACACAATGCTTCAAGTATTTCTCTATAGCTGTGATTTTGCTTTTTCTTAATCATACAGTTAAAAGGGCATATAATAAACACATACACACATACATGTACAGGTGTCTCTTTACTGGTTCTTAATACTATAAGGTGAAACATCTACCGTGTTTCCCCAAAGCCCACTGACAGTTCCCCAACAGTATCATGTGGGAAGGCCATCTTGGATGATGAGAGATCGTATCATTAATCGGTAAATGTATTTTATTTATAGCACATTTCAGATTAGTCTAATGCAGCTTTTTATAGCTATTATCTGTTTGGCGTAATGACATCATCAGTTACATTGTTTTAATACTCTACTCAATTTTTTTGGCCCAAACAGACAAACTAGTACCTGTAAAACATGAGTTTATTTACATATTAATGAAAACTGCTCTCAGTAACTGGAGATTGCTTAGGTAACACATAAGTGGTCTCAAGGAAAGAAATCATTTTAAAAACAATTAAAAAAAAAAATCACCTGAAAAATTCCCAACAGGAGAACATGTAGCTGAATTGGGTGGCACTCATAAGTAACAGAATTAAAGTTAATTCATTCTCTTATGATTTTTAAACTGTCCTCCTGCCAAAATCTTTGATTTACAATTAGTCTCAGGTAGAGGTTCCACCTTACTGATTAGAGATAGTTGCATTTTAGCAGTACGAACATAATTCCAAGGTCAGAGACAAAAACCAAGTATCCCATTTACATATATAACTATGTATGTTTATTTTCAATGACAAAATCATGAAATGCAAAGAAATATTTTCATCGATAATACTTCAACAACATAGAATTAATAGCTGCTTATAAACCTTAAGCTGACATTTTGCTCACATTTTTTCCCAACAGATGCTATATTCACGAAGTTTGTTACACATTGCAAGTAAAGGTATAAAAGTTGTAAATGTATTTTATTAACATTTCAGGAAAGGAATTTAGAATAGTCACCAAATGGCTTAAACTAAACTGTAGTCAATAATCAAACAGATCAAGGCATGACAGAAACAACAGGAAGCAGGTATGGCACTGGTGGTTTTTTTTTTTTACTAGTGTTAGCTGAAAATGTAAAATGCAGATAAAATTTAGATTGAAAAAAGATTTGCTCCATAAAGAGGATAAGGTGCACCTAAAGTGGGGAACAGGGAAGGAGAGGAGACTGCTCACCTGACCTGGTGGTTTAATAAATACATCATAGTTATTCTTGAACTGATTGATTTTAAACCAGCCATTTTTAATACATCCAACCCCATTACGTTTGTTCACTGTTATTTTATGTCATAATGTAATAAAAAAGTTTCATAAATTCTCTCAATATGCCATAGCTCTGTCTTTATATATTATATATACTATACATAAATCCTTTATCTATAACTGGGGTCCATAATAAAATACCTAAAAATCATTATAAAGATTTGTAATATAATTAAAAATGCCTTTACCTCTGTAACAGTAATATGTACTGCAATACATTAAAAGTGCTTGTCATGTCTTCAGAAATGCAGTTCTAGGACCTGAGGCACTGGGATGGCCATTGGCAAAATGACATTGACTGAATAGCAACCCTTTAAAATTTCTGTGCAAATGCGAGAAAGTTTAAGTTAAGAGACTAAAACAAACAGTAAGATGCCGCCACTCCTACATCCCCTTGGCCACAGCTTGCTTTTGGAGCAAGAAGCGGAGGAAGGCTGGAAAAGGGAGAAGCAGCTCTACAGCAGAATGACGGCCAGGCTGTTTACTGGTAACTCTGACTATACTAACCTAAACGGTAGGCACCTATTGAGCAGCTAATTCAGGATAACTGAAGAGATGTACCAGATTAAAACAAAATAAGGCTATGGAAGTTTCTTCCAACACCTTCAAAAATTTGACGTTCTTCACAAACGAGATCCTAACGGGGCACAGAAAAAGTGCATATAGTGAAGGAGGTTTATCTTCTAGATTGCCTGCTGTCTTAGATGGGGGATGAATTATATAGCAATGAAAGAATAAAAAAATTGAACATACTGTAAGCTCCTGTGCTAACTTCATAAAGATGAGCAGTTATGAGGATGCTCCTTGAAGTAACAGCAGAGATTTCCAAACTTATCAGACAAAACCACAAAACACACTAGTTTTAGATTCATGGCACCAGGACATAAACTTCATTATGAAAAAGAGATGTAAAATTATATATGTGGACATATTATAAAAGGTTATAGTCATTATCCACTGTTTTCAGAACTCTTTTCAGAGTCAACTCTAATACGGGAAATGGGATTTAACCAGTAAAATGGCAGCCATTGTTTAAAAGCTGAGTTTAGTTGACTTGGTTAAGGCTAACTGCTGTTTATTTGCAACTGAAATGAAACCTTTGCACTTCTTAGAAAAACATTTAATTAAAAAATTCAAGAGTAATAGATAACAATTTCTTTCAAAGTATATTTGTTATATTCAGATTTTTAAAACTGAATTTTAAACGCTGGTTAACAATGATATATTGACAAGTTTAGAGCCAAAGTACATTCTAAATAGTAACAAATTGTACATAAACTGTTGGTTCAACAGTGTGCTTTACCTGTAATGGAAATGTAATGGGAAGAAAGGAGAAAACAAACAAACAAACAAGAAACCCAGTCATCATGCTGTTTGAGTTCTCTGCTGATACTGCCACTGTGGAATCCAATTCATGTAAATTTTGATAGATTTCATGATATTCACAATACATAACATGTACTGCAATGCACAGGATTGAGTCTAAATTTTAATCTCACAGTTAAAAACAAACAAACAAAAACCCCCACACCCACAAACCCACCAAACAGCAAAAGCAGCAACCCCACTCCCCCCATATTACTGTAGATGAGCTCACAGCTGACTTTACAAAAGCAGCAAAACAGTCATTCTGTCTGCCTACCTCAGCTTTTCTAGAAAGGAAATAGGTATAGAGAGTATCCATGTAACACTCTGGGCACAGGAGGGGGGCACCTGGGAAAGGATTTTCAGTTCTGGAAAGTTCTAGAAGTACTTAGAATTAATTCTATTAAGTTTTCTATTACGCTTTCCACTAACATGTAATAATGACCCCAGCTCCTTCAAAGCAATGCCACTTCAAACCAGGAATATATTTTTTTCTCCTTTTCAAAAAAATGCCCCCCCCCATACAAAAATAAAAACCTTGATACATTGCAGTTAACAGTTTCCAAGCATCAGGTTCAAACTGAAGGTAGTAAGAGGGCTTTGTGTAGTTAATAAGATTATATAATTCAGCAAATTAGAAGCCAAAAATACCTAATTATGAGCTAAGAAAACGGAAGTTAAATTAGAAGCCAAATGCTAATTCAAAAAAAAAATCAGAGACATGTCCAGACTTGCCACAAGAGGTTTTTTTGCCTTTTTTCCCCCCCTCAATTTAAATCACCAACTAAATTTGTGTTAAGGAATGAAACTACTAGCAGTATGCCTTTACAGTAATTTACACAAATGCAGTTGTGACCAGAGCAGGCCATATGGTCAGTGTGACCACAGTATGCAGCAAGAGAGGACAGAAAGGAGTAATTTCTTTCCTGGCAAAATACTTTTCTTGTTCTGCAGGATAAGTGTTCAACTGCAGTACGCCTGAACAAGGAACTACCTGAGACAAAAAGAGAGGAAAAATTTTTTTGAGAAAATAATACACATCCATCTTGGTGAAAGTTTAGAGCAAGATCTCTTCAAACAGGGAATTAGATTTGCCAATCTAGCTGAATTATAGTTGTGCAAATCCCTAAAATTTAGAAACCTATGTTACTCTAAAAGATCCTAGAATAAGTTATTGCAATTTCCCTATATTTTGAGAACTTAGGTTGCCCTTCATTTTTTTTTCTTTCTAGCCATTAGAAAGGATTCCTTTCTTTACCATTTTTGTTTGATTTATGTCATCTTTGATAAAGTGATAATCCTGGATCCATACTTTCCTTCTGCTAGTCATATTACAAATTAATGCTGCAACTAAGCAAATGTAGGATTGTGCAGAAGTAATTTTTATATTAACAATTATGTCTAATCAACTACCTTGATCATTATAAAAACAGCAAACAAAAGTAACTGTAAATGCAGTGTGTTAAGATGAATATAGAACTTTCAAAACCTTTTAATCTTTAAGATGATCCATCAGAAAATGGAACACTCTACGCTAATCTTACACATTGGAAAACTGAAACAGTTTGTAATGTAATTAAAAATACTGTACCCAAGGCCATAAAGGTAATTATCAACCACGGTAAAAAATCCAAAATTCAGGCATCAAGTCCTCTGTTTAGACTACAATAAAATTCATACAATATTTGAAAGCCTTTCTGAGCAAGGCAGTCCTCCACAGAATTAAGAGTTTATAATGGTGAATTTATTATTTCAGCTGGGATTTTTCTACACTGTTGAGCAACATAAATACTTCCCTAGTGAACTAGATCTCTACAGTTAAGTCCATAGTGAGACAGTGAGTGTGTGCTCATGTGTGTGTGCATACATATATCTACCTACAAAAAATTTCTACACACACACTTCAAAAGTACAAAGTTATTCTTATTTTACATAGTTAAAATAATGCTATTTTACTTAGTTAAAATAATGTAAAGCTGTTTTAAATGCTACGCTATTTCTTCTTCCAAATTTCTTCCAAACCTGCCATATTTTGTGATCTGATGACCAGTTTTTCATTTTTATCTGCATTAAGATTTTGTGATTTGTCAGAAGCTCTGACAAAAATTCATGGCATAGAATAGCAGAGACAAACTATTAGTTGAGTTAGATTCTCAAGTATGGCTCATTAAAAATGAACTATAACTAGTCCTCCCAACTTCTAATTTCTCTTTATCGGAAAAGAGCATTTCAAAAGAATTTCATTTCTCTGACAAAATTCACATTCACTGTCCTAAGACCAGATTTCTAACCTATAAAAATCTCCTATGAAAAGTGTAATGATAGGATCAGTTTACTACAGTGAGTGACAAATGAACTAATCTAAAGAAATTAAAACTAAAACCTATTTTTTGACAGAGTTTGGTGGGGAAGAACAGGACATACTTCTTGTGAAAGAATTCTGATAGACTATTTTACTATACTGACACAATGTGAAATGTAATGGAAGAAAGGGGTAGGCGAGAGGTTATACATAAAAACCTCTCTCAAGATAAGCACATATAGAGACTACTTCAACTCTAGTTATTTGACATTTAAGCAACAAACCTATTCTCAAACCTTTTGAGAACAGTTTTCCCGATTTCAGGCATAACAGAAGAGATACCAACTTTAGTATCATTTATATCAGATAGTGCCTCTGGAGACCAGAATGATTGAAATTTTAGCCAGAAATATGAAGAGGAAAAGGAAAGGCCTAAAATATAAATCTGTAACTCACACAGAAAAGCCAATTTAGAAGAAACTAAAACAAGCACAATCCTCTGGTAGGTCTGATAACAATTTGAACAGAGAGGGTGATAGAGGTCAAATGATTCTAGGTGTTTTCATGCGTACATATATATTTGCAGTGTATTTACATCTACTTCATTCAGCTTGTACTTTCTCTGTTATCTTCAGTAATCAAATATTTGATTTGTAAGATGCTACATTAGTGCCAGCAGGCACAAAATGGTATAATAAATACAGTCTTCACAAAACATAAAAGCCATGCACTTAGTGAAGAATGCATAGCTCTTCAGCTAAGTGGAAATCAATATCCCCTTTCATTTTTTAAAATAGCTCTGTTCAGCCACTTAAGAGTGCCAGCTGCCATAGAAAGTCATACAGCTGCCACAGAAAGTCATACAAACTCCAAGCCCTGCTCTGTTTAAATTTCTGTTCCACAGCTCACTTCAGGAGTGCAAACAGGATATTTCTTGCTGAACTATGCAGTAAGAAATTTCCTTAATGGACCAAGTGAAAAAGATTTCATAAATTTTCTACTTTAGTAATTCATTTGAAATCAGTTCCATTACAGAAGCATCAAGTCATTGGTTCTTGTTTTATCACACGACTTATAAAGACAGGTTCATTACAACAGCCTTGAAGGGGACTGGCAGTTAGATTCACACTGGCTATGTTCTTGGGGAGAAACACCTTGGAAGAAGCGTGGTTCAACAGGATGTGACTTTTAGAATTCAGAGCTGTATGTCCCCCAGGGACGAAAGTCACAGAATTATTGCCAGATGGCACAACAGATTTCTTAGGAAACAAAATTTTGTTTTGTTCTAAAACAACGTGATTTATAGAAGAAGTGGAGGCACCAGATAACGATTCTGTTATCACTTCATTTGGAACCTTGCTACATAGATAACTGGGGCTGTTATTCTCCATTATCTCTGACCAAGCCCTGTAGCGAACTTCTGCAGCTCCCCAGTAGTGTCTAATAGCTGATTCAGAGCGATGGCCTGTCACTGCCATTATTTCTCTAGGCCCCAGTCCTGCTTCACACAGTAGCTGGATGGTGGTAGTTCGGAGAGAATGATTAGTATATCGTTGAGAGAGCCTGGCTGCCACACTTATCCTGGGCATCATTGTACCTAAGTAGTTCACACCCATTGGTTCCCTTTTGTACCAGACAGGCTGTTCTTGCATTTGCTCTGATGTTAGCTTTAAAGGATGCAGATAAAAGGCAGGGGGCTCCGGAGGTAACTTAGACAAATAAAGCTCCAGGGAGAAAACAGGACAGTTTGGGTCCCCTGGCATATCATACATTTTACCCATTTTATGAGGATCTTCACCATTTTTTCCTTTGCCAGGATACCTAAACATAGCATATCGACGCCCGTTCTTGTCCTTCTCAACAACAAAAGCATCTGGAGCCAGATCTCTTAAGATTTCCCTCCCTCGTTTGGCAAAATGCAACTGCAAATCAAACCACACCTTGTTGACGAGTGCAAGGGGACTGTGCAATCCCAGCACACCAGACTGTTTAATCTTATGCAAGTCCTCAGCAGCTATAGGAGGATGGTGGTGAGTCTCATCCTTTCCCTGCATGCGCAGCATCTTCAGCACACTTACAAACACCATGTTTGCACTAGCAAACTCTTTGTCCTTCATTAAGCAAATCTGACGATTATAAGGTGGCATTTTGAGATGCCGGTTTAAGCCAGCACGCATTGACTTGTAGCTTGCCACACTGTAGGTATTTCCGTCATGATTCCTTATTGTGTAATAAAACTCTCTCAAAATATCATTGAGTTCACTTACTGGGACCAATTCAAAGCTAGGATCCTTGCCATTTTTGGCCAGCCACTGCTTTAATAAGTTAGCTGCCCAGCCAGTCTGCTTGTGGGTGTTTTTGATGCTCTTAGCATCCTCTTCCTCTTCCTCCAAGCCAAAGAGGACATCCTCAGGGAAGTTAAAATTCGTCTGTGGAGCTTCTACCGCTTCTTTTTTTTCTGATGAAGTCTCTTGCTGTTTCAACTGCTTTTCGAAACAATTGATCAAAGTTGTACCATCAAATATGCCACAGGTATACGGCACACAGTGAACTATTTTTTGTTCTGAAAGCTGTGAAGTGCTGAGTAATACATAATATTTTGGATTTTAAATAACAAAAAGCAGGTGGCATTAACTGCATTTTTCAAATGATACGGCATGTCAATTCATACCTCACTAGCCAATTAAAACGCATCAGATCCTTCTTCATTAACCATGGCATTACACATGCTTTAACTGATTTGACTGAAAGCAAACCTAGAAACATACACTGTACAGAGGACTGAAAACCGGAAAGCATTGTATGTCCTTCATTTCCCTCCTCCTTGCTCACCTTCCATTGCTAAATACCACTATCACACACAGAATCAGTTTTTGTGAAATCTTTTCCGGATTTCAGGCTCTACCAAATGAAGTTTTTTAAATATGCATCTTACATCAAAAATTAAATCTTGAAACCATATACCTGTCAGCCATTCCAGTACTGTATTTCCTACATATCAAGTATTGCTTTTTTTTTTTTAGTAGCTATAATCCACAGGTATCTACAAAAATTAAGTTTCAAACAACCATTCTTTATGAAATGCCTTTAAAAAAAGGGTAGTGAGGCACAGCTGAAAATCCATAATACCGGTTATCTTTGTTTCTATGACAGATGAAAACCAAAATCTTGCCTCATATTTTCTTCTTGCTTTAAGATATAATTCAGATTTAACTATGCCTTGAAACACCACTAAACACTGAAATTTTGGGTAGAGGAAATTTACTTTATTTCCCTCAGTAAAATGACTTCCAGTTAACAGCAGTATAAAGTATGAGGTGTTTTGTGAAACATCTGTATGCAGAAAGACAATTAATTACAAATAATTTTAAATAGCTTAATTTCTACCTTTGAATTTGAAAAAAGTTCAAAGTATCTTAGACTTGAGGAATCAGGATGTACTGCAAATGCTCCTTGATCATCGAGTAGTTATTCCTGAAAAAAGTATTGTTCCTCCCTCCCCCCCCCAACCCATGACATATGGTAATGAAATATTAGAACTCCAATTCTAAATAGTTTCTGGAATAGTGTGGAAATGAGAGAGTCACAATAATTTACATTATATTTGTAGCTTTCAGTACAGACTCTTTAAATAAAAAACTGGGCTGTTTTCTTTCGTGTGTTTGTTCTGTTGTATCTGACATGTTTTCAGTGTTCGCCTGAGTTACTAACTCATCTACTTACACAAACCCTACTGGAAAACTTCTAAAAAGATTATCAGAAGCTCATGCTTCCAGTAATACTCTGGATCAGAAAAAAAAAGAAAATACAAATGGACAGAAACTAGAAAGGATGGCACAAAAAAGAAATTAAAATTCATTCATTATGACCAATAAAGGTAGAGAACTGCTCTCCTGTGGATTGTAACTTTAGAATTTTATATAGAAACACAGTCAACAACCTACCTGTGCTGTTCCCTCAGCTGTTCTCTTGTTTGCCGAAGTATCTGTTGGTGGCCTGCTTGTCTGGTTTTCTGAGGGGTCAAGAAATTGTTCATTTGCAATATCTAATCAGTGTTAAATACTGTTATCTACTATATGAATTTGGAGGAAACATTTCAAAACTGTTTGATACTAAACATTCAGTACATTGCACATTTAACATTTTTCAGTCCTGATTTTCAAGTACAAAAATTCAAACTTGATTGTTATCATTTTTCAGAGGGAACAGCAGTTATAAAAAAGTGAAATGGCACTTTCCAGCCTAGAAGTGCTATCCATTTCCTTCCTTGAAAGTCTGTCAGTGTATTCCAAATATGTAATGAACAATTCCCTTGCTATCTAAAGACTAAACACCTCTCCTCCCTCTGTATGTAAACTGACAAGACATTAAACTGAAAAAAGTACAGTTACTCAACATTTTTATATGAAACTGACTGAACAAAGGATGCTTAAACTGACTGCAAAACACAGAAGTGAGGCAAGCTGTGCATGGAAAGAATATATTTGTTAGCTCAACTGAACATATATCTACACTAGCAACCTAAGTGAAAGTACTTGGAATATTTGATGCAAACATTTAGATCCAAATTTCTCCCTTCTCACTCCTTTCCATTTTAACCAGAGCTTATCAGCAAAAGCATTGGCCCAAGAAGTGTTTCAGTTCTGGTCAGAAAACTACTAGCGCATACACCAAGGTTGAGCAAACTGCAGAGAACCAGACAAGTTTCTGGGCACATAGACTGTTCTTTTGCTCACCATCCCTGATTGTCACAACCCTTTTGATGTTATATTAAATCAAGATTACTTTAGCTTTACAGCTGAAACTAAATGCAAAGTGTATGACTGTCACTTTGATGGAAGATAAAACATTTTGACACAGGTAACTTAAGATGGGAAAGTGAAACGGAACTACATCTGATGTCAAATGCTGCTTGAGTTAATTTTAACCTTATATCATGTCAATAATAAGAAACTCTTGCTATGATCCCAACTCACTCTGAAATCTTGAGGATCATATAAAAAAAAACATTCAAGGTACATAAAATCAGAAGTGCAGAGAAGCATCATGACATGGCCAAAGACAGAAAGTTAACCTAGATATCATATTTAAAATAGTTATCTAATTAACCTAGATATCGTATTTAAACATTCGTTGTTCTCAAAGGCTCTATTTTAAGTACAATGGATGTACTGCTTTGGAACTAATTTAGTATTCTTTTTTATTTTCTCATTTTGTTTACTTTCAAATGTTGAGAAAATTAAATTAATGAATATGCTTCCTTTTCAGTATATCTTTGCTTAGAAAACAGTCAGACTATTTTGGGAGGCTGTATTAAAAATAAATACCAAGTTAATAATAGTAGAATTGGAGTTTCTGATTTGATGCTAGCAATAATTTAAAGCCAATTCTAATAAAACAAAGCTTAGAGAGCTTTTTGGAAACAAAATTTCCACAGGAGTGGAGCTTTAGGCTTCCCTTACACAACTGTTTTCCTTTACCAGTGTCAATATTCAAGCATAACTTACCAACTCTGGGTGCTGTAATGGTGGGTGGTTCAACAGGAGCTGTACTACTAAATGCAGAGAGGGGAATCTTCATCTGTATGGGAGCTCGACTGCTGGTAGGATTATAAAGTCCTGAAGTACCCACTGTGGGCAAAGAAGTCCTTGTGGTCTGGGCAACAGGATGTGCAGTTGAAACAGCCTGTACTGCCAATGTTGTCCCTATTGTCCCAGCACTGGCTGGAGAGTTCCTCTGGATACCAGGACTGGGCACAGACGGGCTGTTATTTGGTTTAGTTGGGTTAGTTGATGCCAAAGACACAGGAGTTTTGGTAAGGCTACCAACAGTGGATGGGCTCTGTACAGATATAAATTCAACGTTGCCTGACTGCTGGTTGGTGACCAAAGTCCCTGTGTGGCCTTGCAGGAGCTGAGGCTGGGATGACACTGCAACAGGTACATGCAAGATTACTGGCAAAGACTGCAATGAGACAGACATTGGCTGAGTGCTGCCACTGGGCACCTGGCTAGTGCCAACAACTGTAGCTGTGTTAGCTGTAGGAAGAACTGTTGTTGTCAAAGAGCTGGAGGTCACTGGAGTCTGAGGCTTAGGATGTCCACTGACAACTGTCTGAGGAGCAGCAAGACTGGAAGTTGGCACTACCAAAAAAAAAAAAAAAAAAAAAAGCATTTGGACTAAGTGGTAAGTTTTGCTCCAACACAACAAATGGAAAAATGCGTTACATTATTACCATTTTTAAAGGAAGACTACCAGATAACACTTTTGCTGTTGTACAGTGATATTTGATGGCCTAATTAAAGATAAAAATCTTTCTGTTTGAAAGAACTACATACAAGTGGCAGAAAAACAAGAAAATAAGATATACAACAAACTATGGCAAAAATTTGAATTCACATTCATGAGAAAGCTCCATGGTTTAACTGATGAAAACACATACATACAGCATTTTAAACACATTACAGAGATGACAGAACAGCTGGTTCTTCAGAAAGCACGAGAAAATAAAAGCTAAGTCAGTTATGACTAACTTTGTTTGCAGAGGTAGGACCTTGTATCCAGAAGGTTCTACCGAAATCAAGGATTAATTCATCAAGACAAGCCATGCAAAAGAATGCAAAACAATTTCAGGACTGTATCTAAACATCAGGAACATAATACACCACATGCAGCCATGTATTCCTATTATGAGATGGTTCTGTGAAAAAGATTCAACATTCAGTATTAGGTAAAGAGTATTTCTAAAATCAAGGATGGTGTGGCTATATAAATGTAACATTAACAGAGTTTTTGATTCTACTTTCCCTATAAAATTCTAATACAGGAACTCTATTTTTCAACCTGACTCCCTTAAGAAATGGAGTTTATGGTTTGCATCAGTTCCCCACTCAACATTCTCTTAAGTAATGGCCACAAAAGTTATTAGCATCCTATAATGTTCCCGTGCAATAAATGGCCTGTGAGCCACGTGTTCCACTTCTTGGCAGTTGAGATACAGCAGGTTCTATTGACTTATCCAGCAAGTGGTCTGTTGCAGCATCTTAGCTAATTTTTATACACATTCTGGTTGGCCAAATCAACATATATAATCCCTTGACTAGTGAGCACACTACATAAATGTAAACTGGGAACATGGCAGGGAGCTAAGAGTAATGATTTTTGATGGCCAGGATGGGGGGGGGGGGGGGGGGGAGGAGACAGTCATAAGAAACAAAAGTTTTGTTCTGTTCAGTTACTTATTTAATGGAAAGCAATAATTTTAAGAAGCGTGTTCATAAAGTCCACAAGAAGTTTCTTACCTGCATTCACAGGGGCTTGAAAAGCTGCTGGTGTGCTCTCGCCTACACTCCTCTTGGACTCCAGCATCTGTCTCACTGTGCCAGCATTTCTATGGAATGAAGTTCCAGTTAGCATCTCTCAATGAGCCACACTGGGGTATAATGATAAACAGTACAATGGTAAAAACAAACAAAAAAAGATTATTTTTACAGCTGTTCACTTCAGCTTGATTTTCAAAAATCCATTTATCCTTTTTCCTCCTTGCAAATTTATATAGGATATTCCCCAACTACAACACTATATTATTTATTCGTAAGTCTTCAAGTGTTTGCACCAAGTTTGCCTTTTGCTATGAGATTTTTCACTTCCTTATTTCTTTTCAGAGTTACTCTTCCATTTTCATCAACTATTTCTAGCTACTGAAATAACACATCTTAGTTTACCAAAGAATGCATTCAATGCTGCTCACATGTGACTTCTGTAATGATGTAAAATAAAATGGAATTTTACAGATGAACAAGGATGGAAAAGGAAGAGCCCTTTCACAAAATAACTAAAAAAGAGAGAGATCATCTATTACATTATGTACCACAGATCTCCTATTAGAAGTTTGAACAGGGGATCAATGATGTGTTTCCCTTACCGATATGTCACATTGTTTGTGTTTGCAGCGTCACTCCCTGCTTTCCCTGGAGACAAAGGTGGGTTTGATGAATTCTACAAGAAAAAACAAAGAACAAAAAACAAAAAACAAAAACCCAAAGTCAAGTTGCAAACTTGTATTTCAGTTGTATTTCGTGTTCATTCATTTTTGTGTAAGGCACACATTTTCTGGAGCCAAAAATGGAGAACAACTTGAAATGTTTTACAAACCCCCAAAACCTACTCAGTTCTGTCTGCCTGCCTGCCTCCCTCTCCTACCTCCTCCTTTTTTTATGAATCTCTAGCCTTCAGGTTTTTATAGCAGGAGGATCAATCAAAATTTCTTCTTCAACTTTAATGGACTTTTAGCTTCCACTTCTTCACAGTAATTCATCCAAAATATTTATTCTAGACAGAGAAATACTTCTGTTGGTGTCCTTTCTGATCTCCACTCCCGTCACAAAAATGAGAGTACAGAGATTCCTTCTTACTTACTCTACAATCTATTCATGCTGCAGTATATTACATTTACATACATACAATTTGAGGCACTTTCATACTGATAACGTATAAAGGAATTTCTGTGCAAATCAGAATTACATAATAGATGTTAGAGAAAAGACTGTATTCTTCAATATCACTGCCTTTTAACCAACAAGCCAAACCTACTTTTTTTGTGAATACTATTAATAACCAGGTCACCATTTTTCTGCATATAAGATTTCTTTATAAAATGGGATGAAAAATTTCAATGAAATCTTTAAAGTTGACTTGACATTACAGAAATTAAATTCAGTTTATGGTATAGGCTAGTTCAGAAAAACAAACATAAGTCCAGTTCTTACTTCCTGTCTTTTCTTCAGATCCTCCCTGGCTGCTCCAAACCGCTTTGTCAGTCTAGCAATTTTAGCCTAAAAGAGAAGAAATAAAACAAATAATAAAAACATCCTTCCCAAGAACCATTAAATAAATTATACGAACTAAAAGATATACAATTAGAACATCAAGTCAAAGAGTATTGTCGTATCAGGAGAAATCATTCTTTCCGTGAAAAATACATTATAACTGTAATACTTTGCAGCAGCAGGAAGATCATGTGTGTATCAGAGTCGTATCTTAGAGACAACCTGAACCATTTTCATCCTATTCGCAATTATACAAGCATAACCCATTTGGCATGAACTAATGCAACTGCTTACCTAGAAAGCATTTGACCATTTTAATGTCCGATGAGGCATTCATATTGGAAAAAGCACCCCTTTTGCTCTTCATATCCTCTCCTCTTCCTTCATTAGTTTTATTTCTCTCTCTCACTGATACACTACACATCACATACACCTCACCTCACTGTCAGCTTGTTCTACTCTATTTGATGCTCAGGTGTCAGGTTCATTTACACCTAGTCTTTTTCTTCTTGTGTCTCTGACTATACTAATTGATACCTATTCCTTCTGCAATTACCTAATCATTAGATGATTCTAATTTCCCCCTCCAGACTGCAGTTCTGACGATTGAATTATTCTGGAGGCAATAGCTATGTTGCTTGTTCTAAGCAGGTACTTCTAAGGAAAAAAGGCTTTTTTTTTTTTTTTTTTAAATGAACTGCTGTATAATCCTTGAATTAACACTGAAAGATTGAATGCTTTTTAATGCTTTTTAAAACCAGGGAGTTTCACATACCATGATTTTGGAACCTCTGACCTAAGAGAAGCTGGCTTAGAAACCTCACGTCTTCCACATTTTTATAAAGCGATGTGACAGGCTACAATTGTAGTCTGCCTTTAATTACACATGCTGCAATACTACTACAATTTTGGCTATGCTGTACAACTTAGAGGTCTTCTGGAGCACCGTGCATAATAAAACCAAGTATTTACTTATTAAGTACGTTATCAACACAAATAAGTCAACATGAACACATTCAGTCTTACATCAAGTTATTAATTTGATACCACAGTTGATGCCTGAAGACTCTGAAACAAGTATACTGAAAGTGCCTTAACTACCACTTAACAGGAGATCAGCATAAAATTCCTGGCAAAAAAAATAAAGAGGAGATATCTAGGAATAACTGGTGCAGCAAACACCATATTTTTCTTACATTAAAGTCAAATGGCCTTAATATTTGAATTTGTTATCACACAAGCTTAACTTCGTCCTTTCAATTCAACATTCTTTAATTTTTGTGATGTTCCTCATTTCACCACTAAGTACATCATCTCTATAACTGAATGCAAGAAAGGACACTGCTTTCGATGCAAGCCATTTGTTTCCTTACTGGAGCACAATTATTTAGTTACCAGATGAAATAATGTGGATGATTATTAAGTGATACTTATTTGTTTGAATATTCTACAAAGTTCGGTGCTACTGTCCCACTCCTTTCAACACTCTTCCTTTTTTAATTACATTTCTGGCCCCACAGAATAGAGTTAAGAGATATTTTCATACTCTACATTTATCTGAAGAATATCTGAATGGCAGAGAAGAGTTGGAAAATGATTTACTAACAAACAATTGGCTTGCCAGAAGGAGGATCTGCTTTGTTTTTCTGATGATTAATTGGTTGCTTGCTTTTTTCAGAGTAGAGAGATAGAATTTTGCAATTCAAAAGCAACATTATTATTATATTTTTTCCCCCTGCGGAATCAAAATGGCTTCCCTAATAACAGCTACTGGAGACTTAAAAACTAAATATTGAGGAATTTATTTTTGAGCAAGACTCTACTATGTAATGCAACACGCAAACACTTGCCTGTAGTTCAGTGAGCACAGTTTTATGCCTCTTGTTGCATTCTATTTTATCTATTCGTGTTTTCAAGTCTGCCAGAGTCTTGTCAAATACGGCACACTGCAAAGCGGCAAGTTTTTCTTCTAACAGTCTCTGGATAACCTGCAAAAATATTTAACAAAAAAATAACACAGTCTCCTAACTTGGAAGACCATCTGTAAGAATATTCTCAACTCTTGAAAAGAACCGTGCCACAAACAAGACTATGACAACAGTTATGCCCTGTCAATCAAGTATATTTACAGTTGCAATAAGCACGTGGTTGCACAGGTAGGAAAAGTTTCTGCATCTTGAATTCTGGCAAACATGAACGGTCCCTCTCTGACACTAATTCATTTCATTGCAGTATGATTAAAATATAAAATATTATTACAGATGCAAAGAATCTTAACAACAGGAGGCATTTTCATAAGGTCTTTTGTTTACACAATTTTTTCCCCTCTTACTGCTCTTGCAAGAGTCAGTGATAGTCAGAGAACGGAAACTAAAGATGTTCAACAAAACTTTTCTTTTTGATATACATTTTCCTCTAAACATAAGTGCCATGTTGCCTTTTTTGCAGAAAATAAAACTGAAAGAGATGACTTGGATTTGCGCAAAGTTTATTACTTTTATTATTTACATTTTTTCCCTCCTAAACCATGACTGGCAAAGAGCAAACAAATTTTTCTTAGGAAACACAAATAAATAATAAATATGGTTCAGTTTTCTGACTTCTATATTGATGGAGTTAGAACACGCACTAACTAATGGAATAAACACATAACTTGTCTTCAAGAGCATGGGTTTCTTCAGTTGCAGCTGATGCAATCAAGTAGGCAGTTAACAGCTTTATAAAAATCTGCAAAACACCATGTTAATCACATTCTTGTTTGAAGACAGACTTTCTTTAAAGCTGAGTATACAATAAAATATGCCACATATAAACCTTTACCACAATGAAATGGCTCCTTAGCTGACATTCTTTTCATCTCCATCTATATTCAAAATGAAACTCAAGAGTTTAAACATGCTTAGTACATTTCAAACATAATTATTGTAGCTTAGTTGCTTCGTTTCCAAATGATGTTTGGTCCCACCTTAAAAGTAGGTCTTTATGTTAAACCATTATTGTTATCTGAATTTGAATTTTGTTAAAGTTAAAAAGAAAAAAGAAAAAAAAAAGAAAGGGGGGTGCAGGGAGGTAGAGAGTGTATAAGAAAAGATAACTAATTTAGACATGGTAAGAGAAGGGACAAAGCTGTTTCTGCTATCTTCATCCTGCATCTCCACTCTACCTTTTGTAATTTTTGGTCAACATCTCTTCTGGCTGTAATTTTTACTTGGAGTTCTGCTTCATAGTCTTCTCCCATGTACCGACGGCGTTTAGAATGTACGCTGTCCATATCCTCAGATTTAGAACGCTTTCTCCTTGACATTTCACCTGAAATGATTAGAGGCCATTACTTGTAACAATCTTAAAAAATCTGTAGGATGCTGTAACTATCATGAAGTTTCATTTTTCTCTGGTTTAAACATTCTTGATTCTGAAACAAGAACAACATTATTTTGGGGAAAAATAAGACATGACTGGCAACAGGAGGAAGGCTCCTGCTCCACCTGCACCTCTGCAACTACAGCATAAGCTCAGTGCCCTTGCAGCAGATGTAGAGCTGGGAGTCATGTCCAACGAAACATCCAAACAGACTGAGCCTGAGCTACGCAGCAGCACCAGGAGGAAGCAATGAGTGATACTAATAAGAGACTCGCTGCTGCAGGGGACGGAGGCCCCCATTTGCCAGTCTGACCTTGCTGCTTGCCAGGGGCTCACATCTGGGATGCTGGAGGGGCTGCCGAGGCTTGTCCAGACCTCAAACTGTTACCTCCTGCAGCTCTTCCTTGTGGGCACCTATGATTACTGGAAGGGAAGACCTGGAGCATATCAAGCATAACTACATGGATCTGGAGGCAACAGCCAAGGGCATGGGAGATCATGGTGGTTTTCTCCTCCTTTCTGCTGGTAAGGAGTATGGGCTTGTGGAGAAGCAGATGGATTCTGTGGGCCAATAACTAACTGGCTGCACAGGGTTTTGGCTTTTATGACCATGCATCCTCTTTGAAGATTAAGAACTGTTAGAAAGAGATGGAATCCACCTTACAAAGTGGTGCAAGAGCATCTTTGCCAACAAGATGCCAGCCTGCTGAGGAGAGCTTTAAACTAGGAGCAACGGGGAATGGAGATGATAGCTAACATAGAAATGAGGAAGTGGTGGACTAGGATGGCAAACAAAGGGCATAGGGTGATGTGAACAGGAGAGACCTTGTGATACAGGGGGACCACCTCAAGCATATGCCCATAAATAAGGAAGTGCCTTCATGACAGAATCATGGGGAAAGCTCTCATACCTTTCCTAGGAAATCAGCACAACTGAGTGCCTCTCTGGAGTGCCTGCATGCTAACACTGGCACCTTGGGGAACAAACAGGAGGAATCAGAGGTCTGCATGTAGTTGCAGGGCTATGATCTTATTGGGATCACAGAGACATGGTGGGATAGCTCACATGACTGCTGTGCTGCAATGGATGGATACAGGCTCTTTAGGGAGGACAGGCTGGGAAGGTGAGGAGGGGGAGTTGCCCTTTATGTAACAGAGCAGTGGGAATCCATGGAGCTCTGCCTTGGGATGGATGAAGAGCCAAGTGAGAGCTGATGGGTTAGGATTAGAGGGCAGACCAATGTGGGCGACTTTGTGGTGGGTGTCTGCTACAGACTGCCTGATTGGGAAGAAGTACATGAAGCCTTTTTCAGACAACTAAAGAAGCCTCATGTTCACCAGCCCTGGTCCTTACAGGGAACTTTAACCACCCTGGTATCTGCTAGAGGGACAACACAGCAGGGAACAAGCAATCCAGGAGGTTTCTGGCAGGCATTGACAGTAACTTCCTAACACAGATGACTGAGGAAACAATGAGGGGAGACTCTCTACTGGACCCGATTCTTACAAACAAGAAAGAACTAGCTGGAGATGTGAAGGTCACAGGTAGCCTTGGCTACAAATAGCAGGATCACAACTCTGGACTTTAGGAGAGCAGGCTTTGGCCTATTTAGGGAGCTGCTTGGAAGAATCCAAATAGGCTATGGCCTTTGAGAGAAAAGGGATCCAGGACAGCTGGTTTATTTTCAAGGATCACCTCCTTCGAGCTCAGAAACAGTCCATCCCAATAAGCAGAAAAATCAAGCAAGAGTGGCAGGAGGCCTATATGGATGAAGAAGGAGCTCCTGACTAAATTAACACATAAAAGGAAACATGCAAGAGGCAGAAGCAGGGACAGGTGGCCCAGGAGAAATATAAAGACACTAACCATGGAGGGACAGGGTTAGCAAAGCAAAAGCCCATTTGGAGTTGAATCTGGTGAGGGACGTTAAAGGCAACAAGAAAGGCTTCTACATGTATATCAGCAGCAAAAGGAAAACTAGGGAAAACATGGGTCCTCTCCTGAATGAAGCAGGGGGCCTAGTGACAAAGGACACAGAAAAGGTCAAGGTACTCAATGCCTTATTTGCCTTGGTCTTTACTGGTAAGAATTTCCTTCTGCAATCCCTGAGACCAGTGGGAAAATCTGGAGCAAGGAAGACTTACCCTTGGTGGAAGAGGATCAGGTTAGGGAACATTTAAACAAACTGGACATATACAAGTCCATGCTACCTGATGGGATGCACCCACAAGTGCTGAAGGAGAGGGCTGGAAGTGATTTTGAGTAATCAGCATAGATTTATGAAGGGGGAATCATTCTTGACCAACCTGACAGCCTTCAGTGATGAGATGATAGGCTTGGTGGATGAAGGGAGATGTATTTATCTTGACTTTGGCAAGGCTTTTGACACTGTCTCCTATAACATCCTCATAGACAAATGGATGAAGTACTGTCTAGATAAATGGACAGCAAGGTGGACTGAAGCCTGGCTCAATGGGTTGTGAACAGTGGCACAGAGACCATTTGGAGGCCAGTCACCAGTGGGACCAATACTGTTTAATATCTTCATTACATGGATGATGGGACAGAGTGTACCCTCAGAAATCTGCCGATGATACAAAACTAGGAAAAGCGGTTGATATAGCAGATGCTGCCATTCAGAGTGATCTTGACAGGCTAAAGAAATGGGCAGAGAATAACTTCATGCAGTTCAACAAAGGGAAATACAAAGTCTTGCACCTGGGAAGGAATAACCTCCTGCACCACTACAGGATGGGGACTTACCAGCTGGAAAGCAGCTTAGCAGAAAAGGCCCTGGAGGTCCTGGCACGCATTAAGTTGACCATGAGTCAACAATGTGTCCTTGCAGCAAAGGAGATCAATAGCATCCTTGGCTGCATTAGCAAGAGCACAGCCAGCAGGTCGAGGAAAGCAGTCTTTCTCGTGTAGTCAGCACTGAGAGGCTGTACTTACATTGCTGTGGCCATTTCTGGGCCCCTAAGTACAATAAAGATATGGACATACTGGAGCAAGTGCAGTGGAGGGCCACAGAAATGTTGAACAAATTGGAGCATCTGTCCAAGGAAAGTCTGAGAGCTGAGATTGTTCAGCCTGGACCCGAGAAGGTTCAGGGGGAATTTTTATTATTATTATTTTAACCATGAGGGTGGTCAAACACTGGAATACGTTGTCGAGAGACATTGTGGAGTCTCCATCCTCAGATATATTCAGAACTCAACTGAATTCAGTCCTGAGCAACTTGCTCCAGTTGATCCTGCTTTGAGCTGGGATCGGGATGGCAGGTGCGGACTAGACAATCTCCAGAGGTTCCTTCCTACCTCAACCATTCTGTGATTCTAATACTTGCCATCACTGAAACATAATAGTTTTAACTTTACATACTTCTTTCTGTGTGTTTCTCCTCTTCTTTTTGAGTCCCTTCTCTTCCTTTATCCTCCTTCTCGTTCTCTTTTCTCTCCTCCTCCACCTCTTCAACAAACACAGGAGGAATAAAAACATGTTATTTATTCACACTGACCTACAAAAAGTCTCGCAGAGTCTTATTTTGAGTAGTGAACTTAGAATACTTATCCAAAACCATGTTGAGGGAGGAGAGAGAAAGGAGTATGACAAGACAGTGAAAATGCAGAGATGAGAAGCCAGAGGATACCTTCAGAGCAAAAATCTGAACTACCAGAGACACAGTAATATCCCTTCTGCATTGCTTAGACAGCTTGAAAACCAGCAAAATGCCTCAAAGTTACGTCTGAAATGAAACTATGTATTGTTGATAAGGTGGAAGTTAAAATTCTCAACTAATTTAGATGCAAGTTTGCTCTTCATCTGAAAAAAAAAAATAATTTTTCAGTAAGAAAATACTAACGTTTCTCTGTTTATTTACTTCTGGCAAACTCATCCGTATTTCACTATAATCTTCATGGTAGAAAACACCAAGATTCTCCTATTTATTAACAAATATTAATTTTCATTTAAGGTTTGTTCCATATAGAAAGCATCACAATTTATTTCTTGTCATTTAAAACTTACAGGCTAGGAAATTCTTAAAAAACACCCCAAATCCACATGCTTTAAAATGAAATATATGACTGTTTCCTGAAAGCTGCACAAAGTGACAAGTTTCTATGAAGTTTTACTATATGTTTCATGCAGGCTGTATTTGATGCCTTTTATGTTTGCCAAATACAACCTATTATTTTAATTTTTAAGCTTACACTAAAAAATATATAGAATATAACACAGCAAGTGATCACTGTCATGTAAGGCCTCATCTCTGCATTTCTCCAATCTCCTATTTTCGTTTTGTTATTGCTAGCACAGAATTTAAGCATACTTTTTAACGTAAAAGTTCTGGCTGTGTATATATGCTGATGCTCTCTTAACACTAAAATTCACTTCTATTACAAAAATCATTTAAATAATTTAAAATAATAAATCAGTAAAAGGAAAGAGTCAAAAAACCTAAAATTGAAATTAAGTGATTTTTCATTCCGTTGATGTACACAAGAGACAAAGATTCATACCACAAACTCCTCAAAACCAAACAGATTCATTTTTAAGGTAACAAAATGGCATACTGCTAATGCCATTTGCTTTTTAAGTCTTGTACAAGGCTTCACATATTTAATTGTTACCAGTAAGCTAGGACATATTTATGCAAGAATCTAAAGGAGAGAGTCAGCAAGTTCAAGGGTGCTTTTTCCACAAATTACAGATTTTAAGCATTCAGCTGAAAGATGCAAGTATTCCTCCTGAAAGATGCACACACCTGGGCTGTCTTTAATGTATCATGCTTTGAGTTTCAAAGCTGAGCTTTTTCAGTTTTGTGTAGAGAACAAAGCCACTGTGGGAATGAGGAAGCCCTGTTTCCAGCAAACTTCCATCATACGGTCTATGCACGGTGGTTAACTTTTTTTTAAAAAAAAAGTGGTTTAAAATCTAGCCAGCTACCCCTTACCCCCACAGCTAAACCTCTATAGCTAAGATAGTTCAACTCATAATATGGACAGAATTTTACAGTTGGCTAACAGTTTGCTTTTCACTGATAAACTATGTAATTCATCGTCCTGATGCTAGACAGGTAGACAGGAATGAATACAATCCATTCCAAAAAGACTGAACAAATAATTTGATTATTTCATTAAGTTTGTCACTGTATCTGTCACACTGTCTCCTCCGTAAGTCACAGTATTTGCTGTGGATCTGAACACAAAGGTGTTTTTTGCCTAGACATTTTCTTGTCACTAAACACTTGAAAATACCTTATAATATGTTCTACAGTTGCAACCATTCAGATCTGTTTAGTAACTGATGCATACTTGGATATCAGTTTTGCTAAAATATATAAACAGAAATAAAAATACTGAGTAAGCCTAAAGACATCTGAATACTATTTGCAAGTACGCTGGAATGCACAATAGCGTTCTCACTATTCCATAATTCTGTAACCATGACATTCTCCTTATAGGTTGACTGTAACTGATGTGCTCAGATAACGAAAGCAAGCAGAAAACTGTAGTCCTAGTAAGTGATAACCATTGATCAAACCAAAGAAAAACCTTCCAAACTACCAAAAGAAATTTTTTAAAGCAAAAGTTAAGTGACATCTTAATTATTAAATGTTACAGACATGTCTAACAATGTGATTAATTTGCAGAAATACAATTTTCTATTCACGTTCACATGTGAAGTCAAGGAAATTTGTCCCTGCTCGCTCTGTTAAGACACTTTGCGCAATTTTCTCCGTAGCCTTCCAAGTCCCTTCAGTGGGCTAGCTTTTCTCAGTAGATTTTACGCAAAAGGTTCACACTGGACAAAAATTGATTCTTGTCTGCTTTGGTGTCATAATATCTCTAACGATCTTATAAATAATAAAATTTTAATTTCTTACATACTTGTTTCCACAAATATCTCTTATGGTAATTCATATACTGTCTAGGACATGATAAATCCCCATTCATAAATCTATTACTTGCTCATTCCCACAAACAGCCAGTCTCTCCCCCTTCATGGATATTTTCTATAGATCATTATTTATTTACAAGTGACCAGAACATACAGCTTTTGAATGGGATACCAAAAGAGAGTCACTTGGACATAACGTTAAACACACTACTTAGCAGCAATACGTCTAAACCAGCATTTCTGAAGTACCAGTTTCTTAAATTTCGTTCTTTTCTATGACATTTCTGTAAGAGTTTTAATTTAAGAACCAGCTGTGCTGGTGTTTATGAAACAGGTTTGTGGCCAAGTCTGCACAGAGGTTTACAAAGTAAGAGAGGAATGTGTGAAGGGGTCCAGACAGAAGTTTGTCAACTGCAAGATATACTTCCCATTCATGCAACGCTGTAAGCACAGTCAATTTATTTATTTTCGGTATGGTACAGAGCTTGATGCAATATTCATTTCTAAAGTCTGCCTAAGGGCATGCTTTTAAAAAAAATTCAACATACCACTTATTACATGTTACTGGAACAATAGTTCAAAACGCTTCCAAAGTGGACAAACTCAAGAATGACTACAAGTTCTGGAAACTGCTGGTTGACATAAAAATGTGACAGGCACACTCTTCCAAGGTCTTCCAGGTCTTGCTCACACACAACCTCAGTCTTCCTCAAATTGATGACAAATTTAAAAGCTAGCTGTGGAAGCAACACACCTGTCTACCAAATGATTTTACTTGTAGTTGACCAACGGTATACAGCAGTTCCTCTACTGTATGCCACAAAACCTTGAGTCTGGCAATGAAACTGTATTGAAAAATCCACATTATCAAGACATATTCCTCAGGTGATAGGGAATGCCCAGAAGGGTACTGTGATGAGGTTCATCCAGTTCCCTTTGAGTCAAAATGTTATCACACATTCTAAAATGTTACACATATTTTAAGAGTCTTATCTAGAATATCATTGTCTTAATTACTAGGAATAATGTATACAAGTTGCATGGGGCTTACAAGCAACCATGACTCCACATGGTACATTCACCTCTCATCTTTAATGATAATGACCCCCTAGATCAGAAGAGTGTAAGGCCACAAATTTTCCAGGCTCAAGAGAACAGGGCAAGAGGCTTTCACCTTTTGGTATCTTTCCACCAGATTTTTTTTCCATGGAACACAATATGACCTTTGATTGTTTTTGTTTTGGAAAAAGTCACAGCTCCACATATTTTCAGAGAAATCACTGCTTCCCAGACAATTTGGAGGAATGGGCTGATAGGAACTTTATGAAATTCAGCAAGGACAAATGAAGCCTGGCACCTGGGAAGGGAGAACCCTTGCAATGATACAGGCTAGGGCCTGCCTGGCTGGGGAGTAGTTCTGCTGAAAAGGACCTGTGGGTACTCATAGGCAGCAAGTCAAGCATAAGTCAGCAGTGTGCAGTGGCAGCAGCAGAGGCCAACAGCATCCTGGGCTATGTTTATAGGAGCATAGGAAGTGGTTAGGACTTGCTAGGCCATGTCTAGAGTACTACACTGGGTCCTGCCACCTCCTCCCCAATACAAAAAAGTTTTGGTAAACTGGAACAAGTTAAGCTGAGGGTCACCAAGATGGTCAGGAGGCTTTTACACATGTCCCGTAAAAGAGGCTGAGCGAGCTGGAGTTGTTCAGCCAGAAGAACAGAAAGCTTAGTGGGGACTTAGTAATAGCTTTCCAGTACCTCTAAGGAGGTTATTGAGAAGATGGAGTCAGACCTTTAAAAAAGGTGCATGGCAGAGGATGAGAGACATCATGCATAAGTGGAAGAGATATTTCAAGTGAATACAAGGAAAAACATTTTCCAGCATGAGGACAGTCTTTGGAACAGGTTGCCTGCCCTGAGAGGCTATGCAGTCCTTGCCAGCGGAGATTTCCAAGATCTAACTGGATAAAGCCCTGAGTATCCTGGTCTGATCTCATAACTGACCCAACTTGAGCAGGAGGTTGGAACAGAGACTTCTTGAGGTGACTTCCAACCTGAATTGTTCTATGATTTGGTCTGACCTCCTCCTGCCTATCACCAGACAAAAATGTCTATCAAATGATTTCAACATAAAGCACAATATTCACTTATTACCACATTTTTAAGTTGAAAAAAATCCATATAGGACTTAAGATCATAACTGATGAATCCTGCATCCCTTAACAAATCCTCAAAAATCTGTCTGCCAGAAGTATGCCTGATTTCTGGTTTGCAAAATACAGTGGCTCGAAAATGCAGCAGTTTAGTGACTGTCTGCTACATTAAAGAAGCCTCCTTCTACCACATATTCAGCTCCAGTTTGTATGTATTGTAGACCTCCTAAATCTCCTCTTGGATGAACAAAACTTACCATCTTCTAAGCTTTCCAGTATAAAGTATGTTTTCTAAATGCAGAAGTATTTTTGCAGCAGCTCTCTGAAAGTCCTCCACTCCAATTCTGGTGTTTACTTCAAAATGGAGAAAGCTTATTCCAAAAAAATGGTTTCATCAATGCAATCTAAGTGTAACAATTTCCTGTTTGTGCATTCAAGGATTGCAAGAGCTAATTCCCTCATAACACAACCACAAAACTTCATGCTCGGTTGTTTATCTGCCATCCATATGTTCTGAAGTTCTCTTCAGACCCCACTTTCCAGAAAACAAGCTGTAGCATTTTAAATGTTAAGCACTTTCTTTATTCTTCACAGGTTGTACTTGGCTGTGCTACTAGACTTCAGACTCCATTAACAAAAAAATAGCGGTAACTAGTAGACAAAAAATTATACATGGAGGGCATGAATTATCAGTACTGTAGAAAAGCCTAGAATCAAGGTGTCTAGAATGCATTCAAACTGCTAGCAGTTTTAGGAGGGGGTGGAAAGGGTGGTGGGGGAAGAACACAGACACAGCTGCACTAGATAAAACTAACAGTTCACCTAATTCAGAATCATGTCTCCAACACCACCATGTCAACAGCAGAAGCCTAGGAAATTAAGGAAGAATATAAGGGGGAGAAAAGTATAGAGTTACACTGTCCCAGAAAAATCCCTCAATCTTTTGAAAAAAATCACTCCTTAAGGGCCTTCAGAGTTTAGGCTTCTTGTGTTTGACAGCCCTCAACAAATTCTTCTGCCACTGAAATCCAATCAATTGCAGAGCACAGTAGACTTTCAGCAGCCACAATGTTCTACTGCACAGACTTCCAGTGGTTAAACATACACCACATGGAAAACCATCTCTTCTTGAATGCTTTGATCCTGTTTCTCCCTCCTTTCCCTCTCCCTCCATTTGATACACCTAGTTCTTGTAGAGGAAGAGACATCAAATATTCATTCTCTATTCATTTTATCCACACCACTTGTGATTTGCAGATCTCTGTCACAGCCCTCCTTCATGGTATAAGTCAGCAAGTGAAAAAGCAGTAGAAGGTGGCAAGCTGACTGTGTGAAATCAGGATGGACTAATGGGATAAACTGAGATCCTGCAGAGACAAAAGCCCAAGCTCGACAGTGCGAGGAAGGAGGGACAGCTAGAGACTGTGCTCAAAGGAGCAGTGAACGGAGATTCTCAAAACAAAGGTCAGAAGCCTGTGACTTCTAGCAACAGAATAAGGCCCTCTCTGCCTGCAAATCTGTAATTACTGAACAGGTAAGGTGCCCTAGGAACTTGTGAAAGAGGAACACGCTCTGTCAAGGGAGGCAGCAGAGCCAGCTGAATCTGACCAACTATCTGCATAAAGAAGAGGCTGCTGATAATTATCAGAGACTCCCTCCTGTAGGAGGTACCCATCTATCAAACTGAACTGATGTCTCAGGACATTTGCTGCTTTCAGAGGACCCAGATTCCCAATATTGCAAAGAGACTACCAAGGCTCATCTGGCCCTTAGTCTTGTTGAAACAAACCTCTTGCTGGTCATCCACA
This sequence comes from Apteryx mantelli, assembly GCF_036417845.1. Lineage (NCBI taxonomy): Eukaryota > Metazoa > Chordata > Aves > Apterygiformes > Apterygidae > Apteryx > Apteryx mantelli. Next base: position 167,479,113 of record NC_089978.1, read on the forward strand.
CAGGCACCCATAAGACTGCCAGAAGTAACACTAAGCATATCAAGAGTGATGGTGGAGCACTGGTAGAAATGGTGAAAGGCATGGGTACCCAGGTGGCATTATCACTAATTCTAACAGTGAGGAGGGAAAGGCTCCAGCAGAAGTGTGCAGATCCAGCAGGTCAACACCTCGTTGAATGACAGGTATCCCAGGCAAGGTTTTGACTTCTCTGACCATGGGAACTTCTGAGGATCAAGGATTCCCTGCATGGACAGGATCCGTCTGACAAAGGTTAACAAGAGCATCTCTGCAAACAGGCTTGCTGATGTACTGAGAAAGGTTTAAACCTAGGTATGCTAGGAAATGGTTATCATAACTTGAAGTAAAGGTATGGAAGGCAGTAAGGAAACATCTGGGAGACAGCATGATGGGGAAAGCACTTGCACATCCCTTGTGAAAGCAGCGTAACTGGGGGGTTCATCCCAGCTACCCATGAACAAATGTGGGCAGCAGAGGAAAAACAGGAAAAGTCACTAGTTCCTACAAAGCTGCAAAGCTATGATTTCATTTGGATTACAGAGACATGATGGCTTAAATGACTAGAATGGTACAGTGGAAGGACACAGGCTCTTGAGGAAAGACAGGCTGGAAAGGGTGAGGAATTGTTGTGCTCTATGCAAGAAGCGCCCAGAGCTCTGCCTTGGGACAGGTGATGAGCCAGTCAAGAGCCTATGGGCAAGAACAAGAGGACAGAGCAACACGGGCAATATTGTGGTAGGTGCCCACTAGAGACCACTTGATCAAAAAGAGCAAGTCAATAGAGCTGTCTCTAGACAGCTGGAGGAAGTTTCACAATTGCAGGCCCTGGAAGTTATGGGTATACTCATGGCTATATGGTCAGGCACAAGCAAGCCAGGCAGTTCCTGAAGTGTACTGAAAATAATTTCTTGACAGAGGTTATTGATAAGCCAACTAGGCGAGATGCTCTGCTGAGGTTTTTACTTAAAAACAGAGAAGAACCAGTCCAGGATGTGAAGGTCAAGGGTAGTGTTGGCTGAAGCAACCATGAATTTAAAAGTCCTGAGAGACGTGAGCAGGACAATAGCATTACAGCCCTGGCCTTCAGGAGAGCAGATTTCTCCTTGTTCAGAGATCTGCTTGGCAGGATACCACAGGAGACTGAGCTGGAGGTCAAAGGTGCCCAGGAGAGCTGGTTGCTCTTCAGGCACAACCTCCTCAAAGCACCAGAACAGTCTGCTTCAATGCACAGAAAGTTGAGCAAGTGTGGCAGAAGGTCAGCACTGGTGAACAGGGAACTGACAGAGCTCAAATGTAAAGAGCAATTGCACAGGAGGAGGAAGCAAGAGGAATATAGAGACATTGCCCAGTCAGGCAGGACTGGAGTAAGAAAAACCAAAGCTTTTGACTGGAACTGGAGCCAGCGAGGGATGTGAAGGGCAACAAGATGGGCTTCTCCAAGTACACTGCCTGCAAAAGAAAGGCTAAGGAACATGTGGACCCACCGGTCATTGGGGTGGGGGACTGAGTGACCAAAGACATGGGAAAGGCCGAGGTACTTAATGACTTTCCTGCCTCTGTTGTCACTGGTAACACTCCCCACTAGGCCCATGGGCCGACTAGCAGAGCAAAGTGTTACCACAGTTGAGGTGGCAGAACTAGGGAGCACTTAAACCAGCTGGACATACAGAAGCTCATGGGACCAGATGGGATGCACCCAAGGGTGCTAAGGGAGCCAGCTGACAGCACTGTGAGGCCACTCTCTACCATCTTTGAAAGATGACAGCAATCAAGGGCTGATGACTGGAAAAACATCACAGCCATCTTCAAGGAGGGCAAAGAGAAGGATCCAGGGGAACTACAGTCTGGTCAGTCTCACCTGGGGTCCTAGGGAGACCATGGAGAAAATCCTCCTGGGAAGCTGCTTCCAGACACATGAAGGAGAGGCGACTGGGAACAACCAGCTTGGATATACCAGGGGCACATCATGCCTGATCAACGTGGAAGTTTTTGATGATGCGCAGACTGGCTACATAAGGGGGAAGCAGTGGATGTCATTTATTACCTTGACTTTGGCAAGGCCTTTGACATGGTCTCCCACAGTATCCTTGTAGCCAAATCAATGCGAGATAGAGTGGAGAGGTAGATAAGATGGGTGGAAAACCAGTTGGACCATTGGGCTCAGAGTTGGTATCAGTGGTACAGAGTTCAAGTGGTGGCCTATCACTAGTGGCAGCCCTCAGGGATCCATATTGGTGCTGATGGTTTAACTTATTAATGGCATGGACAACAGGCAGCAGATCATACTCAGCAAGTTCACAGATGAGAACAAACTGGGGGAGTGGCTGCTATGCTGCGGGGCAGAGTTGTTATTCAGAGACACTTTGACAGGTTGGAGAAATGGCCTGACACAAAGTACAGCAAATGTAAATGCTGATTCCTGCATCTGGGATGGAATACCCAAACCTATGCAACAGGGCAGGCTGGGAGCTGACTGGCTAGAAAGTAGCTTTGTAGAATAGGGCCTTGATTACTGGTGGAAAGCAAGCTGAACATTAGTCAGCAGTAGGAAATAAGTTCAATGGCATTCCAGGCTGCAAGCACATAACCAGCAGGCAAGGACAATGATTCCTTCTCTTTGTTCAGCACTTGAGAAACCCCTCTGGAGCACTGTGTCCAGTTTTGGGATCCTCAGTAGTAGAAAGATACTGACAACCTATAGCAAAAACAGTGGAAGGCCAGCAAGAAGGTCATGGGGTTGGACAGCTACACATGTTCTTTGAGAAGTAGGTGGGAGAACTGGGTTTGCTCAACCTTAAGAAGGGACGGTTAACTGGAGATCACTGACTGCAACTACCTAATAGGAGGGTATGGAGAAAACAGCCACTACTTTTGAAGGTGCACAGTAATAGAACAGGAAGCAATGAACGTGAGTTGAAACACAGAAAATTCCAATGAGATATAAGGAGAAACTTTTCCCCCTTGAGGTCGGTCAAATATTAGGTTGCCCAGTGAAGCAGCTGTGGAATATCCATCCTCAGAGATATTCAAAAGTACACTGCCAAGGTCCCTGAGCCATCTGATCTAACAGGACCTGCTTTGAGCAGGGGGTTGGAACAGAGACCACCAGAGGGGCTAATGTAAATTACTCCGTGATTCTATGATCTTCCCTTTTGCTCTTCCATGTACCTCTTCCAGTTCTATAACATCTTCTTTAAGATCAGAAAAGGCAACAGAATTATGCAAAACATTTAAGTGTTTGGTGTCCCTCAGACTTATTCAGTGCCATAGTGATTTCCTCAATTTCTGAATGTGTTTCTAGCACTCTTACTTGCTTTCTTCAACTGCTACTGAATTAATGTATTCACAGCACTACCTACTATAATCCTGGAGGATTGTTCTTGAGTAGCGAGTCAGTTTCTCTTCCTATCAAGTTGTAATTCTTTTCCTACTAATACATATCACAGAATCAGAGAATCACAGAATGGTTGAGGTTGGAAGGGACCTCTGGAGATCATCTAGTCCAATCCCCCTGCTCAAGCAGGGTCACCTACAGCACATTGCACAGGATTGCATCCAGGCGGGTTTTGAATATCTCCAGAGAAGGAGACTCCACAAGCTCTCTTGGCAACCTGTGCCAGTGCTCTGTCACCCTCACAGTCAAGAAGTTGTTCCTCATGTTCAGACAGAACTTCCTGTGTTTCAGTTTGTGCCCATTGCCTCTCATCCTATCGCTGGGCACCACTGAAAAGAGTCTGGCCCCATCCTCTTGATTCTCTCCCTTCAGATACTCAGATGCATTGATAAGATTCCCCCCCGCCCCCAGTCTTCTCTTCTCTAGGCTGAACAGGCCCAGTTCTCTCAGCCTTTCTTCATATGAGAGATGCTCCAGCCCCTTAATCATCTTAGCAGCCCTTCGCTGGACTCGCTCCAGGAATTCCATGTCTCTCTTGTACTGGGGAACCCAGAACTGGATGCAGTACTCCAGATGCGGCCTCACCAGGGCTGAGTAGAGAGGGAGGATCACCTCCCTCGACCTGCTGGCAACACTCTTCCTAATGCACCCCAGGATACCATTGGCCTTCTTGGCCACAAGGGCACATTACTGCCTCATGCTTAACTTGGTGTCCACCAGCACTCCCAGGTCCTTCTCCGCAGAGCTGCTTTCCAGCAAGTCAACCCCCAACCTCTACTGGTGCATGGGGTTATTCCTCCCTAGCTGAAGGACTCTGCACTTGCCTTTGTTGAACTTCATGAGGTTCCCCTCTGCCCACCTCTCCAGCCTGTCCAGGTCTCTCTGAATGGCAGCGCAGCCCTCTGGTGTATCAGCCACCCCTCCCAGCTTTGTATCATCAGCAAACTTGCTGAGGGTGCTCTCTGTCCCTTCATCCAGGTCAGAAAAGCATCCTCAAATTAAATCGGTTACAGAGAAAAAAGGAAGAAATGAAGGGTATCACTTGAAATACTGTTAGATTTATTAATTACTTTTGTATGACAGTAATACAACTTATTTTAGTATCTCTTTTTTTCCTTTTTAGGAATGGAAGTGGGTGAGAAAAACACTCAAAAATTAGTATGGCAAAAGTCACAGCTAATCCTACTCCTTTACCTTATGCCAGGGTAAGATGCTGCTAACAGCTGCTGGCTATCTTTTTACTGTACTTAGAGCCTGTCTATAATAAATATGATTTTAATGCTTTCCATGTTGTATATTTGATGTTTGCAAAGCGAATTAAACAATAAATGCTCACACTGGTGAAGTTAAAGAGTACTGGTAAAAATTAAAGAGCTCATCATTGACTATATCTTATCACCATCCGTTACAAAAATATTCATCTGAATTTCACATCCTCCCAGAATTCATTACTTCAGTGCAGTTCCAGAAAGTTCTAGTACCAGAAAGACTGAAATTGTCAGTTATTAATTTAGAAACACGTCACAAGCATGCTGTTTTAAAGGAGGAATGAACAAAATCCAAGACCTGAATGAAAACTACCAATTTAAAGAAGTCTTACCTGGAAGACTTGACTTGTTTGTTAGTATCACTTCAGCACCTTCCTCCTTCTCATCACAAGGATCCTCTTCATCAGACAGTACTAAGAAAGCCTCTTTAGGCAGACTTTCATTGCTTTCCTGCTTGGATGGCGAACCCAAAGAGTTGTCCATTTTCTCTTCTAAATCTGGGGCTGTGTCATCCACTGGAAGCAGAGAACTTTTGGAAAAACAGCTTAGTTCATCTTCAGCAGGGGCTAGTTTTTCCAAAATTGGAATAATTTCATCTGTTTCCATAGAGTCTGTATTCTCCAAGATACTCTCACTTGGCTCATCTATTGTCTTCTCAACAGTGGTTTCTGAAAGATCTGCAGTGTCATCCCCTTCATCCTTTGGTTCCTGGTCAGCTTCCATACTGCTAGAGATAGCCTCTTCTCCAACAGCATCTTCAACAGTCACTTCTTCAGCCTTTTTTTCTTCAACAGGTAAATCGGAACTAATAGTTAAGTCATTTGTTTCGCTTTTCTCTTCAGAAGAGTCACTAATATCACAGCTTAATTTACTTTCACCTTCTGATGGGATGTCACTCTTTCTTTGGTCCAAATGATCTTTTGTATTATTTTCTTCATGGAAGTTGTTTTTATTGCTGCCAAGCACTCCTTTTTCAGCCTCACAGGCTAAAGCTGTATCATCTGTATCTTGATCTTGCTCAGAAATAACATTCTCTGGAGATGCTTGAGGTTTAGATTCTAGATCATTGACTATGCTCTCTGCCCTGCTTTCAGGACTTTTGACATCAGTAATTTCCTCAGAATCTGTTCTTCCTTCTTCAGAGTTAAGACACAAATCCACTAGGCCATTAACTTCCCTTTTGTCCTCCATACAGTCTGTATTGCTTAAAGGGGAATTTAAATCAGAATCTCCATTCTCATGCTTTCCATTTAACAGTTTAACTTCAGTTGTTTTCAAAAGCTCCTCTTTAACCTTATAGACAGCCTCAAGTTGTTGTCTATCACTTACTCTCATTGTTTTTCGTGCTTTGAAGACTTTTTTCTGAGGTTCATCTGTGCTATCCATCTTGACCCTTAAAAAAATTTAATAAGAATTGTGAAGACTCAGTTTTAAAAGATCATATATAATAATATCTAATTAAGACAAGAAGCTAAGAATTACTCTGTACCTTAAAGAAGTTCAGAATCTCTCTATATCTTGAATGAAACTCATTGATTAAGATCTTGAGCTAGACAATGATAACCAATTTACCTCTACTGAAGTTACTATATCACCATGAATTACTCCTATCCAGGATATGACTTTTTAAAAAGTTTCTCAAAAATATACTGAAAGGCACTTGAGTAACACTACTGAAGAGTTATTACCATAAAGTTATAGTGAAAAGTTAAAGATGATGGGATTTCCTGGAATAAGGACATAAGGACATTTTAACTTTTTTTAAAGTTTCCCTCCACCCCAAAACCCCTATTGGATATTGTTCCGAAATTTGTTCTGCAACTCACAGTTCATGCAGTATGCTACTTTGTACGGTATCTTTCCAGCTATTTTATGATTTCAAAATTAAATGGAAGAGTTCACTGTCCCCCAAAACATGCAAATAATACTCAGTGTGAGAGGATTAGAAACCAGGCAGTTATCTGGTGCTTATAAAAAATTTCATATAAAGATTACAAATGTTTATACCCATGAAATAGCAGAATTATTATATAAAAGATGCATTTTCACTATTTAATAGTTTATTTTCTACCTTTCACCAATACACTTTCATTCACAGTGCTGAGAAACTGATGATTAACTACTTTATTCTACCTTTTCAGGAGGAATGTAAAATTAAGTTTTTTGATTGAAACCTGGTAATTATGAAAATTCAAGTATCAAACCAAACAAATATGTTTAGAACTTTCAAATATGTCAAACTCTCCCTCAGGCCCCAAACTCCATGGTACTTTGAGAGATTGCATCATGTATTAGCAACACAAGTATTTGCAGTATGCAATATCGTTACAATACCTTTATGGAATAAGAAGGTTGAAAGGCTGACACCAAAATATCATTTAAAAAATAAATGAAAATTGTACTATCAAATTGTGTGCTTATTCACAAGAAAGCATGAGTTATATAGATTATTAATTTAAAAGTCTGGTATCTTAATCATTTTAAATATGCTTATCCTCACCAACCGAGTGCACCATTTTAACTGTCAGAATCAAAGGCTTAAGGGTTTGGGGCAGATTAAGCTGCATCAGCTGAGGAAGGTACCAACATCTATTCCAGTTCAAGCTAATACATCATATTATATAAGGCTTTAGCTGTTCATTAGCTGATCAATCAACTACTCAGCTGTTTCTAACTTTGGGCAAGGACTTTGGAGAGTGGTTGTATGGAATGGTAGGCAGTGCAAAATGGTAGCTGATTTAAAGGCAACACTGTAAATCTACTACCAAAAGTCCATCAACATAAAGGAATTCCTTAAAGTCTGAGCTATGCTCTACAGCAACAATGGCAAACCTTTTTGATATCTGATGTCAAATGCATTTTTAAAAGCCCCAGCCCTCACTTTAACTGATAACATGTTCAATCGATTAGTCCTAAAGTTGACAGCAGTAACAATAGTTTGCTAACACTGTTCTAAAGGATTTAGGATACCAAGTTCCTTTATTACAAAATTCTAGATCTGATAGAGAAATATACTTTGGGTGGGCAGGGGGAGGGCATGAGACCCCAGGCCTGTCTTATTCAAAAAAAAGAGATAAGTATTCCAAATGTGATGTACCTTAATGTTTTACATATTTATGTAAGGGCTTAAGCAAAGCAAAAGCTGCAAATTAAAAACACCTTTTGCAATTTAAGAGTATAAAAACGGGAGGGAAGAATTTGTAATCTGCACAGCAATGAAATCCAACTGAAATTGAAAATATCCTCTAAAATCTTTGTATTTTAAACTTTGATTTTACCTTCACTCAGATCAAACTACATTCAAAAGATCTTTTATGCTGCAGCACTCTAAATCAAACAAGCAATATATTCTAAAACTGGAGGAGAGAGTACTTCTCATTCCTAGGTGTGGGAACGCACTTTGGCCATCCTTTGATTGTATGCCGGGATGAAATGCAAACAATCACCATCCTCCCCACTTGCCAGAGTTTCCATCAGAAAAAAATATGCACACTGTGAAGAAGCCATGTTATGCTTTAATAAGTCTCCCAAATCTCGCTGAATGATTAAGGAAAAGACAACTGCAGAATGCATCATGGACTATTATTGCCCTGAATTTTGGATGCCGCTACAGTTAGTTACCTACAGGAATCAAAGAATCACAGAAATGCTGGTTGGAAGAGACCTCTGGAGGTCATCTAATCCTGCTTCCCACTCAAACAGGACTATCACCAACACTAGATCAGATCAGCTGTAGTTTTGTACAGCCAGGTCTTAAAAAGACAAGTTTACAACACAGAGATTCCACAACCTTTGTGTAACTTGTTCCAGTCCTCCTTGTAAAATTTTTTTCCTAATGCCCAACCTGAACTTCCCATGATACATACAACTCATGGCCACTGTTCCTTTGTACCATCCAACACTACATGAGCGGTTTGGCTCCACCCTTTTTGCAACCAACTTGGACTACAACTATTAAGCCGCTATTAAGATTGCCCCGATGCCTTTTCTTTGGCAAATTAAAGAAGTCAAGCTCCCTCAAGCTGCTCTTCATAGGACATGTGCTCTAGGCTGATGATCATTTTGGTAGTCCTCTGCGGGATCCTTCCTAGGTTCCTCATAAACAAGCTTTTCTGAACAACATTATTTAACACTTCTGCATTCCCAAATAGAACATTCCAAGATACTAGAGCCAGTTATATTAATTCAACGATCAAGATAAATGCTAAATCTTACAATCATGAAATACTGTTCTTTATAATTATTAGGCTTCTGTTATACCTGGTCAACATAACCTGTGGCTGTTAAAAATACACGGGCAAAATGGAAAGATATGATTAAAAAAGAAGTTTTTTACCTTGTTTTCTATTTCCAATTAACATAACATTCAGATTCCCTTCCACATTATTTCAGTTCTCTTCTGCATGACAATCTTTAATCCTCATATTGGAGTAATCAATGGTGCTAAAAAACACTTCAGTTCACACCTCAGCAGTAGATAAGCCAAATCTTCACAAAGACTGTATCAGCTCTGTTTAGATTCTCAATAGTACCACCAAGAGATGCATTTCTGCCAGTCTTAACATGAGTTTCTGAATAAGACTGTCTATTGCTGCATTGCCACTAGTGGGAACAAAATATAACACCTATGAAAACACTGATTTGAAAAATCAGCTTTTTTTTTTTTTTTTTTAGAAAATATTCTCTCATCACATAACTATTTCAAGTTAGATGACATACAAAATCCCGATGACTTGTTAGTATCTTTCCAAAGCTGTCTACATGCTAAATACAGTATCTTCAAACTCCTTCAGAAAGGAATACATTTAATACAGTAATTTTAGTCCTGACCTGAAGTTAGTAGAAGCATATGAAAACATCTAAATATTTCAGAAGCATGTGTGCAGTTTTTGAAAGCATCTTTTTTCTTTCCTCCCAAGAGCTTAAAATAAAAAGCAAGTTTTTTCACACCACTCGAAAAGTATTTATCAAAGCAGTCGCATAATATGGCATGATCAACATGTTTAAGTTCCATGCATATAATCCCCTACAAAATGTACATAGCTATAGAAATATCGCTTTTAGAGTCAATTTGAAAAAAATATAGAAAACCCCAAGTTTGGCTAACCTTAAACAACTTCAAGAGATCATAACAGTTGATCAGCTAGCAAGAGAGTCTTCCATTAAAAGCAGTGCTAGGATAAGGGGTCTTTGCATGGTAATTAGAGATGAGTATTTTATCCCCCTGACTCCAACACTCTCTTTTATGAACATTACCCAGAATTTTAAAATCCTTAAGTTACAAAATTCAAAATCCTGTTTTTGCTGTGACCAAAAAGTATTTTCGATTAATATTCACAACCTAAAGTTCATAAATGATTCACGCTTTTGTAATCATAGAATGAAACTTAAAAAGCAAAGTAAAACTGAAAATATATTTACATGCTCCAATTTCCTTAATAATCTCAATCTTTCATATTTTTAACATAACACAAAACACAGCCAAAAACACAGTAAAATGAAAGAAAGTTCCTTTTCAACTTTGCCAATAAGTCTTTTACAATCAAACATCAGAATACCTTTTTTATATTCGTGCATCTTTACTCTTTTCTTACAACAGAAAAAAATGAATCAATTGTTTCTAATGTATTTCAAAGTAATGTTTACTTTTTAATCTGACGATATTATCCAACATCTCGTTTAAAAACAAAGCTCTAATACATTTCTACAATGAACCCAAAAGAAAAAAGGCTCCTTATAAAATTCCATTGTTAAATGTTTATTTGAATAACATATGCATATTTTCAACCCACTCACGCAAATCATCTTTTGCAACCAAAGAGCATCCAATAAAATCTATTATAAATGAGAAAACTGTAAGCATAGAAGAGATTAAAAGATGAAAATTAAACACTGGTTAGCAACCAAAGAGCATCCAATAAAATCTATTATAAATGAGAAAACTGTAAGCATAGAAGAGATTAAAAGATGAAAATTAAACACTGGTTAGCAGCTAAATATCATGTATCACTGCAGACAAGACTTAAGGCATTTAACTTCCAGCCATACCCACAAGGGAGCACACTGCAGCCAAGTAACAGATCTCACATAAGAGCTGCGTAAAATAAGAAACAAATAAATCACTAACCAGTTCAGACAGGTTTGGTCATATTGGTGCAAGCCAATCAGCAGTCATCTTATAATATCTGCCTTCCATCCTTACAAAGGGGTAAGGAGGCAGCCTTGCAGAGAGTAACTCCAGAGCAGATTGCGTTAATTTTAGTCTGGCACAAGTAAAATATTTAAAACACTTTTAGTTTTAAAAGAATTCATCTAAATAGACTCCTTACATACTTAAGAATTAACACAGAGTTTGTCTACACTTGCTATACGCTTCCCTCATATGAAGCTTGGGCATTTTCCACAGATTTTATGCACAAAGCGACCAACTTGCAACAAAGAAACAAGTAGCACAGGTGCCAAACCAATGAAAGGGCATCTTTTATTTCAAGGGAAGACATTTGTATGTTACAGTACAAAATGATTCCTGCCTATAGAGTGAAGTGTACAAGAGTTAAATTCAGTAAATAAGGTGGTAGGCTTTTTTTTTTTTTTTAAATAAAGTTCACTGAAATGATAATCAATTTTGAAACACCAACACACACAAACATTGTGTATATTTACTTAAATATCACGATAATTCCCTTCTCCTTTTTCATTTTAAGCTTGAAAGTGATATATACTTCAGAATGAGAAACACACCTTCAGGAACCTCTCCCCAATCATAATTGCAGATTTTTTTTCTCATGACCAAATATACGTGGCAAAACCAAAATGTGCCAATGTAGCTAAGAATACATGAAGGACTCCTCTTTCAGCCAATTACAGTTTTCCTTTTCCTTCCCTACATTTTTTATTTTGCAGAGAGATCGCGGCTCTAAAACAACAAAGGAAAGTATTAGCATAGCTGCTACGAATTAGCCTATAATCGTCTGCTCATAGGAGCAGCCCAAGAACTGCTCAAAAAGTTAGCCAATCAGCAGGCAGTTATCTGAATCCTTCCTGGTAACAGGCAACAGACAAAGAGAAGGTCATGGAAATGCAGGGGGAAAAAAGCTGGAATCTGAACAATAGTGAACAATGGGTTTTGCATAATATAATCAGTCTAGAACAGCGTTTGCACAGGATTCCTAGAGTGTACACAGTGCTAGCCAAAAGCACCACAACTGTAAAACATTCGCCAAAGCACAAGAACTACATGAAGGAAGTAAAGCAAGATTTTTCCCCTTTGATCATGAAAATCAGTGCCCAAATATGCAAGTCTAGTTAAATTTAGCGCAGTCAAATTGTGAAATTTGAGACAGCAAATGGTCAGGAGTACTCTGTTCTAGATGGAGAGTCCCAGAGAATAAAGTGATGAACAGAACCTACCTTTTAGGAAGTGGTTCATAAAAAGCAGTTCTCAATTGAAACCATCAACAGCAATGTTTATATAAACTGTCAACAATTAAAACCCCCATAGTTAATTTTCACACAATCCCCCCCCCCAAGTTTGTGATCTATTCTTACAGAACATGTGCTGAAACACTGCGCCGATAAATTATATTAGTGATATGAAAATAAGTTAAGTTGACTTATCTGACTGAATGCAAGATGTAACCACAAGCCTATTAAAACCCACATATGACTGTGTCTTCATTTTTAAGATGTAATAAACACAATCAATGATATCAAGTGGAAAAAAATATCTTCTAGCACACCACATGACTTCGGTCAGTTTCTTCCCTTTTAGGCTAAAATTATGTTAATGTTGGCTGAACAAAATGAAGGAGGACTGCCATTTTCTGAGAAAAAAAAATCAGCATTCTATTTCATCTAATATACTTTCAGCAAAACAGAATTCACTGTAATTAAACCTTTAACTTATTTTTAATTTTTTTTTAATATTTAATATCCAGGATCTAGTAAAGTGGATTGGTAATTTGTAACTTAAGAATAACAGCATTTTCCTCTGTAGTAGAATCCTGTAATTTTTCATACACACCCAAGAGGGAGGCTGCTAGAGCTATACCCTTCATTTATATAACCTCCCCATCGGAAAAATTAGTCAGCAACCCTTTCGTTGTTATTGTACTGGGAAAGAACTCAAATACCTTATCTGATTGGCTCTAAGAAGCTACTGTTTGGCAACCAATCAGACTGCAGCTCCTTAAATCCTACCCAGCAACAAAAACCCATGAGGCCATTGGCAAAAATTCAGCCAGGGTATGAAAACAAACAAGGGGGCCTATCGTACAAACAAGCAAAGTTTGTATTAAACTAACAACATTTTCCAAAGAGCTGGTAAACTACCAGAAACAGAAAAGCTTGATTTTGTTTTAAGATCTAGAGCTTCACAAAAACATTAACCCATGACTGTAACAAACAGGAAGTTTACAGTCTCAATAAATATTCTGATTAAAAATAAATTCTGATTAAGATTAAACAACATGCAAAAACACTTTTAGGCTAAAATGGGTTTACAAGACTACAAAATTTACGTGATGTTAAATGTTGATTCAAAAAACTGCTGAAAGCCAACCTGGGTTAAGTATTGCAGTTGTTAACCTTTTCTCCCTTCAAATACTATGCAGTGTCTATACTTTTCCAGTGTTCCAACATAAGCATCAAACTCTTTCTCCTGCTTTCAAGGCAGAAGTCGTATTGCACTGGTGAAGAATTCTCCCCCACCCATGCACTCTGCCTTTTGAAGAGTCAGTTCAGTAAAGCATTGAGCCCATATGCGTGTATGCATGTGCCCACTGAAAAAAAAGCACCTAAATACATGGTTACAGGCTTAGTAAACGACAGTAAATTTACAGTACTGTTTCAAACTAGTTGTACACACCTAGGTAGTTTACTTGATCAACAACCTGATCAGTACAGACTTGAATTGTGCTCTCACCACTTCAACGCCACAATGAAAGCCACAGTTGCTCTGTGTCCTCTCTAGCTCCAAGAGGAAGATACCACCTCCAATGTTGGCTCACAAACCCATTTCACACACTAATGCGAATACTAATATTCTAGAACTCTTTTCCCACAAGACACAGCAGCTACTTCATGTTAGGTCCATTTATCCAACTAAGGTATTTCAACTGTTAGTGGTTTTGCAGAACTGAGCCTTACATGGTCCATCAACTTATGCCTTGATAACCACTGTACATAAAATATATCCTGTTTTTGAAGATGGGAGAAAGAAAAAGAAGAGAGCGTCTTTACAAGACAACAACTTTTAATTAAAACATATATTCCAGCTAACCTCATACAAGCAATTCAGGTGCCCCAAAAATGATCAGCTTATTAACACATGAAACTTAAGCTCTGAAGCTTGACCTCCCAGAACAGAAGAGAGCTTTGTCTTTTTCTGAAAGCTAATTTTAACAGCTATTTAGATCATTAAACCAACAAAATTGTTTGAGTGGAACTCAGCCAGAGCAACAGTGGTAGATATTGTGCTTTCCTACTTCCCAAAAATGTTATGGATTTCAACTTTTACCAACAACTCAAAACATCAGCTTTCAGTTCAGCTGTGAGATCCCCAAGCATGAAACAAGTACTGCTGTGTCAAATTTCTGTAATAGCAAAACTGAACAGTCTTAGATTTTTACCACAAGCTAGAGCATTAAGCGTGTTTCTTTCTATAAAAAAAATTGTTCTAATCCATTTTTATAAAGTTGAATTAGTACATTTTAAGATAATTTGTGGGATATTGTTATTATACAGTTTAAATATTATACAACATTATGCCACGTCTCTGGCATAAGAATAACAGCTACCATTATCATTAAATACCAGGTGGAGCTAATTATTCCAGGACATTTACTGCCACAACACAATTAAAAACTTATCCAACTTCTAATAGTCCCAAAATTAAAACTTGAACAACCTGGAATCAATTATTCATGTACATGCAGATCAAAAAAAAAAGACAAATTCTGTTAAAAAAACAAAACAAAACACACACCTAGAAAAAGTAATGCAAGTTATTTCATTCATGTAAGTTTTTCTACTTACCAAAAAAGAATCAGTGCTGTATTTTTATAGGTGATAATTCAGACTAAAGCTGTAATACAGCATCATTAGTGTATGCAGAACTACATCGTTTTTAAGCTAGATCTCTCTAAATCTTCATTTAGATAAAATGCAGAATAACATGGTTCTAATGAAAAATTGATATATTTACCCTTAATATTCTGTAAAGCAATTTCTAAATTAGTTCATGTATTACATAGGCACCTAACTGTAGTGATGTCATCTTGACTTTCAAACACTTGCAACTTAGCATCAGACAGCTCATCTCAGAAGTCTGATGTCACTAATAATGGCCCTCTGAGGTCACTTGTCAGGTGCTGGAAGAAGAAATGGAAAGAAAACTTGCACCCAAAAAGGTGATGCTACATTGAAAAATTATTGTTTGTCATGAATACAAACACATTTTAGAATTTTTTTTTGCCAACGTGACATTTTCTCCATAGCAAAATGGTAACAATTTAAAAAGCAACTAAAATATCGGCCGATTAGTTAACTGTGGGAACTTGCTGTTTTATAAAATATTATCTATATTTTCCCTAGGGAAGATACCCTTTCTTAGGAGGTGAAGTTGCACCTGCTGCCTTTGTTTGCTAACTGTACTTGTTTGAACAAGTACTTCCACATACAGAAGTCATTGCTAAACTACCAAGTTTCTCAAATCTGATTCAAGGAGGAAAGCCTTCAATTTTTGAAAAAAACAGATGTTTTATAATTTCTTCTAATTAAAACTTGGTAGGGACTTCCTGTAATCTTTAGGGTTTGGGGGCAGGAAGCCTATTTACTTATTTTTACATGAAATGATTAATTTTCTTTTCGTAAATGTTGAGAACGTACCCAGAAGGAAGCCCCCCGCAGCCATGTTGCCCCCTCAGCAGCTCCCTCAGCCGCAAACCCTGCACCTCCCCCGGAGGGCAGCCACTGCGGGATATTTGCATCGATGCTCCCATTGGCTGCAAAGATTATTTTGCATAAGCCAATCCGTGACTTGAGGCTGAGCCACCACCAGGAGGCACATACAAATCTGCCCGGCAACCGGCTAAAAACAGAATCGCTATCATGGCCTGTCACTGAGAGCGGGCATGAAAATGGGAGCAGACTGACTGCACACCAAGATACAACGCCTCTTCGTTTGTGAAGTTAACATGTATGAAAACACAACATATATGTCCTCCAGCAACCACATTTACCCCACAACTTTGCTACCATCTAGGAGATGCAGAGGAACCTCTGCAAACACAAGAGCTGAAGAGACACATAATCTTCAAATTTTGTGCTGAAAGCAAAGGTGTTAAATGCTGGTGTGACATACTTAGTCTCCGTTTTTTTTGTTTTTTTTTAATAAAAAACATAATTTTAAAAGCATTGCAGTCCTTACTATCTTTTTCAAATGAAAACAAACTGATATAATCTGCACATTATTTTCTTTTCTTCCTACTAATGAAGCACGTGAATTTTTAAGCAAGCATGAACAAACCATCTTACTTGGTCTGTTTTATATCCCGTCAGTTTGGTGATATGACAGAGTCATCCAACCCACTGCAACAGATGGAACTGAACTTTCATTAAATGTGGACTGTTTTACGCCTGATTTTTTTTTATTTTTTTGTCTCCTAAATTATTTTTTGGGAAGTCACATGCCACCACAGATAACACAAGAAGAATTCGCAGATTTACACTAAGGGACAATATGGAATTTGAAAAGGTGTGCAGACTGAACTAAGAAAAGAAACTGTTATTAGAAGACATCTTGATAATAAAAACAGGTCACATAATGCATGCAATTCTAAAATGCTTACGTAAATACATTGCTGAAGTTACTCAAAACAGGACAATGATCTACATCTACACACATTTTACTGTTTTCAAGCTACAAAACAGATATCCCCATCTACAAGTTCAAATTTCAGCGGCACCGCTGAACCGTAGGCATAAACTCTTCTGATTGGAGCTGAATCAAGTTAAGAGGTTTCCACGCTTTCTGATCCAACATTCCTGCCCTCTAGGTTTCTGCCCCTCTCATGCCATCTTTTTTCTAATAACTTTTTTTTTTTTTTTTTTTGAACCTAGACTATTTCATGGAACTGGGTTAAAGGTAGTTAAAAAACGATCAAGTGAAACTGTTGAGAAGAGCAACCCATTCATGCAGGGCACCTCCAGCTGCCTAATCCAAGTCTTCCACAGCCTGGGAAGTTCTGTCTGCCCATATCTTGTATATACATATTCAAATACTTGTATTTGCTACAAGTTGTAGTGATTAAATGAGGTGGGGAGGAAGAAAGCTGGCCAACACAGATGGTCAGTGTCAGACAGAGTATTGACAACAGTTGGTAGCTCTTGAATTACTCAACAAAACAGAATCACAAAAATTAACAAGAACAAACAAGGAGGAGGTTTAAGTAAAGGAAGGCAAAATCTGAATATCAGAAGTCTTTAAAATAGCATTAGCAGAAAAAGAAATATCAATTTCTTGTAAAAGCTACAATTTACGGAAACTTTATTACCTGTCTCTACTGTTAGAACTATTTGCCACAAACACTCTTTAAGCTACTCTAATGGTAGCTCGCTCCATTGTTAATAATCTTTATTAACAATTGCAGCTCCCTGCCCACAAAACAGTTATTCATTTATCAACTGAGGCTAAATATTTTCCAAAAGAAATCAGTATTGCAGAGGGACAGAGACTGGGAAAAAAAAGAAGGGGAAAAAAAAAGAACTTAGCTACCTAATATTCCATTCATTAACAGATACAAGAGAAAAAAAATCAAAATGACTGTTTTCAGTGCTAGCAACCCACTGTATTAGTATGCTAAGAACGCTAGATAATGCAGGTAGTGCATATTTTCACAATGATAAGCAGTCACTCTCTAATAGATTTCAATGGCAGTCAATTTCTTATCTACCAAGCATACAATAGAGTAAGATTTATTTATCCTAGTAAGAGTGTAAAGCAACAGATTGTATTTTCTTCAGTCAATGGGCAGCCAATTATTTTTCTGTATTTGCTGCTAAGCAAAGATTTGTTCCATGTCTCAAACCTGTAAACGCTTGTAAGAAAAGCTACCAAGGATATTACCCAAACTGCACTTTAAATGTTTCATCATCTAACATGTAAGCAACCACAGTATAGATTATTTTTCAACTTAACCATGCTCAAAAGAAGCTCTGCAAATGCATACAGATTGCAAGATGTAACAAATTAATCCTCTGCTAAAATGACCGAGGTATAGGAAGCAGAAAGTGAACGGCAGACACAAGATGGCTTCTTTATGCAGTTCCAGTCATACAAACAGACACGAAGAATAGTTCAACTAGTTTTCAAAGGTTTTTGATAGCAAAAAGTATCCCGAAATGGTATTGATTCTAGCTTTTTTCATCCTTTTTACAACCATCAATAAAGTATCTGCAGGGTAGTCAACAGCTTTATGATACAGCCGTATGTGGTATGCCAAAGAAGTTCTTTGGAGACCAAACACAACATCTCAAATATAATTGTTACTGAATATAACAATTTCTTTTTTCATCACCTTTTTTTGCTTTCCACACTTGAAATTCCATGAAAGTAAATAGCTAAGTTCTGAAATAATGTCAAGTCAGCTGTAAGTGACACAGTTAAGCCTATCTGCATGCAGCAAACCATGATATGCCCTACTGATTTCCAAAGCACTGCCTTATGCCTAATCCTAATGCATCATGTCAACTCAGTTATATACTCTGACAAGCAAAGTTATTTGAACAAAAGTAGGGAGGACCAGATAAATGTCTTGAAAGTAATCACTCAGTTGTGGGGATAATCCTTTTGTACTTTTTTTTTTTTAAAACTCTTCCCACCGATAGTTTTGACTGAATATTAGTGACAAAATTTGCATCTACTCCATATAAAGTGTTGATATTACATTATACAGCATGTAATCATGCTTGGGTATGACAAATGAAATTAAGCAAGAATATAATGCAAGCATTTGAGGCTGCACATGAACTCAGATCAGGGAACTGAGCAGTTAAAACCAACCTTACTGATGTTAGTTTAACCCAGCCAATATAGAAAAACCCAGCCAGCAGAGAAAAAAAAGTCTTAGATCAGTTGCCTGATGCCATTCACCATGAAGCTGCACTTAACACTTGAGCCAGCACAAGATAGTGGGCAGAAGAGGAAACACAGCACTGCTTCTGTTAGATAAGCCTGTCACATACCAGCTTTTGCATACCAATTTACATTACCTGTATAACACTACAGCACTAAGCTAGATCAAGGAGCTTAACCTTCATTCATATATGTATACACACACACACACACACACACACACACACACACACACACACATAAAGGGACATGCAATAGAAGAGCCTTGGGTTTTCTGGGTTTAGATGCATCATGAGCCAAGCACCCACTGTAATAGAAAAGGAGACCTCCTAGAGGTTGACAGAGCACTACGAGTGGCTTATGAAGTCAGCTTCATCTGCTTTTTCAGGCTTTTTATGGATGAGGTAAGGAAGCTGTTCCCACAAAGAAACATATAGCTGGTCTTTTCAAGTGGAAGTCTTCTTACTTATTTTTAAATATTCACTGCTTTCATGTCAGAGGAGTGCAATATGTGCAATAATACTAATTCCCTCATATATAAAAATATGTAGTTATTTCTTGAACACTTCAAAAATAAATGTCATAAAATAGCAGATTAAAAGATGTGATTTAACTTCTGGCTTTGGACTGTACTAGATTCTTCAGTGGTAGAAGTATCTTAAAAACACACAAAGCTTTCAGACAGAATATTAAAGAGAAAGGGAAAGAAATTTTGCCTCTGTTCCATGGACAATAACAAGCTCCTAATGTGAAATTGTATTTGAAATGTTATTTTTGTTCTTTTTTTGTAGTGGATAGCAAATGTTACTTATACCTGATATTATGAGTACCACGAGTGTCTATCATTACAGTAAGTATGAAAATCCATACTGTCTGATCCCTCTAAAAAGATTTCAGTAAAGCATCCTGCAGTAAGTGTAAACATTTTTTTCTCTATTAAAGAAAAAAAAGAAAGTTTTTTATTGATCATAAATATGTACATACTAAGCTTTTTGCCAAGTGACCTGAAGGTAACCAAGTCTGTTTTTACTAACATTACTTTGTCACTTTAGGTCAGGTGACAAACTTTACTCCATAACATTCTTAAGTTTTCTTACTCGCATGAAGCCAGAGCTACATGTATACAAGCTGTAAAACTGTGTGTTGAGCTGTGGAGAGTCGGATTATTTTAGTTACCTGGATATCTATTTTAAATAAACCAGGAAAAAGTATTTAATAAGAGTATATTTAGATCCAACAGCAAGTTTGGATAGCTCTAGCTAACATTCAGCTATCATTTGTTAGCTGTAAGAAAACACCAAGTTTCTATCAAAATGATCATCACAAAGTTGAGTAGCACATCAATGAAAAAGGTCAGACTGCTGAGAAAAAAATCAATGTCTAGTTTGCCAGAGTATTTTTAAGGGAATATAACTATTGAAACTTGAAATGGCTTAGCCTAAAGCTAATTACATCTTACATAAACATGATTTGCAAAATTCATGCATCTGCATTTGATAATCAAAGAAAACAGTCATTTATGACAAGGACCAAGAGGGAGAAGTAACCCCTTAAGGAGTCACCGATTATCCCAAAACTCGAAATTCCAAATCTTTAACAGAGGTTTGACAGCATTAAAGAAATGTGGTTCCACCGTCCCCCCCCATCACTATTGCTACAAAGATGAATAACTGATTTCCCTGGCCCTATTCCCTGAAAACAGAAAATTTAATTGGAGGACTCATACATGAACTAGGAAAATAGAAGCAGAAGAACTCCCCCAAACGTTAGTTTTGTTTGGTATATACACCAAATAAGCTGGAACTTGTGCTCATCTAAACCTCTTCACGAAATATTAAAGAGCTTACAACTAATCATTTATGCTTTTTAATTATGTAGTACAGTATTTCACAGTAACTATAAGAATAAATCTTTCTGTGCAGTTAGTATCTTGATTCAGGGCTTAAAATTACTTCTAGGGTTTACTACTTCAAGATAATTTGGAAATATACAGGACAACAAATAAAAAAACCTAACCTAAGTGTGCTGTAATGTGGTTGCACTAAATTGCCAGGAGGCAATTACATGCTAATTAAAATTTAATGTAGCTTTTCTATCTCAGAAGAACTAGTATCCAATGACGTATTTGACATTCAGGGACACATTTCAAACAATGACACATAAAGGTAGAGAAGTTTTGAGCATGGCGTTCCAAATACACATATTGGTGAACTAGCTTACATTAGATAACTCTCTCCTTTTGCTGGTTACCTGCACAGTTACACCAGTCATCAACCCAGATATCAAATACAGATAAAGACATGCAGAAAATCTGACACATTTATAATATTAAAATTACTTCCAATCAGGTATTTTAGATATGATCATTCTGATCTCAAATGATTGCATCCACCCCATTGAATGCCTAGGGAAGAACTTCAAACATGAAGTACCAAATACCGTACTAGGTACAGATGTAATTAATTATGCGTGAATTCAACAGCAATTAAAAAAAAGCAGTTAAACAGATGGAAATAAATTCCAATGTATACAAAAAGCCAAAAATTCCCCCCAACATCAATTTTCGACAAAATCTTTTTACCCCATTTGTCTTGTCTGTCCTCAGACACACTTCATTTTGAGTGAAAAAAATCAAACGTCTCCCAGATTTAGACTACCAGAGAGGGGAAAAAAGCCCACATACTTCATGCAGGTGAAGAGGAAAAACAGTAAAGGAGAAAGACAGGGAAGACAGGAAACTGAAATCTATCTGCATTATGCAAAAAATTAATTATGCCCAAAGTGAACAGGCAATTAAATTTATTTTTATTATGCTTGGTACTTTATGACCCCAGTACTAAGACAATGATCTGATTGCCCCTCCACTGAACGTATCTAACTTTGCAACATATCAGTGAGGTTTAGAGGTACTTATTTTACTGATGGAGAACTGAGCCATAGAGAAAGAATGCTAACTGGTGTACCTAAAATTGGACAAAAAGCCTGGACAAAACAGGAAAAAAAAAACAAGTTGCAACTTTCAAGTCTCCCCCTTAACCACTCCTTCATTTCATTTATGTCTTGGTTTAGTTAAAAGTTATAACAACATTATCTTCCAAACTGACTCTCAGTTTGTAAGATCAGGTCTCACGTTAGATTAGATCCTTCTAAAGAAAACTGACCATTACCTGAGTATCACGGCCTTGGAAAATAAGAGTGACATATACCTTTTTTTGCCTACACATTTAGATTTGTAAGCTATTAGCACAACTTAAACCTGTATTTTGAATCGGTCCAGCACTCTGAGTTATTTTGACAAATATAAAGAAACTATGAGGATATCTTTTTATTTGATACAGTTATGCAGAAAGGACACACAGAAAGGACTGCATTTGGCAAGAGTTTTGTGCCATCTGTTGATTTGTAAACATTTGTGAGGTTGTAGTTGCACTTTCTGCAGAAGCAATCCTACGTCCCACACTATCAAGGTTGAGACTTTTTTTACAGTGCTTAAGTCAGTTGGAGCCCAGTTCCTAGGCTATCTTACAATGACTGAAGGTTCCTAGTTATTCTACATGACAATTGCTAGCGTTAACAAACCATTTATGTTTGCTTTTATTAGCAACTATTTCTGAATAATCAAGCTGCTGACCTGCTACTGGGGTGGGGTGGGAAGTACATTAAATAAATAACTACAGAACAGTCAATAGTGTAATCATCAGTACCTTTTAAACACATTTCAAGGAATAGAACCCATGGTAGAAATAACTAGAAGAACAGCTGTGATCTGTATTTTTTCCATGGTAAACACAGGTAACTAGATTGAGCCTTCTGTCCTTCAAATAAAATTTATGTTTGGTATGGCTGAAATACAGTTGAAGTAATTTGTGGAAGTGATGGTAATAAACACTCAATTTAATTTTTGCTACTGGATAGCATCTTCTCTGGGACAGGTTACTACTAAGGAATTGCAAAGAGTAGCAATATGAACACGGGCATGACTACAAAAGACGCAACACAAGCGCTGCTCTCTGGTACTGGCCAGAACAAAAAGGCAAAAAGGCAAAATGAAAAAGCTTTATTGCTGTTCATACTCATTTCAGGCCAGCACAGAAATGTGACTAGGAGGAAGAAAAAGCAATAAGCAGACAGAAAAACAAATACCCCCCCCCCAAAAAAAACCAAACAGGAAGTGTTCTATGTATTTGCACCTTAACAAACAAGTAACAAAGCAATGAAAATGGGACTTTCTTCCAGTTCTGTATAACTTAATCTTGTCACTCTCTCTCATGACAGAAAAGAAAACATCTCCTCTGGCTTGTCCAAAATTATACATGTGCCAGTTGACCAGCTGACAGCTGCTAAACAAAAAGTTACTGTATAATAGTCCTGTATTTACCTCAGTGGGAAGATTTGATTTGAGATTCCTTCTACTTGCATCCAACTGGCAATTTTCATAAAGCCTGTAGGAAATTCCTTTGATATTGCTATACCTTTTTCAAGTTTGATTAAAATCAGTTAGCAGGTCAGAAGTTACGAACAGGAAGAAGTGACAGAGCAACAGGTCTGATTTTATGACTATATAGAGTGCATTAGCTGGAAGGTATTTAAAAACAACCCTCTAAAGGGGACCTTTAACGATGGACAGATGACCGTTCCACCTGTCTTCTGAAGGAATTTTACATCTTCAGCAAGGGAGCAATAATTGAAGAGTTGAGGAGGTATCTTTCAGAGTAATCCTTCCAGTAATCCTATCTTCTACTAATACGTTAAGCCACTTAAAACTAAATGAACAGAAGAAAGGTACATCTGTTCAGCAAAACAGACATGCCTTGGAGAAAATGCAATCAACTGACTTTCCATCTTGTAGATTTTCTGGTTGTAATTAGACTCTTAACTTATGGATCTAGTTTTATTGTACAGAGTTATAATTATAATCCTTGTCTTTGGAAGCTGAGCAATACATGCACATAGTACAAGATCAGGCTGAAATAAGCAGAAGCAAACTTATCTTTAGCTACCTTCCTTCCGGGAAAAGAAAGTAACTTGCCTGGCATCTCCAGTCAGGTACGCAAAAAGCTGATGCAACCAAAATGAGACTCTGCTTCTGAAATGTAATTTCTTATTTATATGATACAAGCCACACAGACATCTATCAGATCTGAGATATGAATTCCAAGTGTGTGACTTCTGGTTCTTTGGCCAACCGACAAGATCAAAGCTTTATTGCATCTTCTTCTTGAGTTCCTTTCTTTGTTTACCATTCTGACATGATGAGATACACCATTCATTCAGTGAACACTGCAGATAAAAATACTGAGAAACACGCTTGAAGATGATGCAAGGAGTGCTAAGTTCAACAGAACCTTAAAAAAAATTCTTCAAGTTGTATTAAGTAGTTTAGATATAAACAGATAAAGCTGGCAGTTTTAATAGCTCAGGGTGAAGTAGGAGTAATGAAAAGAGAGGGTATGTTTCAGCACTTCTGTGTTTTTGTTCAGCAATACTCTACATAACAAGCTAGACAAATACAATTTCAAGTAAACACTACTCTATCATTTTTCTGTTTTAAGATACTTTGCTAGGCTTAACCTTCCCCTACCAGTATGGGGTCTTTGTTTTCAGAAGTCTAAATCAGGGGGCACTGAGCAACTACAAGACTTTAAAATTCCTGTCAAAAAAGTAACACCTTTAATGCCAAGAAATCAAATGGAATAACTTAAGGGAGAAATGTGAGGATGTGGGATGCAATACATTTTTTTAATTAAGTTCCTCTCACCTACAAAGCTTGCTGATTTAAAAAAAGTACTGCTAAAATTTCCACCAATTCAGATTGTGTTTCTATACAAAAATTTCAACTGTCACATTCTATTTCCTCATCTTTCTTTTTAATCTGAAAAACTTCATTTCAGAAGAATGTTCTAAACAGTTCAAAAGTTGCACCAAGAAGAAATAGGATTTCAAAATATGTTTGCAATGGGAAATCTTAAAGTCAGGAAAAGAAGAGATGAGGCTGCTGCCAGTAGGGGTTTCCAGAACCAGTCTAAGAGCACACAATACAGCTGAATAAATCTACAGCAGGGAACACAGTGCAAGCGTCACAGAAGACAATTAGGACTGATGCAACTAGAAAAAAAATAAGTTATCCTCAGACATCATAAAATAATTTTTTCCACTTCTCTTAATGTACTAATCCAGTAACTAATCCAGTGTAATCCTGTATCAAATTCTTTAAACATGTCAAGGATCAGAAAAATTAGAGCTTATCACTAATCAAATACAAAATGTAACACCAAAATATTAAATATTAAAAGATGTTACCACTAGGAAAGTATCAATTTGCAAAATTAGTTCTGTTGTCAGGTTGTTGCTTCCCATTCCTGACAAAGGCATTCTGAAGATTTACCAGTGTTGCAATGGGGAAGAGATTATCAAATTTTATGAAGAAAACTGGCTTCCTTAGACATCCTTCCCCAGACAGACTCACTTCACTGCTGCTGTAAGCACTTGCTGTATTCATCTGTGGCCGAGACAGAACACCCACAGTTGCTAAGTAACATGTCTTAGCTTCATCTCAATTTTGCCATTTGCCATTTGGGAATACTTGGATGGAACCTAAGGCTCTTTTAATAACCTTATCTTTTTTTCCCCTCTCTCCTTTTCCAAAGATCTGTAGCGCACTAATTAAATAGCATCACATGTCAAGTGAGAAAACAAGCTTCTTCCAACTGTTTTATGAAATGTGATGCAGTAGAATTTTCAAGGACCAGTCAATAGTTTTTCTTTAAATGCACAAATCAGCCTATAGAGTAGTATAACTTTTAGACAGATTAATTCTGTTTCGATAATCTTCTACCAAAAAGATTTGTCTCCTAAGTTTGCACACTATGCCATCAAAAGTCAGAGCTAGCAAAATACTAGAAAAAGTGAGGGGAGTGAGGAGTGAGAAGTGGGGAGAGATATTTTCTTCTCCTGTACTTTTCTAAATACCTGTGTTTCTTCTGAAGATGAAATATATATTTGAGTGTTTGCATGTGCTAAGAAATGACTATGACAGTGTCACTGAAATCCCACCGAAAATTCCAACCACTGTTCTGCCTTTTCTCCTTTCAAGGCAGCAAGAACAGAAAGGAGAAGAGATGCTAACAGTAACAACAATAACGAAAATTTCAAACCACAGCACAGTTTCTGATACTCCTTAAAGCGTATTATCCGGATGTGCTAAGTGAGTGACTACCCACATGGAATGTACTGGACGGGGGGAGGGAACACCCACAACCCAAAAAACTCTCCCAACCCCCCCACAGCCTAGAATCCACCTACTTGACTAGAGGACTGCATTTGCAGAACTGTCATCTAACCCAGTGATGCTTGCTATGAAACAATGCCTTACGGGACAGTAGCCTGCACCCCGCCACATGGTTGTTCTGCACATTTCAGATACAGAGATATTCTTCAAAAGAAGAAACAAGTCTTCCAGACCTCTAGCAGCATGAGCACCAGCACAGCTATGCAGCTCTATCTTAAATAGCTTATACAATGTTCACACATACCTCAGAATGAATTCTTATGAACTCTCTCCTGATGTTATTAAGCAGCATTTAAGCATTAAGAAGTATGCCTGATTGTCTTGTAATATGAACTTTACTACAAGAACTGTATGCAGCATCATTTCCCTTTGGACTAAGTAAGAATCAGGGAAGCATGTGAGGAAAGGATGAAATTGTAACAATTAGGGGCAGGCTCTTAGGATGAGAGGTATAAATACAGCTATACTTTTATGAAATACTAAATAAATGGAATCAAGCATGCACTTCAGGCTACAGCTATTCAAGTCATAGCCTTAAACTGATCAGGGAGAAAAAGTAGGTGCTCATTTAACTGTTCAAAATGGCAGATGATAAACCCAACTAATGTTACACATACACCCCAAGGGCACAGATTAACAAAATATTGATCTAACAGTAATCTAGCTATTGCAATTTCTCATCTTGCAATATGAATCTTGATAAAAAAGGGGTCAGCTAGAGAGTTTTATATTAAACTCCTAGAAATAAGAAGTCCTAAAAGATTTCAAAGCAGTATCAGATTGCCAAGAGAAACTGTTCACAGAAAGAGACTTTCCATCTTTATTTCTTATGTAAGTCAATCTAGCAGAGGGTTTCTTGCTCTACAGTAGAATCTTCCGGGGGATTTTCAGCCAGAGTACATAGCAAGAGAGAAATCAAGAAAGAACTGAGAAGTTTACGTGTACAGAAACTACATAATCTATTCTAGGTCTATTAAGACCTTCCTTTTCGTCTCAGAATTTTCTGTATCAGAGAGGCATACATCAATTGTATCTCCAAGGAAAGAGATGTTTTAGAGACATTTCTAAATATCCCTAAGAAAATATGAGTCTGAGAATATCATCTTGCTGCAAAACCCAGAAACAATTACTCCTTGAAAGGAGGAGGACGTGGTTCTTCCCTTTCTATGAACATAAACGTTGCTGTTGTACCTGAACTCTGGCGCAAAAGTAAATTCCTGGCACAGCAGTCGGAGAGCCTCAGAACTTTTCCTAGGAATCTTCACAAAGAAAAAGTATTCCATGAGTTTAAAAGATGGCATAACTGGATTCCCCAGCCTCAGCTGGAAGTAACATCCCCAAATGCCTTGATAAGGGTAAAGGACAGAGACTATGTTCCATGCCTGATCTTTTCACCCATTTCACAAGAGAGGGTCTGCTGGGATGCTTATGACTGACATACTCAAACACTGTCTCCCATCTAGATACAGTTTGGCTTAAAAAATGTTCTGCATCATCCAACTGCAAGAGTAAGTCCCAGAAATCTGAAGAATACTTTTGGCAACATGTCTTTGATAAAAAGCTTCACTTCAGTTAGTCATTCTTGTAAGTTCTTATTGACTTAGGTACTTCCGAAGAGTGTGGATTTCTGTGATCAGTAAACCATAAAGAGCTTTAAAATTACTCCAAGAAAGCTGGTTACTTAAAAGGATGATCTCACCTGGATTGACCTTTCAATCCCTGGTCTCTATAAATAAATTGTTATAACTACTAAGTAGCTGACTTTTATCTTTTGTGTGGTGGGATGACCAAACGGCAAGATCCATCCCAGTGGTAAGATACCTCTACTAGGAATCTGAAATATTTCCTGTAAATTATATGCATATTGTTGATACTACAAAGCAATATGGACTTCTAACAAAAAATAATGAAAGTGAAAAACCTCTGTACTCTAAAGACATTTCTTCTCCACAACCAAGAAAGAATCTACCTTTCCAGAACCTCAATATCCTACAGATAGGTCCTTGAAGAGGAAACAGAAAAAAAGAAAATTATATGTGAAGTGTCCTCCTGACCTTCCTTTTGTACACAGCATGCTCTGGGTATTCTCAGTCCATGTTTCTTGCAAAAAGAGAACTGCAAAATAAAGAGCACAAAGATGTTTTATCAGATAAACAAAGACTTCTACTTTTCACCTGAAGGGACCACAGATTTCATAGCAGATCTAGGCCAACTTAAACTTCCCGAAGTATTTCTTATGTGTTGACTTAGGAGGATCTTCACTAATGACCCCAACGAGGCTTGCAATTATGTAAGATGCACAAAAAATACTCTGAAAAGTTATTCCTGTCTTTTAACCTCTCATCCAGTATTATTATTTTTAATTCTTTTCCTGTGGAACTCTTTTCAAACAAGACTATCAGTCCCAGTTTGCACTAAGTCACAATGTCAACTGTGCATGAAGCTGGCAATGAACTTGTAGACAAAAGGAGGAAGTCAGCATCTTTTTATTGATGCAGCAACAGGTGATACTGCAATCCACAAAGCAGAACTCTGTAGGCTGTAATAACAGAAATGGCAAACCTACCAAGCATGAAGGCATACAGCTGTCAAGCATTCTGTGCCACTTCTCCTTAACAATATTCGAGGTCTTTAAACATTCTAGAATCTATCTTAAAAGGATATAGGAACCAACACTCCCCTGTATGGTAACACTGGGGAAAAGAACGGAAGAGAGGAACACTTTATTTACTGGCTATCTTTGTTTGCTGCTGGCAAGGTGTTAAAAGTAGGAGGGATGACAAAGAATGTTCTTGCAGACAAATGACTATATACCCCAGAATGTTTAGCAGGGCTGACTGGTAAGATCACAGGCACTAGCCTGGTGGACTAGAGAAATACATCTAGAGACATGATCCTCTTGAGACCCCTGCTGCTCAGAAAGAGTGGGTCCGGAGTCCCACTTCTACTGCCAGGGTTGCCTCCATAAGGGGAAAGCAGGTGGCATGCTCTGATGGAAGTAAACAAAAACACATTTCTTTCAGCAATAAAGTTATTGTTTTGGTTGCTTCTGCAGATCTTTAAAAATAAACAAACAAGACATTACAAATTCATGAAGTACTGTGAATCTGCATGAAAGATCAAGCCAGCATTCACAGTAGTATACAATACCAAAAGAGGAGCTGCCAGTTGAGGTTGACTGATCTATCATTTGGCACTGATTTTGTCAGAATGGTCCATAAAATGTTTTCTAGAGAACTCAAAATAACTGTACAAAAACATCCCTAATTTTACCATTGGGGGGGGGGGGAAGATGGCAGTTGAAGCAACAATCCAGAAGCACCATCATCACAAACAAGAAGAATTTATGCAACTATTTTGTATGTCTTACAAGGCTTGTTTTCCTAAACTCCATATAAAATTATATAGAGAAAAAGGCACTTGTGTAGGGTCACTTAGGACAGGGTGATCGCCTATGGTAAAGTTCCATCTTTTTTCTCTAGAATGCTTCCTAAGCACCACCTAAAAAGTTAGATGCCAAAAGTAGGCAGTGTGAATAATACTCAAGAATGTTGCCACTGACAAGTGGTATCAAAGCCTCACAGGAAAGCTGTCTTGACCTCTGAAGATTTAATCTTAACTGTAATAGCTTAACCCCCAGGAAGTCTGCCAAATGCAGAAAGCAGATGGAGACTCTCTGAAGAAAGAAATAGGCAATTCAGTAAATGAAAACCTCTGTACTACAAAGCATGAACTGTAAACAAGGTACTTTATTTGTGATTCAGAACTCTAGCTCTGTATTTACCAACCACTAGAAAAGGCACAGTAGATCCAGCCTATTGTATTGTGGGAAAGAGTATACTTTGAATTAAGAATTCTACACTATATCCCGATTTTGAAATCCTGCTGAAAACAGAAGATCACACTGTCTTCTCTTTCATCTACCGAGAATTTTTTTTTCCTTCTGATGTTAAAGCTTTCTGATTTATTCTGAACAAAGTTCCTACACAGGTTGGCTTTTGCCTGCTGAACCAGCAAGCCACAATGCTTTCTTTCTCTAAGGAAAGGACTGCAGATTCACCTTATTCCAAGTCCTCAAGGGGTGAATTTCTCTTTCAACAACTGCACACATCAATATACATCAACTGTCTCCTCTCGCCATGTGCTGGCACACACCACAGCTGAGCTGTTTCCTGATCATTGTGCAGACAGTAACTCCAGATTCTCCTCATGATTCTGTATGTGTGACAATCCCTTTGTCGAGTTTGCACTTGTCATGATAAACAGATCAGGTCAGTTTATGTACCCAGACGGTCAGTATTAACCTGGTCATACTCACTTGTCACCTGAACTACTCAGAGACCTTCTCAGGGAAGAATTTCTCTAAATAAAGAAGATGTTGAAGAAAGTTTAATAGAAGTAATTGAACCAGATAACCTCCTGAGGTTTCTACTAACCTGAATATTCTTTGAAAGTTGTCACTAACATCTTGAAAAATCTTGTACAGCCCCAGTGAAGACTGTTTGAACAAAAAACTACTGATCCATGAGAGGTAGTAAAAAAGCGTGTTTGTTTTGAGAGAACAAGCGTTCCTATTTTTTTTTATTTTCTCCTCTGCAATAAGGCAAATTACTGCAAATCTTTTAACAATATTCAAGATTGCAAACGTGTCAGGGAAGCGTTAAAAGTTCTTTTTTCCTCTATTTGTGAAAAAAACAATAACAAAGCATCCCAACTCATCCAGCTATGACATTTTGTTTCTGAAAAAGGCTTCGCTAAAGAAGCCATCTAAAAAGATGACATGAAGATGTTAAACAGCAATACTACCAACCTTCTAAAAATACTAGTAGCACTTCTCCACGAATGATAAAACCTTCCAAGTATCCTAATGGCAATGAATGGGTGTCAAATTGTGTTGACTATCAATACAGAAGTATTGGTACAGAAAAGGAGATTCTTTTCTAGAACTAAGCCCAGATTAAAGGTTTAACTTCTCCTTCTCTTTTAGCAGAGGCTGGATTACTAATTTATTCTAGTACTGGTCCAACAAAAGAAGTGGTTATAATAATAAAAGTGTCTACAATAGTAGAAGTCACGGATAATGCTTAATTTGCTTAAACTTTTTCATTCTGTTTGTAAGCTAGTCCAGCAATAGGTCTTCTTTCTATATCACCATTCACATATATCATCATCCTTATATAGAGAGAAAGAATGAGATTTTGAGTGAACCCTATAGCTATAATACTCAGCAGTGTTTCAGTTTTGTCTGGAAGAAGCCTTCATCCCATGTTGGAGTGTTTCCCACCTAAAAAGAGCGATAGGCAATAAGAATTTACCTCAGACTGGTCAAGTAGTATGCTCTTCCTCTTCTGCAGAATTTCTGTACCACCTTTTTTTTAACTGAATATTTATTGGGGGGGGGGGGGGGGAAGGGGGCCACTGTCCTGTCAAATAACTTTCTCTCTGGAACTACATCAAAACCAGCAGGCTGCTATGCTTCCTGATGGACAGTATTAGGATATTCTCTCCAAAATGCCACCAAGAGAAACAGATTTTACTTAGTGTCTTTTAGCAGAATTCTCACATGACAGTGACTGGAAACTGCTTCCTCTGCTATTCTCAGTGAGTTTGTCAACCAGAACCTTAATGAATTTTCTCATTCTCCATCTCAGAGTAGTTACAGAAAAGAACAATCCAGTGGCTGTACTTTTTGCTAGGGCTGCATATTTTTTGATTCATAGTGAGACCCAAGTTTAATACTACTTGATTCTCCTTATCATGTAGAGCAAAATTTGAGCTAGGATTCCCCTGATTGGCAAAACTGTGGGTTTATTCTTTAGAGTTTAAGCATGTTTGAGATACTGACTTCAAAAGGGGCACTTAAGACACTTTTGCTTTGTTCAGTGGAGATCCTTTGTTGTGGTCAGACTGTGTTCAGCCTACAGTCAGAGTACCAGATTCTAAACCAAGAGATCCAAGAACTGCCATCAGCTTTCTTTCTCAACTGAGATGCAGCGGGGCTGACACTGCTGGCATGAAGCAGCTCTGGTTCACTTTGAAACCGGGCAAGGAAGATGGAGGGTGAGGACAAGCGAGCACCGAGCTTGAGGGCCTATTCCTCTGCCTTAGAGTACTGTTGGTAACTCCTTATTGCCACAATAACCACAGGAGAAAAGCGGAGGAGCTCCTTTAGTCAGTTCAGATTTTGTGGTCTTTTTTTTCACTCCTATCCAGGCAAGGAAGGGTCACTTCTAAGTGGAGGATGTTTTCCAACTGAGGAGCTGCCAGCACTTCTCTAAACCACTCTTCTTAAAGTTGAAAAAATCCTGTTCCAGTCTGAACACTTTAGAGGACCTGAGATTTCTCGGGGGTGGGGGGGTGTATAATGTATACATTCAAATTTAAGTAAGGACAAAAATCAAGTTTGTTTCTCCTTTCCTGTTTTTCTTTCAATCTGCATCTTACTGAGTGTACTGAGACAGTGAAAAGGAAGACAGACCTAAAGGCAGTAAAGGCAGTAAGGCTGTATATTCAGACTAAATGACATTGCTGAGACAGAACCACCTCATAGCACACCATAACTTCCACATATTTATAGACCTTTCTCACCATTATTCTACATGGACATAGATTTCTGTAAAATCAACAACAACAAGAATGCTTTCCAAACCAAAAGTAGCAATATTCTTAGACTCCACCCCCCTCCAAACAAACAAACAAACAAACAATCCTCCTCCAAAAGTAATGTCCTTGACAATAAAGAATTTGTCATTTTTCCATATCCTTTTCAAATATGGTCTTTCCCTGAGATCATCAAAACTTGTTTTACAGTCACTGCATATATTTACAGGATTGTTGACACTGATGTGGAGGATCCATGTGCATTTTTGCAGTGACAAATTGTACAACCCCATTCCTCAGTGAGTCATTCCCACCCTTATGCCATCTTTATTACGCTGGTGGAACAGTTTGTATGATGCAGCAGACCGGGACATTAAACTTTTTTTGGGGGTGTGTGTGGGGTAAATAGCCTTTCAGAGATCAGTTCTCCAATCCAGCTCCTTGCTGTGCCAACATAAGGGACAGAATGGCAAGATTTGGGAACATGCAGTTAGAAAAAGTTAGAAAAGTTACAAGGGTTGTTGTAACAATGCTGATGCAAAGCGTTGGAAACCTTAGCAAACCTTGGCAGTCTATTTCCAGCTCATTTTCAGTCTATTCAAACAGTGAATCTCTACCAATGTGTGAAGTTCCTTGAGCTATGCTGTCTACATGCATTTTCCATGACATGGTTACACACAAACTTGCAGCTCAATTTCCTTCTCCCTGTACTCCTACATCACACACCTGTGCACCCACTTTTCCCAGTGCTCAACAATACAGAAAAGAAAACACACACTTTTGGCTCATCAGAGTCATTTTACTGCCACAAAGACATCTGAGCTGCTCAACATTATGCGGTGTTTAATGATAAACCAAAACTAGTAATAGATAGGTCTTAAAATGTCACTGTAAACCAGGAAAAAAAAAAAAAAAAAAAAAAGAGAAAACTGTCAAGCAAGCCAGTCTGTGTAGCTGAATAACAGCAAATATCCTAGCTGTCCCAAGCCAAGCCATCCCAGCTCAATCTGTGACCTCAGTCTTGAGGACTGCTCTGAAGTTAAAAGAAAAAAAAGTGAGAGGACAGAGCAGCTCAAGGAATTGCAACTACAGTTTAAACTTCTCTGAATGGTTGCAAATTTGCATTTGAAGATGACCATGATCACCTCGCTGCACCTGCGGACCACTTTCAGAACTTGATGTGGGTAGGTTCTGAACAGAATCAACTGTTCTGCTCATCATGGTATCCAAAGGGCTGCCCTGAAAAACATTTAAAGACAGCCATGCTGCACAGGATGGATTCAACTCTCACTGAACAGGGAAGCTCTCACCATCCTTGGCTGATTCATCTCTGCAAACTTCCAAGATGCTTTGATGCAGTCCAATATCCAACTAAACAATTCTTGGACAGACACAATGATGTTTTTGATTTTTTGGTAATGGAAATAAATAGCTGAGAGATTTTCCAAAAAGTTTTGGTTCTGCACAGATAACAATCTCAAGACTCTCATATCAAATACACGTACAGACGCTTCAACACTTGAAAGACCAATGCTTTAAGAAAAATTAAGAGAAATCTTCTAAATAAGATGAAGTACTATGAGCAACATGACTGAAGACTTTGAATAATTCCTCAGAGATCTCGCTCAGTGGAAACACAGTATGGAATACATCAATGCCTGCCAAAACTCACCCTTCCCCCTCCTCAAACAAAGAGCCACAAAAAGACTTCATCTAGTAGCAAACTGATCTAAGTTTGGACTCAAGCTATTAGAATAACAAGGACTATGTTTATAACTCACTGAGCAATCAAAACTAGTACAGAGGAAAGACTGGTTAAACATGCAAAAACAATTCAACACCACGTAGAGAAAAACTTATCTTCCACAGGCAGACAGAGAAATAACGCAGTTGTATACTTCCTAAATAAGGCAGATAAACAAGTCAACTTGCTTTGCCTTAGCAAGTTGAGAAAGAGAGAAAAATCATAAGAGAAAAGATCTGTCACAGCAGCATACCAGAAGTTTCATGGTGGAACCTCTGTTACTTTCTTGTCCATTCCATTGCTAAAAGCTTCCCAATATCTAAGTTAAAAGTAGCAAGGTACATGAATCAGCATGCTGACACTTCTTTGCAAAGTATATTCAGAGCCTGTACTACTCCTGTGATAAAGGGATAAACACAAATCACCTGTCCACCCTAGGAACTCCTGCATTCTCTGGGGATATGAAGAGCAGTGCTGGAACTCCAGCACTCTCTGGAAAATGTGAGTGTACCCGTACAGTAACAGAAAAGACTTCCATCTACGTACAAGAAATACTTGGAGATAAGGAAATCTGCTTGCAGGCTTGAAATAGCAATGCACATGCCTTGGTAGCGAGTCGTTACTTCTCCAAATTTGGGTGCGGAAGGTGCCACCAACAACTATGAAACACGGGATAAGATGGGGCAGAAGTGGATTCTCTCTCACGTGGGAGAGAAAACCAGCTTCTTTGTGTCTCATGTGACTCATGTGAATCTCATGATTCTCTCTACATCACTTACCATGCATGTCCTTAGTCCGATCACCCTAGAAGATATCCTTGAATCTTACCGTGAAGAAGATATGAAATATGTTGGTCTTAGACAGGTATCAAGAAACAAGATGAGTGTCATCCATCTCTCTGCTTTGAAGTCATAAGAGTAAGGGGATGGTCAGAATTCTGCATAGAGGTAATAAGGGTTTCCAGTGCCAAGAACTGAATTCTAAAAATAGCAGAACATTTGGCACCAAAGGGTAATCTGGAAAAGGAAGTATCATGTTCCTGAGGTTTCCTGCATTCTAAAAGTCTTGATTCTCAGAGAGATAATCAATAACCAGGCTAGGCATAGAGGAAGTCTCACCAAAAACAAAGTCAGAATGCTCAGATTTTGACAGGATCTGTGGATGTGCTTCATCTTGCACTGCAAATGTTTTTCTGCTTCTTAGGCTTTGCTTTTTTCAGCTTCTCCGGGGAATACACTTCTTCAAAGGAAGGCATGTGAGCTTCCATGGGAAGGGCTTTAATTTCTCACAAAGATCCCTAATATTGCTAAGTGCATAATCTTTGAGGTTATCCAGGCACTTGAGTGAAGGTGAGATGAAGCAGAAAGTATACATACTGAATCCAGCTTTAAGTAGAGTCATACACTTTCTCAACATCAGTTAGTCTGAAGGGACTTACAAAGAATCAGACCAGATGCAGGCACAGTGAAGGTCAAAGGCCCAGAGATTCCAAAGCCTCCATATGTCAAGAACAAAACATCACTAGCAAAGATTACCAGGTTGTAACAGCACTGAAGTACTAAAAGTGAAAAAGGAGAGAGCAAAACAAAAAGACTTTGGGACAAGAATGCAGCAGCAACAGATTCTCTATACCGTGCTGGGCAACTGAGATTTCAGGGCAAGGCCTGCCTATTTGCTGGCAGGACAAGATATGTATTCCTGTGGATATGGCTTTGGACAAAAAAGGTCATCAAATGACTGTTCCTCACAATCACGTAAACCTGGAGGGTTGGGAGTGGGGAGAAGGAAAAACAAACTTGTGATTGCTCTAATCCTCCTTTCCCACCCAGTGGGTGGGGGTGGGTTGCAATGACATCTTCCTTCATGATTTATCATTATCACAAGACTCCAGGTCATAGTATCCTGAAGATGATTTGGTTTCCATTTTAATTCTGCTAATAATTGACATTTTAGCCCTGGTCAAGTAACTGTGTCTCCCACCTCAGTTTTTCTTGCCTGAAAAGTGAGAGACAGATGTTTATTTTTCAGTAAATTCCATTGCCAACCCCCCCCCAGGAAATATAACAGTTAAAGTGAACTAGAAGAGTCTTGCCTCTTCCTCCCAGTAGAAGAAATTTCCTTAGAAAGCCAACCTCAACATCAGCTAGTCAGAAGGTACAGCTAAAGGACTCAGTAACACAGTAAGTAAATACAAAAGCAAATAAATCTAACCTGTACTGAGAAGACAGCTTTTATCTAGTTTATGCTCTTAAATAAGCTAATGCATTTTATGTTCGCAAGGGATATGGAAGCCCTAGAACATACTTCCTGATCTTTAAATCAACACTTTGCATCAAAATGACCATTGCTTTACAAGGGGGAAAAAAGAAAAAAAAAAAAAAAAGAAAAAAGAAGGAAAGGTTTCTAATACATCTGTAAATGTGTTTAGCAATTTTGGAACAAGAACCTCTAAAATGCTTTTTTGTGAAATTATGTGGTATTATTTGAAGGCAAAGTTAAGGTTAGATGACTGTCTCAGCTATGAATTCCTATGATCTGGCATGATTTTCTTTGATGGTTAACACTGATTCTGAATATCCTAAGTTTAATACTTGACCTTAAAGCAATTATAATACTGTGCAGGACACACTGTATCAAGTATGAGATTCTTCTCCATTATTTAAAGAATGTTATTCAGAAACTGAATTAATTTTGAAGAGTGAAAGTGGTCATTAATAAAAGTATTGCTTCTAAGGAAAAAAAAAATCCACAAACTGACAAGTTCTTTCCAAACGCCACTGTGTATGTGATCTTGTTTCACAAGGATATTGAAAAAAACCACCAAGTGGGAAAACTTGACCAAAAACCCTGAATAACCAAAGCAAGAAGATCCAATTCAGTGCTTCATCCTTCTTGCTGAAGATTAGAATGCTTCTAAGAAACTAGCTTCTAGAAAATATCAACCACCAAGAAGTTTTAGACAATGCTACTGCAATTCATTTGCTATCCCAAATCATTCAAATTTATGAGAGTACAGAACACAGTCCATGTAATAAGTAGTATATCTTGATGGGGAAAACAGATTTACTTGTGTTCTGTGATCTGAATATGTCCATCTTAGTTAAGCAAAGTACACGGCAGTGTTTTGCCTGAAGAGTTCTGAAATGCTCAGACCTTCTAACTTTAAGGACAACAGGATACAGAGACAGAAGCTATAATAAGCCATGGTAAATGTACAAGCTCAAGAAGGAGCTTATGAGCACACTGAATGAGACTCAGTAGCCTAAGCACAGGCAACTAGTGCCGTATTTGATGCTCTACAACACGCATGAAACTGGCAGATTTAACACAAGACCTACAGGAGACCTGTGCCCTTCTGGAATTGCAGTTGAGATGCAGGAGTCATATCCTACAGCATCTAAAATGGCTCTAGATGATCACATCTAGGAAACAAATCCTATCCTCAGAACTAAAATAAACAACATATTATATTCAGACAGACAGTAACTGATGTTAAATTCGAGAAGCATAGGAAACTCTTGGCAAATACCTCCTTTCTTTTTCCAAACTATTAACAAGCCAAAAGAATTTGTTTAGCTGCTGTAGAGGAGGATCTCATGGGGATGAATAAAAGAAGCATCTAATAAAACTAGTGTTTTGTAGTATACTCTTAAGGGACCAAAACCCTCTAAAGCAGACATTTTTTTCGTATATTTTATACATCAAAAGCAGTCTGTAGCCCAATTCAAAATTATCCTTGTGCTTCACCAAAAGGGCACAAACCACATGGACTGTGCTAACTAGGTAACAAATTCACAAATATGAGAAGGGGGGAAGGGAGAGGAATGGTTTCTCAACAAATCAACGCTATTCCCAGACTCTGACTCAAGTAAGTCTGGCCCAATTTTGAAAGAAGACAACTGAAATTTGAAATGGAAGTCTCATATGAAAGGTTCATATTCTGTGAATGAGAAACAACAGATTTTGTACTAAATTACCTTGAAGGTGTCAAGATCCCCTACCTTTCCAGAACAGAATTAAAAGAACCTCATGGTGTTTCTGAGTAAGAACAAACCAAGAATTCACTTCTCTACCTGTTGACTGACCTCGAGAAAGCACTTATCTGAAATACTGTACTTCCAGCTCCAAGTATCTAATACTTTTTACCTGGTGATCGACCTTCCAAACAAGTAAATGATTTGATGCACAATAATGAAGATGATTCATGAAAAACCTGCTTGTTAGGTAGCAGAAGACAAACTTCTCCTTTACATCTTTTATAAAATACATGACATTTTCACATTCTGACAAATAATGACTAATCTACTCTTGATTCCTACATAGGAAGACTCTGAAATCCAGCTATAGATTACCCTCAACTTGCAAATGCTTTATGTCTAACCTTTCCATCTCTGTCTTAGGACTTGAACTATATTGCAAATCAAGAGGCAATTCTTTGAGCAAACTAGCTTTCAGCAAACTAAGCTTTGGGCTTAGAAATTATCTACTTGGTTTTGCATCCGCTTGAACCTTGTCACTCTCAGAACTAGTACCCACCACTAACAAAAGCTTAGTGAAATGTCTTGAAGTTATATCAAGACAAGGCCACTATATATTTGCATATAGGTGTTTGACTAGTCATACGGCACAGCGTAATGCAAAAAAAGTCTGGGAAGTAGATACTGCCTTCTTAAGTATCTGGCCTTTGGTGTTAGAGATGTCCTATAATTTCAGGATTATGTCTGGTTATTGTGTCTTTGGACAGAATTAGTCCAGCTATGCTAAAGCTTCAAAGCACTAGTTCCACATCTCAACAGAGCAGTGTTGTGGGTTTAGGGTCATAGTACCGATACATGTTCACAGCAATCACTG
This sequence comes from Apteryx mantelli, assembly GCF_036417845.1. Classification (NCBI taxonomy): domain Eukaryota; kingdom Metazoa; phylum Chordata; class Aves; order Apterygiformes; family Apterygidae; genus Apteryx; species Apteryx mantelli. The sequence continues at coordinate 167,518,410 of NC_089978.1, forward strand.
ACTTCAATGCCCACGCAGAATAGGTTTTGTCGGGATCAGTGTTCTTGGCCATCATGACATGCACAGGGGACACTCAAATAGTTTCTTCTCACAACTCATAAATGATTATAAACTGAATTTATTATTCAGTACTACTAGAAGCTTCAGCACAGGCACTACTACCCATTTTGTAAGAGTCAACAAATCCCGGCAATTCCCATCTCATTTTTAAAAGTGCACAACTTTCAAGGAAAAGACTGCTGACAACAGTCTAAGAGTTTGGTGACCTTCCCAAATGATGCAGTGGCTCCAAGACTATCGCCAAGGGCTTTCAATGTGTGAAGAAAAAAATTCTACCAAAACCTCTCAAACCTCTGTATATACTGCATTTGAACTGCACAGCTAATAACCACAGCTGTTTAGGAAGAAAAGTTTCTTTTCCACTTTGCAAAAACTAGAGTACTCATCACCAAAATGTTTCCATCCTCCTCTTGGGAAAGTCAGCAGAAAACAGGTACCAACAATTCAAGGATGCACACTGCTTTTAATTACAGACTTGAGATTTTAAGACAACTATGCTTAGAGATGAAAACTCCTCAGATTTTGTATATAAGCAAACAGCACTGTACCTATTAAGAGATGAATAATCTTAGCTTTCGTCTGCTCGAGTTTCAGCCAGTCTTTTATCAGGTTTGCACACATTAAAGTACTTCCATTATTCTGCAGGCTGTTGTTCCAATATCCTTGCTAAATAAATGCTAGTTCTTTGTTAGAGAATAACACTTTGCTTTAAAAGGTGGAAATGAAGCCTACCTCTATAGGAAGCCCATCTCTTATTCTAAGTTAGAAATACTCATGGCATGTCCAAACCAACTGACAGCCTGCGTTATCTATTTAAGTGGCACTGTAGTGAGTTTTAGTATTTTAACTTCAACAGTTCCTATGATAGCTGGATTTTCTGTGCCCAGTCAACAGTCTTGGACGAGGTTTTGCAGCGCCTCCTCCACTACTGAGTTGGTTGATAGTATTCTAGAGAGGAGAATAGAAATTCTCTATAAAATCCTCCTTACACTATCACAAGGCTTCCTGGAATGCATACGCAGCTCTTGGGCTGCCACGCATGGTACTCCACTTATCCTATCCAGTGAGAAACAAGAGATTCTACAACTTTCTCACTTTGAGGATTTGCTCATGAGACATTAGTTTCGTTCTCCCTGATGCTGTCAAACATTTAACTGATGGCATTAGGAAAGTTAACGGGGAAACCTGAGCTACAGTATATTCAAAATTCTCTTGACATCACATCTTGCGGTAACAAGTCCAGAAGGTGTGACAGAGCTTTGTAATTAAACACACTCACAGAGTAAAGAAACCAACTGCACGCATCAGAAGTTGCTGATGTTCTCTCCGCATAAAATTGAGTCAAAGCTAGAAAACCGCATAAATTTAACTCTCCTCAGTAAAGATAGTAAGTTGTTTGCAGCATAGATTTAGATCCTGGAAGCTATCCTTTCTAAGCAGAGTTCAAATCTGTTCAGAGCAGCTAAACAAGGCTTCACCCTCTCCTCTGTGAGGCTGCTGATGGAAAATACAAGGAACCTTCCTCCTCTTCCCCACCATGTGGGCCTATATTGCAATTGTTAGCTACACTTGTGACTGATCATAAGCAAGCAGAAAATATCATTGAAGTTCTAAATCAAGGCACTGCAAGAGTCACACTCTTCACAGCTGTAAGTATTATTCTTTTTGGTAAACAACAACAAGCAGATCTAAATGCAAAAGAAAGAAACCTCAAATAAGCTGCAACTTTAGGGCAGGTCTAACCATAAATTAAGAAAAAAACCACAACAAAACAGAAAGGAGGAGAGAGAGAGAGAGAGAGAGAGAGAGAGCGAGCGCGCGCGTGTGTGTGTGTGACTGGATTGCATGTCACTAGGATGACTGAATATTATCGAGCATTTTACTTTTCTTGACCTTATGAGATTTCATCCAACAGTTAAAAATTCTGCCGCATGGAGATTAAGGCTTGCCTATTGTTTGTTCTAGAAGAAAGGGGGGGGGGAACAAAAACAAAAACACAGAATCACTCCAGCATGATTGGTGAGAAATATCAAGCCACTGGAATTAAGGAAGACTTATTTGGGAGCATGAAACCAAAAGGAATCACTATGTCATCTAGTCTCATCACCTCCTCAGACCATTAAATACCCTCAGCCATTCATTTACTGAATCTAGACAGGCTCTTAGCTAATGCAAAGCTAGCTAACTTTCTTAACCTTATCATCTAAGTATCTTATCTGAGTAACAGCCACAAGACAAGATGGTCCAAAAATGGTTCTAAGGCAGAAGATCACAACAACATTTGTAGGGTCTCACCATTTTAGTATAAGGCAGGGCAAAGTTTGGCTAAATATGTAGTCAGGTCATAAGACAAACTAGCAATAAAAGTCTTAACAGCCCCTACTAGAAAACTAGGATTTATAATAAAGTTAACAGATAATTTAGATTAACAATGATTTAGATTATATGGAAGACTTCAAGCCAGCACTATCCCACATAACCCAGCTGGAAAGTTGAAGTCATACATAAGGCATTTCAAAGCCTTACGAAGTTTAAGTACCATAGGCTGGCCATTCTTCTATGTAAAGCCTGTCTTCAAATCAAGATTAGATGTCTTTCCAGAAGACGACAAACAAAAGATTCACCACTTCCTTTACTTGCTCATAATTTAAGGTTTAAATAAATCAGCAAGCAGCATCATTTCTAAACATTAGTTGGTCTGCCTCCTGCCTCCCATCACTTTTCTTGTCTCTGTGAACTAGGAAGTCTATTTTACTAGCCATTTTCACTTTTTAAAGGAACTTACATAGTTGAAATACCTCTTTATCCTATATCCTAGATCTCTTTATATTCCAATTATCTCTTTCGTAAGCTAAAAACACATTTATTCTTTTTTAAGACACAAGACTGGGCTACGTAAGCAAAAACATAATTAGCAGCTCAAGGGAAGTGGTTATTTTACTTTGCTTGGCACCTACAAGGCCACATCTGAAGTATGGCATCTACTTTTCAGCCCCCTAATACAATAGAGATATTAAATGGAGCGAGTCCAGTGGAAGGGCACGAAGATGATTAGGGGCTGTAGGCTATGATGCATGAAGCGAGACCAGGGAGCTGAATTTGTGCATCATGAAGAAGGGATGGCTAAAGGAAGAAAACTAATTGCTATCTTCAACTACCTAATTGGTAAAGAAGACAGAAGCAGACTCTTTTCAGAGATGCACAGCAAACTGACAAAAGAGAACAGATACAGCTTTTAGCAACAGAAATTCCAGACAGATACAGAGAAAAATTCTTCATAGTGAAGGTGATCAAACACTGCAAGAGGTTGTCCAGAGAGGCTGTGGAATCTCCATCCTTGGAGATTTTCAAAACTCAACTTGACAAGTCCCTGAGCAACCTTGATCTAATTTTCAAGTTATCCTCTTCTGAGCAAGAGGTAAGACTGTGTGCCCTCCAGAGATCCCTTCCATCCTAAATTATTCTACGATTTTATGCTCTTCAGCCCAAGCCTTTTCTATGCATCTTTACAGCAAACCCTTCCTAATTTTTCAACATTATTTAAAAAAACCCTATGGGCAACAGGAAAGTAACCCATATTGATTAAGCTTCTGTACAGGGTACAATTCCCTGTTAAGCAGATATATTCTGTAGTGGCTGCTTCTAAATGTACAACTTCAGATTTTGATATAACAGACTGAGTGTGTCCCACTGAGCAAGTGAACCAGATGACTGTGCAAGAGAATCAGTATTTTCACTTTTTACATCTTTTTACCATCTGCAAATTAAGTAACTTCTTTACAAGACAAATTATGAAGAAACTTGACTTGAAAAATGCATCTTCTGGTGACAGTGTTCCCTCTATTAATAAGCTTTAAAAGTTAACCAATTTAGTGTTTCTACTTACAGCTAAAACAAACAAAAAACAAAAAATCCCACACTGCATCAAGGTACAGATGTGCTAGACATACTGCTTATTTACAAGAAAATGTGTTCTAGAATTTTTTTTAAACAGTTTTGTTTTCCATTAAATCATTTCAACATTAATTCTGTTAATATTATTTATGCATTTCTTGAATCTCTTGGTCATTCCTTCATTATTTTTTCAAGGACTGACGTTAGGCTAAATAACTATTAGGTTATTCTGCTTGACCTTTCTGAATAGCAGTCTTCCAAATCTTCTAGAATTTCCACTGTATTGTGAGAGTTATGGGGTGAAAAAAGAACCCTCAAGAGAAGAGAAATATTCTCAGCCAATTTTTTTAGAACTCTTGGGTGCAGATTACACAGACCAGTTTATAGCTTCTGTTTAGAAATGTCTATTGTGTACTGTTTAGTATCTTCCTTGTAACTTACAGCTCTTAAGTACTTAAAATCACCTGTAAAATACTACAAAATGTTACCTCACTTCTATATAAAAAAAATGAATAAGAATATTTATTGTAATCTCATGCCTTTTCTATTTTCCTATGCATTGTGTAATCATTGTCACATACATTACTGTTAAGATTCTTTCTCTATTTCTAATAACCTCACCTTTATTATCCTCTGCTTTATTAGTTGAGGTTCTCTTTCAAGAGCATTTAGGTTCTTTTAATCAGTTTTCTACATTTTGTTATGTCCTACTCAATGCCTATTTCTCCTCTACATCCTCCCACTTTACAGAAAAGGGGGCAGGGGCCCCGAATTTCTTCCTTCACTGTGCAGTGAAAGTTAGATGGATTTTAACAGAATTTGTTCTTCATGGACAACCTTTATAGTTGTTGAACTGTGATTTCTAATGTAACTGGGGGGGGGAGGGGAATCCCAGATCTAATATACACCTATTTACTTACTTTCACACACGCTCTCTATTTTCATAGATTTTTTGCTTTGGCACGTATATAGCTAGGCTTCTGAATGACAAAAGCAAACTTGTACCTCACATCAAATTTTAAGTTATTGCTAAAAATGGTTATTAAAGGTTTCAGTGTAAATGACATACACAAAACAAAATATCCATTTGGCCCAAATTGTTGACACACAGCATTTTATTCTTTGTCATAACACTGCAGAAGTATACCTTTCTGTATTATGATTAAATTTCCCCCCTTTCTCTTTATCAACCAGTTGTAGTTCACTTTCCTAGCATATTTGCATCTTTCTCTTGGCCGCAATTCACAGTCAATTTTAGAATGGCTCTAGTATTTTTAGTTTTTTAATCACCATCTCATTTTAAGCTCAAATAAATTTGCCTGCTAATTTGCCCCTCTACCTTTTTAGTTTCATTCTCTCTGATTAATCTTCTCATTCTTTCTTCATCTGGACCAGCCCTGTCTACTGCCAGTTCCACATCCCTTTCTTAAGCTGCTGTCTACCTTTAAGTGATTCTTCCCATGTTTTCCTTAGCCTGTTCATGTCTCTTCAATTCTTTCCTCTCCCTAGCTCAGAGATTTTCAAAATCCAAATCATTTTCTTTTACCGTCACCCCTTTCTGGTTTCCCATCCTGTCACAACTTTCTGAATTGTCATACGGCATAAATGCAAATACAGTCATGCAGAACTAGCACATCTGCTCAATGCAGTCCTTTCATACATTGTATGCATAACCGCAATACAGTTTATTACTGAATTGGCTGTTTCAGAATGGCAAGTTTTTAACCAAGCGATAAGACAAGCTTATTGCCTTCTGAGATACCATCATAAATATCATGCTCTGATCTGCTTCCCTATTTACAAAAACACCTTTTTAAAATTTATACAGGCACACTTGTGAATGTGTATTTACACTAACAGACACATGGGCAACAGTTCAGTGTCCAATACTTCAAACAGCTTTGCCATCTCAAAAAGAAAAGAATTTAAACCACAAGCAGGATAAAGAAATATCTTGTGATATCGCGAAACCAGAGAATCCACCATTGGTAGATTCACCCATCTAAATTCTGCACCCTTTTTAGGGGTAAGCTCACAGCAGTGCTATGCCTCCATATGGATCAACTGGTGTCACTATAGAGACAAAATAACAGCAGCAAAACAGTAGCGGTTTGAACCAAACGTAAAAAAAAAAGTGACATCAAAACCAAAAAGTACCTACTGGAATTTCTGGTATTTTTTTTTTTTAAAGTCTTCAGTTTAACTTAAATGAACATTTTATAAAAATTGCTAGGTATGTTCCCTGCAACAACAGCAGCCCCCCAAAAATTAGAGCAAGAACAAATGACTTCCAAGCTTCCCAGAAAATGCCTCTGATATTTAATTCTAAAATTTAATACAGTAAAGATTCCTGGCATTTTGCCAAGAGGGGGATGGGCATCTAAGTGGAGAAATAACTTCAAAGGCCTCTGAAACATTAAGGCAGAAGACAAGTTGCTTCTCTTACCTGGTGAGAACTTGACACGTGCAAAACAAACTTCCTCCTCTGAGTAAGCCACTGACATGTAACTCATTTGCATACGGATCATGAGCTACAAGCGGACTTCCAGGTCAGCCATCTTGATACTAAGATCTTGTTTTGTTTACACACCAGCATAAGTACTGTACTTTAGCCAGTCTGAGCTATACTACTGTACCTGTCAGTTAGTAGCCTACATCTGCTTATTAAAGTATGCAGATACTCCCACTTATCCACACAAGTGAGTAAGTGTGCCAGGAGTATCACTACAGCTCACTAAATAAGCATACCACAGCCTCCAAGGGAATGTTGCAACTGAAAGTGTCTACAGTCAGAACTCTTTGTACTGCTTTCTGTGCTGCCAACTATTAGCACTGCAGCAACTATGTGCAGTGAAGTACCTCCCACATACCACACAGTAGTACCAACAAGCATAAATTTATTACAGCATAGCTTAAGACAGCACATTAAAAAAAATTGCTAAAATTCCTCAATATTTTCACATTACTAGCAATTTAACTACATCTAGGTTCCTTTGTACATCTTTTCAAATTCATCAATCCAGTTCTTTCAGTCCAGAAACCAGACTGCTTCTACACTCCATGCAAGGGAAAAGTCCATGACACATGTTATTTGCTGCCAAAGCTGAGCCAGACTGCAGTTACAGCTAGCTGGCGCCAGTAAAAATTTACATAAAGGGGGCCTCATTTCATGACAAAATTGCAGCAGGATATTGCTGAGTAAAGCCTTCCTCCCCCCCCCCCCCGTCAGACAACTATGGGTTCTAGAATATATAGTCAGTTATTTGTTTACTAATAATCCAGATCCATTTCAAAAGTCAAGTGCCAATTTATTGTTTATATAAACTACAACCGACAGTCTCCACAAAAGAAATTCCACTTTGAAGCATGTTCCTAGGAAGAATACTAAATACTGCATCATTCAAAATGATTTTAGTAAGCACTCTGTAGTAACTTTAACATTGAATAAATGGGTATACTTAACACTCAATCATTTTTTAAACTGTTGTTTCCAATATTTCACAGCCTACAAATAACTAGATATCAGCTCCATAGTAAAAACAAACGCATTTTTGACTTACTGGTGACAGGTAACATGTCAGGCCAATTGCATTAATTTACTCTTTCAACTTCCCATTTATTTCTTCTTTATCGGGCAGATGGAGCTGTGGGCTTTATCTTTTCAAGTACCTAAAGGATATACTGACAGGTAGAAACAGAAGCTTGGATTTCAGCCTCTCTCTGACTTCAAATAGTTAATTGCTTAATTCTTGCACTCTTCCAGTCAAAGCCCAATTAATATTAGTAAGTGATTTACATTTACAAATGCTTATTCTAAAAGTCACTGTACCTTCTGGAAAAAACACAAGCCAGATTTTGCTTACTATTAAATATGTTTATGAAAAGGATGAATCATTCTCCAATGCCTTTTTCGCTCATTGCTGTCTTATGAGAAACGTTTGGGCATAAAATTCAAGGCAAATAAACATACTATTTATTATTAAATATATTTGTGAAACCCTAAATAAAATTGAAGTTAAACCACAGTAATGTTGGACATCACATCTAGCGACACTGTTGTAGTTGCAATGTGGCACCATGTAGTGGCACACATGAAGAAAAGGAAAGCGAGAGATACAAACGTGCTTGTCGATTCCAGCAGGGCAAAGGCAAAGTCACCTCCGGAGCAGAAAAGCCTGCTTTGCACTACTGGCCTCCTCTAGGTCTCTGTATTTTGTTTCTCTTTAGCAGCCCTACAGTACTAGGGCCACCTGTATGCACATTACACTCACAGGGGAAAGAAAACATATAAAATAATTTGCTGTGTGTCTGGTTCTAGGTATTTCAGCATAATGCAGTTTGCTTATCCATAGTGTCCAAAAGATGCTGAGTATCTATCTGAAAATACTTAAGTCATCCAAGTTAGTCTTCACTGGTTGTTATGATGCATGCCACAGGGCTGTTGTATCCAAAAGCCTGAAGTGATGTATAAGGCAAAATCAATTATTTTCCCAGAATGACTGTCAGGTTAAATCACAACCATGAACTACACAAGCCATCTGGTGCTGCTCTGCTTTAACTTTATAGAAATCTTAAGATTTATATTACTTTTGGACAGATTTGTGTATGTTAAGCACTGTGTAAAATACATCTTTCAGTGACGCTATTATGATTTGCTGAATGAATTATCAGATGAACAGCCTCAGTGCTTGAAAATAAAGGCACCGATGCTGCTTTACAAAAGTGAACCAAAAAACCCTGCATCTCCCACATACGAAAAAAGAAAATTGTTCTACAGCCTTGTGCACATATACCAACATAATAGTAAGGTTCAAGACACAGTAAAACAGACATGACAAAAAAGATCATTTACGCATAACATTTTCTAGTTTGTGTAACGTCTCAGCTCCAGTCCGCTAGCAGAAGTCCAAGCCAGAGCTTGCTACCAGCCCAGAAGATTAGCTCTCCATCTGCTGTATTCAGCAAGGCACCACCCTGCTTCCAGAACATTCCCAGCAAACTCAAGGACACTCCCTTGGTTTTAAGTTCTTTTTTACTCCTTGTTGCATCTTGCTGCACGCACAATTAGCTGTGATAAAACTAGTTTCAAATAAAAAATATTTTTCATGTAGAGGAAAAGCAGTTGGTTTAGCATTCAGAAACACACCAACTAAGCAATAAAGAGCACAGTGGGCTGTCTCCATGACAAAGGTAAACTGAAATAACTAGAGGGCTTGCTAAGCCCCAAATCAACTGCAGCAACATCTGTGCGTCACATACAAAACAGACAAATCATGAGAACTAGCACCGTGACTATTTTAGATACTTTGCTTCCAAAATGTGAGTTTTTTTTAAATGGGAGAATCTATCCTGAGAGAATAAACAGTAGCTTATTCACTTATATTCTCCAGTGATTGCCATTACAAAAAAGCTGAAATGTCTGCCTTCCTTTCCCACATTTAGTATGCACTCAATATAAAAACACCTGAGAAAGCTTTTATTACTTTGCATTCTCAAAGCCTGTTAACTTGGACACTGCCTCCAAACACACACGCACCATGTTCTAGTCTAAAAATCAGAAGTGACCTTAAACAGCAGATGTTACATTCAAAAGTTATAAAGCAAGTTGTGTTCAAAAGAATTATTAGCTGCATGGTTTCAATTGGTACTTTTGAAATTGATGGATATTGTCTTTCATATTTCACAGTGAATTCATCTCAGAATAGAAAGGTATGGAAAGACCTGCTATAGAAGAATACTTTTCCTAACCACATTCAATTTTAGATATAAAAGCATCTGAAAGTATTTGATAGACAGAAAGTCAAAAAAAAAAAAAAAAAAGAAACGAAACCTGTCTAAGAGTTGAATGGGGGGTGGGGTGGTGCTGGGCCCTGTTTAGGTAATACACCTACACCCCCACCCCACCCCCCAACTTAGCCTCTTTTCCAAAGCATGAAACAAAACCAATTATTCACGTACAAGGTTAGCCAAAAGTTTGGAATTTCCCTAGATTTCTTCACTTTGGTCTTTGAAAAGCACAGAAAGTGATGTTCATTTCTGTAATATGGAACGGTATATCCAGGCACATGCCTATTTTAGCCAGTGTGGTTTATTTCAAGATACTTCACAGCAGAAGACTATACTAGTTGAAGCAGAGAGTGCAAGAAAGGGGGGGGGGGGGGGGGGGCTGATACTAATTGTATCCACTTTTTTTTTTTTTACTGTAGAAAAGGCATCTGAAAATGTCCAAAATCAGTAACTTCTAAGCTGCGACAGAGTGAAATATGCCTATTATTATTTTCAAAGGGAAAATATTCAGCCTGGCTTGTTACCAACTTTAGAGAAACACATTTTGCTCCCTTCAGTTTACATGAAGAATTTTGTTGTTAAACTGACAGATCTAAACCTGCATATCAAGATGATGAAAAAAATTAACATTTGCAAACTCACATCTCCTTTGAAGACTCTACATTCTTGAGAAAAAATAATAAAGTTTACAGCTAAAAAATAAAAGGCCCAACTTAACTGTTTAAGAATAGAGTCGTAATGTGATTAAGTATTTAAGATTCAAAACAGTTCTAAATGCTTGGTAACCATTTATTTCTACTACTTAAAGACCCAACCGAGTCAGCTGTTTGAAAGTGATTTGCATGCATTACAGAGTACTGCATTAATTCAGCAGTCCATTCCAGTTTGGTTCGAATCCTGCCTGAAATTGTTTGCTCCCAAAATATCTACTGAAAAAGAAGATGCAGCTGTGCAAATTGAGACAATTCTGAGTTTTAAAAAGATTACCCCCCCCCAAAGCCATGTTAGAATGGTTCCAAGCAAATAAATTTTACTAATGAACACCTATGCAAATACTTCCATGAGGCACAAATGAAAAAAGTAATTTTTAAAAATCAAATCTGCACAAAAATGAATTTTTAAAAATCTGAATCTATACATTTCTTCCAAGTAAATTACTGTTGGGCATTTTCCTTTGAAACTCACATGTATTTGACAGTGCTAGCCTATTAGTAAAGTATTTACCTCTGAAAGCCTATCCTTCAAATTTAGGTCTAATTGTTCTAGAATGCAGCAGATCTCAAAAGTAGAGAAAATGCAAACACAAGAACACTGAACACAGTATGACAATGCTCTCAGTGTTATCTTGCATTAAAAATGTACAGTGATCAATTCAGTTGAATTGTTGTTAATTTATTAGACAACTATTTAAGTCAAATCATGAACATCATATTAAAAATTTATTAAAAGCATGTTTTTGCACCTATTAAAGTGCTGCATTCCCTATGCAGGTAGATCAGTGTTGTTCATTTCCTTTTCAACTACTCAAGAACAAACTATTAATAACAAAAGCATGGGAGGGAGGGGAAAGGAAGGGTAATACCGTCAGCTACCAGTATTATTGTATAGGAAGTATTATCATATACTCAGACTTCTGAAAACAGGGATGTGTTCCATATGTAACACAAAGGTTTCAAAACACCCTACATCCCCCGCTCCCCCCCCCCCAACAGAAACACTCTCAGGGTCCCTGCTGGGCCAGTCATTTCCTCTCGCCCTTCCAAGAAGGGCACTGCTTTCCAAAATGGCCTGTTAGAGAGTGAAGTAAACAAAACACAAAGGAAAAGGCAAACACTGAGGAGACAAGGAGAGCTTCCCTCTAGAACTCTGGCAACCTCTCTTGTGCATCGTGCCTCATCTGTAAAATGGGAATAAGCTTACCTAGCTCACAGGAAAAAAAAAAAACATGGGTACCAAAAAAAAAGCACAAAAAACACTGTATGAAAGATCTGGTATGAATGTGCACACATTATTGTTCTCAAATGTAATACATGTGAAAAACCACTCCTGACAATGAATGTCAAAGAATATGCTACTTTCCCTTTTCCTGTTTCCAAAAAAAAGTAAAAACAAACAAACAAAAAAACCCCCACAGAACCAATAGGGCTTGACAATTATTATGATATGCTTATTTTTTTTATAAGCTTTTCATATGCTCCTGTTTTTAGTCTCTAACAGGACATGTACAATAAAATATGGTTTTAAGCACAGAACTTCATCCCCTTCAATAATTACAAAGTAGGATTTAATTTCAGTGTGGAAATATAAAGGGCGATCTGATTATAAAGAATAATTTCTTTCTCCTTGCTTTGGACAGTATAGGATATTAACATCTGGAATTAATCAGCAACAATAACTGCTTTTAAACACGCACACCCCTACCTCAGTAATCTTATTTATAAAATTGGGGTCAGGATGACTCGACCCAGTATCTTGCAGAAAACCAGAAAGATTACTGATTGGGGGATGGGAAAGAAGGAAACCCACCTACATTATTATTCTACTTTTATTAGGTAAGGTGACTCTATGGCAAAACTTTACATTTTATAGAGATAAATCCATTAAGATCAATTTGTTGTCCAAGCTTTCAGTCATTTGACAGTGCCCATATGCTTTCAGGATCTCAACCATCCTGTCCAATCAAGACAAGCCACTACAAGCTAAAAGCTGGCCTAAGTTGAGACCACTGCACAAACACTAGCAATAGAACAACAGGGAATGAAACTACTTACCTACCTCTGTTTCATTACCACCTGTGATCATGAATGCATTCTATTCCTGTCACTGATCTTTTATCCTAAAGTAGAAAAATTCTATGACCAATTAATTACAAATTTACAGTTAGCTTTAGTCAGCAATCAGCTTGGCCTTCAATGACTGCATTTTATCGATATTTTTATTTCTTTATATCAAATACATACTGTAACCATGCAGACACTAGGTCTCCTGAGAAACAGATGTGCACTATATGCTCTGAATATTTAGTTTCTTCACAACAGTATATTGCCATTAACTTCAAAAGATCATTACAGGAACAGGTATTTAAGCTAACTTTTTAACCAGAAGGTACTTTATTACAGAATACGTTAAACATACCAAATTAACATGCAAAAAACTTCAGTTCTTCCTTAATATTTAAGTGTTTAATACTGACTTTCACATCCTTTGCACTAAAGTTCAACTTCAGACCAGGAAAATACTGTGATCTATGTCCTGATGAGTTATCCAGTTCTTCTGCTGCTCCTCATATGTTTCTGGAGAACTTCAAGACACTCCCTGTTTGGTTATTCTAAAATTAACTCATGTCTAACTTAAAAACCCCTAATAACATTAGTTAGGTATTTGAGACAGACAGAAAGGAAGAAAATAATTGACTGGTGGGGAAAAATGTCTTCTCCTTCCTCCTCCTTTTCTTCCCCTCCCCAGCGGAAAAAAGTTGAGTGCTACTTTTCTTCCATATCCACATCTCTGGACGCTGACACCTATCAACCACTTTTTAACGAGCATCAAACATGACAGATAGCTAGGCCACCTTCAAGCAGTAACACACACAGGAAGAGACTAGGCCACATGAAACCACAAAACTTTTAAATTCAGATTTGAATTAAGTTATATAAATGAAATCAAGGAAGAATTTAAAGATAAATTGCCATTTGTAGCAGTTCTGCTACTTACAGTAGCAAGTATTATTTTTGAATAGCAAATAACTGCTACCTGAAAGCTAGTTAACATTTACACAATCATTGTTACTCCAATGTATTTACACAGGTTAAGTAGTTGTCATTTATCACTGGGAAAAAAAAAACAGGTTGAAAATTATTATTATCAAATGTAAGTCTAGCTAATCAATTAAATTTTTTGTTGCATTTGTCCAGAGTTTATTTTATGTTTAATTAAAATACAAGGCAGGCTTTTGAGGAAGGGCAGCAAGAAGTGAGTGTTTTCTGGCCTGGTAAGGAAGTGAGCCAAAATTTAATTACTTGATTAGCAAGACATATGGGTATGACCTTTGACCTCTTCTGTCCCACCCAGTCTACTCAGTAATTGGAAAAGAGTAAATGTCTATGAATTAATTGAGAGAGAGGGGGAGAGAGAGGGAGACACACACACACAGAGAGAGAGAGAGAGAGAGAGAGAAGCCCTCCTGCTGACAAAAAAGGAAAAATATTTTAAGGTATTTTACACAGCTTAGAATTAATTCATTTTGCTTAAACAAAAGTTTGAAATTGTTTCTCAGCAAAGCAGAGCTGGTGCTTACCTCTAAAGTCTGAAGCATGTGATGCCAACAGCTCTGTTCATTTGCATACAGTTAAGCTAAACTGCTGCAATGAAGAACACTTCGTCAGCCATTTTGAAACTGCACTGTCTCAGCTGCACTAAAAACGTGATTAAGATGGCTGCAATGTGCAGTCAAGACCAGCCACTCAGTGACAACTCAGCAGTGGATAAAACATTTATACAGCAAAGCACCTCCCTCTTTACCACATTGCAACAAACTGCACAGTCAGAGGGGGGCCAGAGGAACGGTTTCTTGGACAGGCAGAAAATGGTTAATGCACATGCTGCAACATTGCAGCTACTCGGAGCACAACTGGTAAAGAAAGAAAGAAAAAATAAACCAAGAACCATTAGACGTGAACTGAGACAGCCTTAGTAGGTCTGTGATCCAGAATTTAAATCACATATTTCAAATCCTTCCTGACTCCAGGCTGTTCAGAATCCATGTCATATATTAACAGCCACAGATATAGAGCCAAATCATGCATAGAACTGACAAACATTAGGGAATACTTTTCAAAAGTAGCCTCATTTCAGTCCTTAAAAAAACGAGGCTTAAGAAAATGATCTATACATTTTAACAGTACCATATATCCAAAGCATTTTGTAATATTAGTTGCCCAACAAAACAGTTTTACTTGAAAATGGAAGTTTGCTCTGCTCTATAAATACGGAAGCTAACAAAAAACCCTAGAACATTAAAGAACTTCAATCACCACAGAAACCAAATATCTACATCTTTATAAATTATACAGTATGTTGCATTTTATAAGTTTTTTTTAAAGAAGAAATTTGTACCTAAAATCCCTTCAGCAATTTTGCTAGTTTTTTTTTTTAAGGATATAGAGTAGTTTGTTCCTAAAGAATTGTTATCGGAACCTATTGGGGGGGGAGGCAGAATGAATACATGATTTTGACGTGTGCAGAACTTAGGACAGTAGAGGTTCCCCTTTAAGGTCTTTCTATTAATGCAAATCATCTACTCTTATTCGGGCAACAGTGGATCAGTCCTGAAGAGAATTCTTCTGTATCTATCTCACTGCATTAGGTATGCCTGTTCTAGAAAATCCAAATGTGGCTATTTTAAAATAAAATAATTGCAAGAGCACATTGGACTTTATCTTGAAGTAAATTAAATTTAAATGATTCCTAATCTTACACACACCGCAAAAAAACTTCATGGCCCATTTTTTATGGAGACATCTAAACTCACATAATTCTGCATGTCTGCTGCCAAATGTAGTTAGTTATTTCAGAACTGATTAATCATTCCAGCAGTAGTTGTCTGATGTACTCACATCTGCACCAAAGTTAGTATTTGGAACTTGAACAAAATGTTGGAATACACTACCTGGCTAATGCAAGACCAAAAGGATTTGCAATTTGAGGGAAAACACATACAACATACGCATGAGCGGCTAAATCAGTTACAAGTATCTTTGATAATGGATTCAGGTAACTAAAAATATGGTTGAAGTGTAAATGCCCAAATGCTTGGAAACAAATTTGTGAAGACAGGAGAACAATTTCATTTCATGCAAAATGCTCTAAAATTACTCACTACACTGAAACTTTTCTCCCCACTAAGAGCTATTTGCCAAATCAAAATCAGATTTACAACACGTTTGAAAGAAATGTTTTAGAGTAACCAGTTATAAGCCAAAATTGCCTACGTTTAACCTCACACATAACAAACCTTCAGCTTACAGGAATTTACAGTAACGTTAAGATTTCAGAATTCATGCATAATATATGATAAATATACATACACTACAGCTTTTATGGTAGCAATGTTTTAAGAAAGATAATTCTGTGCTTACTACATCTATGAAATTCCTAGATCAAAAGTCAATTTAAGAAAAATTCTAATCTCTAGTCCTAGAAATTCAACATAAACCTATTAAGGGTTCTAAATTATGAAAATATACTCACGTCATATTGCATTCTTTAATATTCAGACCTGAATTCTACATATGTAAATTCAATGACTTCAGTAGGTTTGAGCAGGCTTAACTAATTGGCAAACGAATTCATAAAACACCTTCACTGAGCCAGAAGAAACAGAACCCATGTCGCACTCCTACTGCTGCAGTCAATCACCCTATCTTGTCAGAAAGCTTCATAAACATGTGAAGATCCTGATGTATTAACACAGATGTGCGGTCTCAATAAAAAAAAAAAAAAGAATGCTTAGAAATGCATGTACTCAGAGTTAATCCAACATATCTAAGTTAGCATATATATGTGTGTTAATACTTTAAAACTATAAAACAGATTAGCTGATTTTAAAATAAATCAAAATGTTTGATTAAGCACAAAACTAGGATTTAAAGTAACTCATCTGAGAATGCTTTTGTCCAGGAAACATTAAAGTGAAACTGTTAACATGGAATTAAGGTAGCATCTATACAGGTTCTCAAAACAAAAACAAAAAGCAAAAAAAACCCCCAAACCCCACAGAATAGAATTTAAACTTATATAGTTTGGTATATTTAGATTTCTCTTAAATGCATAATAAAAATTTCAAACATCCTTAACTCTGCCCTGTTTTGATAACATGCCAACCCACTGCAGTATCATTTCAGCAAGTTGCACTATTCCGGTCACAAGTTAAATAAACTTTAAAATAGAACTTCCCTTTTCCATCCTCCCGCATGAACATTAAACAAAAACACCCTCAGAGAATGGTACCCTGTCATTTCTCTAATTCTTTTGCTATGTAAGTAATTTCAAGCTACTATCCCCATTTTTAAGTATCACCACTAAAGGTCAGATTTTATACTAGAGCTGCTTTTATGCCAAACCCAAGGAATCATGGAGAGCCAGAATATTTTGGATGTTCAGACTTGAGTTTTAAATCATTTCACATTGTAAGAGTAGCATAAGGCACTGAAAAAAACCAATAACCAGTTTCTTTTGCTGTGTCATCCACACTTTCTTATGTACAAAACACATACATCCCATCTAATTTTCTCATTTATCCTCTTCTGTTAAGTAGTATGTTAATTAACCCTAGTGGACAAAAACTGAAAACAATTCTTGTACTGATGAAATTCATGAGAGAATGTTACTCTGTTTTTATGCATCTGAATTAAAGTTTCACTAGACCATCAACTGAAAACCCCTTTTATTCCTATATTTACACAGGCCAGTAAACTAAATTTAAGAAACATCAACTCTCACGTGGTACTGCAAGAAAAGATAAAAAAATTAATGAGAAAAAAAAATTATGAGACAAGAAACACACAAGAATCAGAAAACCAAAGTTTGCTCAGTATTTGAGAAGATTGCCCTAAGTCCAAGACACCTGATGGCAGGTTAACTAGGACTCAAAGGGAGTTTTTCAACATATTGACAGAAGTCATCGTGCATTGTGCTAGTTTGCTACAAAAAGCACTTTAAAGTACTTAGTTGAAAGAATTAAAATTCAATGCCCATTTCAAATGACTTTCTTGAAACTGTATTAAGTTGGAGGCAAATGTATGTAGAAAGAGCTTTCTTTCATGTCAGGTTTTTATAACATACCATCTCTTTACAGTATTGTGAAATGGAGGATAATGCTTAGAACAACACAAAATGACAGAGCATTGCAAATGTGCAGGTTATTTGAACAGCTAGCTGAACTATCAACAGTGATATCACTCATAAATCTGTGCTTCGAGTGTATGAATTTACAAAAGAGCATTTTTTAGAAATTGAATCTAAGAAAGAAAAACATTATTTCTGTATTAAAAATATCCAGGTTATACCCTACAAGTAAGCTGTATTAGTTTACCTAAATATTTTAGAAAAGAGAAGCTGTTAAAAACAAAAACACAAATGCCCTATAAAAAAAACCTTTGCATCCAACTACCTAGTTTACTAATATCTCACATGATTTAATATTTGTTCCTGGAAGAAACAAGAGCTGGTAACTCACCAGTACAGATTTTAGTCATTTATAACATGCACAGCTCAAAATAAAACATCTTAAAGGGCATTGCTAATATTTTTAAGAGTTATCTCAGAAATCACAAGCAAGCGTAAAGGGCAATTATACCTACAAAGGAAATAGTATTCCTGACTCCTCCATAACTATATGATGGAAACTTAGGGGCAACTGAGGATCATGCATTTATTTAATGTACACACATTTCACTATTAAACCTTTGGCTACAAACCAAGGAAACATTACTTAAAAAGGCACTGGCTTTTACATACAGTGACACTTTTAAAAGTGTATCTCAATATTAAACAAGATAATCAGTGAGAAATGGAGCCAATGAAGTCACATGTCCTCCAAATTTGTGAAGTTTTCTTGCTACTTTTTAATCACAATAACCTCAGGTTATCATTAGTGCCTTACTACACTGGGCAAGTGAGTGCACATACATGCCTAGTCTGAATTTGCATGTTGATGTGACAGCTTCCACACTGCTTTGACAGACAATACCTATGTGCTAACTGGCCAACTAGTTATCAACAAAAACAGTGTGCACCTGCTGAGTTCTCCCTGCCTTCCCCCTCACTAGAGGGAATTTTAGTCTCTTTCCTCACCCCAGCTGCTTCTTTTCACAAAATTTGCAGGAACTTATCTTTGATACTTACTACTAGTTCAAGTGAAAATGAACAACTATTTCAAGAATTAGCGAGGAGAGATCAATTGACAGAATGATCACATAAAACTGGGTTACCATATCAGAATTGAGCAAGTTTTTGTTAAAGCTTCTATGGCTGTCACACAATTAAAAAACATTTTTGTCACATACCAACGTTGCACTTTGTTGTTTAAGTTCTAAAAAAAATTAAATAAAAAAAATTGGTACTTGGCAAGCACATATGTATCTTTTTGCTTAGTAGTGGCACACTCACAAGTGCTATTTAATAACCTTATTTCTCCATTTTTTAAGTTTCATGAACACATGCACTTTTCACTGACAGTATTCTGCTTTTTGTTTGAAAAGTGTCTAACATAACCTCAAATGAAAACATAAAATGCATAAAGCCACATAAAACTCAAGCATACCCGAAACTCTACCTTTCAGTTTGGGATGTTATAGCTATACTATATGCATACAAACAGTCAAGACAGAATATTAGTAACTTTCAGAGACAGAAACTAGAACATTAACCAAGATCAGAATATGCAATCAAATCAAAACACAGAATTTTCAGAATTGATCACACTCAGTGTTACAGTTTGATCTGTAGGCTAGTAATAAATTTGAAAAATCAGATGCTTAAACATTCCAAATATAAACTCATGAATTTCCTGACTCCTATTACTACAGAAAGAAAAAGAAGATACTTAAATACATTACAAAGGCTACAACAAGCCTCTTCAGGAAAATGAAAATTAAGATTCCAGAACATTATGCAAAATTTTGCTGGGGGGCAGGGAGAAGACAACTGAAAACAACACCCACCACAATATCCAAACAAAATACATGCTCCAGACCTTCCTGGCTGAAAAATTCATCCACGCTACAACCCTGTACAGTCATCTGCTTTGAGATCAACCACTAGGCTTTAATAACCCAAGAAAGACTGAGCTGCAGAAATTTTAAATATAAAGTATTACTGAATTCACTTCTAAACATTCATTCAGAGATTAAGGTACTCCACAATTGTCTAATTCAACAAGAAAAAATGGTTACAGAGATCATTTTAGAGGCCAGCCTCACTTTTTCTCTGCTTCTTAATGAGCTGTCAAAAAGCAAGATCAAAATACCCTTTACTCTCCATCCTATATTTGGTAAGTCACTGCAACATGATGATCATTGTTTCTTAAGATATGATGTAAACACTTTAACAGAAGAGCCACTTTTTCATACAATACAGCGTATCATACAATGACCATAAATGAAGTTACTGAGAGTTACAAATATACATTGTAAAAAAATCATTTGTGTTGGGCAGCCTATGAATTCTCAATCACTATGTAAGCATAGATAAGCCTCTCAAAGTAATATCATATATTAAAGAGAAGTAAACAGTCTAGCCACAATTATAACTGTAAAACTTTCACAATCTTAGAATTCACTGCATTTAAGAGAGATTCATCAAAATATATTGGGGGGGGGGAGACAACAAAGCAAAAAAAAAAAATCCACATTCACACACACAGACAACATAATGGTTTTACAACTCACAACTTATTTTCTCATCTAATATCCTTTAGGAAAATTATGATGTATATCCGTGACACTGCAGTAATTTCCAAAATAAACTGATATAAACATATGACTAGCACACAACATAGAAAAACACAGGTGGATAGTAAATGGAAAAATGTATTAAGATTGCAGACTATTTAAAAATGATAGGTGTCTTTTGGCCTTCCTATCTATATTTCATATATATCCTTGAGATTTTTGGCATAAACTTAATTCCTGACAGTAAGCCTAGATAAGCCTAATTAATAATTATTCATACTAAAAAAATCTAGATTGGGGAAAATTCCTCTGCTGTTCTCTTGTTTTGGAAGAAGAAAAATAACATCTGGTTTGGTCAACTATCTTTCAGAATGGAAATATTTTAAATATCCTTTAAAAAAAAAGAAAACACACAGAAAATATGTCTTCTCCCCCAAATCACAATCAAGCACACTGAAAAACACACCCTTCATTCTCTATGGCTTAGTTACTACAATAGAGTTTTAAAACATAATTTTAAATATGTATTTTACAGAACCTCTGGCAAGCAGAGAAACATTTTAAACACATTTTATCATAATTTTCATCTTTAAGAAGTTCAGGCTCTTGGCTAGTAACATCATCTTATGCTGGGGGGGAAGCTATTTCCATATTAGACCAAGTTTCCTGTCCTTATCCCCAAACTCTGAAAGGATTGCCAAAGGACCCTTTACAAGAAAATTAACATGCTACAGTTCATGTTGAGCTTCTAAATATGTGAAATGGGCATACAAGCCAAAGCAGGAGATATCAGCAAACACTGAAGACTATAGTATGCATGCATGTCTACAGGGAGTAGCATCTTATTGAAAAGAGACTTCATAATTGGTGGGAAATAAGAAATTAAGAGGTTCCACAACAACAGCATCAAATGAACTGTTTTAAATTATGTATATTATTATTGTGTTCTCCCATGAATCAATTATGTAAGATCAGTTTCAAACCTATAGAACAATCAAGATAATCTTGTTAAATTAATTCATACAACAAAATACAAAACCGTTCCACAAATCACAGGAATCATCAGTTCAGTACTACTACACTTTGGAGCAAGGTTGCAACTCATAAAAAAAACCTTTTACTGGAAGCAACGTAACAAGTCTATCAAACCAAAAACAATGATGGGAGCATGAAGATCTCTTAAGATTCTTTGAAAAAGAGTACACATGAGCAGTTACTTGTAAACAGTACCAAAACTACATTTTCTGCATTTTAATTACTTGGCATCTATCTAAAAACTCACTGCTATTCAAAATGAGTAGTGCTATTCTTTTCTGGATGATGTGTACCTAAGAACTCAATTTGATACTTCCAGAGCATATAAAATAACTGCAAGAATTAAGGATAAAAATACGATTTTACTTGCAAAGATTTGTCAACTGTACAAGTCCTCAAGCAAACATTAGTGAATGCATTTAATGACGGTCCTGACAGCTACCATTAGCCCCATTTCACAGATGTACAAACTGAGAAATTACCTAGCCAAGATCACATAACAGCAGAGCATTTTAAAGAGTTTTTAATATTCAAGGTAATACTCTCCGTCATACCTTCCCTTGGGACTGCCCAAAACAGCATCTAATCAGAAAAAAAAAAAAAAAAAACCACTTGTTTCTTACATTCATATTAGTTCTTTGTGTACTGAATTCATACTTAACCTTTTGTACCAGGCTTAAGCAGACATTCAGTACATTCTTTATGCTTTATAAACAAGAAGTAAATATAAACTCAGTATTAATAACTGTAATAACTGTAATTAGAACAACCTTATACAACAGAAGACGGCTCAAAATGTGTTTAAACTTGCAAAAGAAATCCAGAGAGCATGCTTGTACAATATATTGATCTTCTAGATGTGAATTCACATAAATTCATTCATAAGAACACTCTTTACTTGTGTAAAATGGGAAAAATATAGTATTTTTAAAAATATTGTCCTGTTTCTGACAATCAGATACCATGTTAAATTAGGTGTCTAAATTTACAAGTGTTATTTGTCTGTGACTGCACAAAGGCAGCAGTTTTAAGCTCAGTGATTGTTCCCTAACAGAGTTGAGCCAGGCAATGCTCATCTCCCCCTCTCCATTTTAGATAGATATTTTTCCATCAAAAGAAGAATGCTATCCAACAAGCCTCTCAATGTTAAGGGTCAGAACTGACGTCACAATATGAAGAGTTATTTGAAGATTACTATTATGCCTATTATGCAACAAAATATTCTAATGCAGGCATTTCCACTGGATATCTGTCAAGTATTAGGAGAACTAATTGGAAGGGAATATACCTGCCAAGAGGAAAAAAAAATGGTCGAGGACAATGCTACATCTCTAAAATGCCCTAGTATCACACCAGGATTAAAATGTAGTATTAAGCTATGATTTCAATTTTTAAATATATAAATATAAAGAAAAGTAGAAGACCAAGTGTACATTCTTTATATGCATATACTACACTGTTAACTTCTGCCATTTTGTTCAACATAGGCCTCCAGGACAACCTGAAGTAACAATTCTGTCCTTGTTTAGTTCACTTTATAATAAATTACTGATGACATCACATAAATAATGAAGAACTAGACCAGTTTTTCCCTCTGAAATGCCCTCATTTCTACTAAGTTCACAAGCACACTTGCGTCAGAAACTTTTATCTGAAATTTTATCACCATGTTCTTGAGCACAATAACGAGAAGAACGGTTTTCTACTTGTTTCCCCAACCCATCCACCACAACCCTCAACTTCAACATCTGCTATATTTACGAGCATATTCATCAGCTACATACAGCACTACTTAGGTAACACTATCCCCAATCCAGACATACGTAAGGTAGTGCTTTCGAGGCACTACACAGCCAGATCCGCCCCGTTCCACCTAAACACCCCTCTGGTGTGGTGTAAAAGAGCGCCCCCACCTCAACTCACACGTGTATAACAGGAAAGCGAAACAGAGACAACTGCCTGATACTTCCAGGCTCATGGTGCCTTATAGGACTCAGTGCAGAATCTCAGCTTTGCCCTGCCCCCGTCAGACCTACCTGTGATCCAACGCGGCCGCCGCAGGGAGCCCACCACACGTGGGGGGCGGAGGAAGAAGCGTCCCCACACCACGCTCCCCACCTGCCTCCACCTCAGTGGAGAAACAGCAACGCGCATGCGCACCGCCGCCTGCACTGGAGCCCAGTCACGTGCTCCCATGCAATATGTGCGTAGCTGTGCTGCGCTTGTGAGTGTGGGTGCGTGGCGCGTGTGCAAAGCTGCAGCTCCCGAGCATGCGCACTGCGGCCAGCATCACAGCCCGGGGCAGCGTTCGGCATAAAGTGCTGCCACTACCCGGCCACCGTGAGAGCGCGACCCGCCGCCCGCGCCCCGAGAGGGACGTGCAGTACCTGCGTTTCTGGGTCCTGCGGCAGCCCCTGCCTCAGCGCTCCGGCGACGGCCGCCGCTCCCCCGTCTTCTCTCCGCTGCCGCCGTAGATTCAAAATCGGAACCCACTCCAGGCACCAACGCCGCCTCCCCCTGTCGCACGCGCCGGGCCGTTATGCAAATAAGCCGCGTATCCCCTCCCCCTCTGCCGGCTGGCCCCACCCCCTTCGTGGGCGCAGGGGCCGGCAGTGGGGGCTGCCTTGCCGCCGGCCAATCCCAGGGCCGGCCATCTTGGCAGCATGCAAATAAGCCGCCGTGTTATTTAAATGAGCAGTTGGCTCCGCCCCTTGGCGGGCGGTTGCAGACGGTTATTCGCGATAACCTGCCGGGACCAAGGGCGTTTGAGGATAGAACGAGGCGCGCGCCGCCGCTCTGGCTGCGAGGGGGCGCTGCCCCGGCAGGCGGCGGCAGAGGGGGGGCAGGGCGGCAGGAGCCGCCTCGCCCTGCCCCTCGCCTTCCCGCCACAATGGGACGTGGCTGCGTGGGCGCTAGGGTATCTCCTCCCTAGCACATGCGAAAAGCCTGCCTGAGGTCCTGTGGATTTCTCGGAAAATAACCTGTGTCACCGGCTTCCAACACTGCTAGCTGCAGCTTCCTTACCTGTCCTGTTTCAGGTTTTTGAGCTGTCCTGGGGGTAACCTTAAGTTTTCTTTATGACAGGAAGCACCTGGCCAAAACACAGAGGTTTTTTTTCATAGCGGGGTTTGGGTTTGAAGAGTGTCAAGAAACCAAATAGCACTGTTAGCAGTACTTCAAGTACATCAGAGGCAAAACAGCTTAGCCTGGGTGATCAGGAGGTCAAAGCCTCAAGTGGCCATTTCCCGCTCACTCTCAATTTCTACCTAAAGGGGTGGGGGGAGAAGAGCATGGGATTTGCTCTAATCTGAGTCATAACTTGGCACACTCTGTACTGCGGCCAAAGACAGAAATGAGTATTGTCAACAGCTGGTTGACAATTAGCTCAACACTAATTAGTTTTGAGACTCAAGTCCCAGTTGTCCACTAACTCTATGATGAAGGGAGAGTCCCTTTCCCTCTGTGTTTAGGCAGATGCACGTTTTTTTCTTACTGAAGGCTTAAAACACAAAGTGAAAAATGGCATCCTGATTTTTCTACTTCAAGAGTGTGCTAAATACACAGCAGGAGTTTTTGTCAGTCACATCCAGAGCATACTCTGTGTCCCTGCATGTAGTGAAGCAGTACCTATATGGCACAGCCATTGCAAGGGTTCTGCTAGAACCAGTTTACAGATTGAGCAGCAGGGTTTTAAGATGTTGCCATTCCCAGTGGGTTGCCTGACATCTCTGCTAAATGCTTCCACTTACACAGCAGAAATGGCAGCAGGAAATGTGTGCGTGTGCCCCATAATTTTGGGCAAGCACATCTGCAGCAGTGCTTTAAGCAGGTGTACTAGCTTGGGGACTTGAACAGCCGAAGTGTGAACGACCATCTTGCTCTGCTGTCTCTGCAACAGGCATGGCAGTTTCTAACAGAAAGTGTGGCAGACACCTGAGACAGTAATTTCTAAAACTTTTACAGCTAGCTTTATCAGACCTTCTGGAGCTCTAGGGCAGTACTGGAATGTTTTATCTTGGAAAATGGGAGATTTGGATTTTAGCTGGGTCCTCTGTGCTTTTGCATACAAGCAGAGGACAGGATATTTCAGATAGAAAAGGCTAGAGCTATCCAGAAGTGGGCAGTTACTAGCTGTACCTATTATTTAACTTGAATTTCACTGCTGGTGAGCACTTTTACAGGATCCATGAATAAACATCCTTTGAGAGTCAATCAGTAGTGAAAACTTTGTGGCTAAAAGATGCATATTCCCAGAAGACTGGATATTAATATAGTCATCTTTTTGGATAACAATTGGTGGTATTTCAAACTTAATTTAGTATGGAAGCCCTTACAGCAACATAGTATTTTTTTCACTGCAGTGCATTTCATGTACCTAAAGGAAGAATGAGGAAGGAGGATTTGTCACCCTAAAGAACATACAATTTATCAAGTGTGCATTTAGGTATGAATTTGCTGCTATTAACTTGATATTTTGTCATAGATAAATAGAAAACATAGAAACAACAACATAAAATGAATGTTTATAAAAATCTTTCTTGGATCTCTGAGGAAAGGATGGTAGTGAAAATCAGTAGTAGTGAAAATTAGAGTGCCTCAAAGCAATCTTATTTTTCGATCCCAGTATCTGTTTCGACTTGTGACTGGACACAATTTAATCAGCAACTGAGAGGACCAACTGACTACTAAGAGAAGAGATGGAATGCTGTTAATGATGGTTATCCCCAGACTTTAGATTGCTGACAATCTCTGAAGTGTTTATAAGTCTAATAACGAACGTGCCACTGTTCTTTCAAATTCCAAAGATTCCAGGTGTCCAGAGTTTATATTTTGTCCACAGGAAACAGAAACTGAGAAATCTTGGAAAGAAGTTCAGAGAGCCAAGTTTGTAATGAAATACAGAAATATGAAAGTTGCATTGAAATCTTACACTTAATAGCACAGAAAGTTTGTGTAAGGCCCAGTAGACCAAAAACTTTTTCTTAAGAACTACTCATAAATATTTCAGATATTGTTTAGGGAGCATTTTTTAATATTAGCCATTTATTAATGAATTAAACACTTATTTTAAAGGTGACAAGAAACAAATACATTCAAAGTTTTATATGGAATTGCCTAGAAATTTAACTTGTTGTATGTATACCTTTTGGAAAGACAGAACATGAGTTTGTATTTCAGCAAAGAGTTATGGCAAAGACAAAAGTGGACTTTAAAAACTTTCTTTGCTCTATAACAGTTACAGAAAGATAAACTATTAAACAAACAAAAAAAACCCAGTTAATTTTGTTTTCAGAGCTACTTACTGTTGATCACCAAAGACAATAAAGATTAAAAGAAAATCAGCATCAATTATTTTTTAAAGGGGAAAGATTTCTTTTCAGTCTCGTTTTACTTAGCACAAATTATGTTAATATGTTCATCATGGTATCATACCCATTTTCTATCATTAAAATGTGTCAGATTATTTGACATTTCTTCAAAACTGGTATTATAGAAAAACTAAAAAATACTCCTAGTCATTTTATTAAATGTGGATTTTTTTAGCTTCTTTCTCAGGGAATATTCCTGTTGAGCCTTAAAAGCAAAAAAAATCCCCGCCAAACTGTATTTTATTTATTCCCTTACTCCACAGTTGTATTAATTTCATGAGGTAGGTGATATAGTAAGTGCCCTGCCATGACATTTTAAGATACTGGTATAAACAGTGAGTTAACATCCTTAAATTTTAAGAGCAATGACAATGTCAAAATTGTCAGCTCAGTAATTTGAGGAAGGCAAAGTCCAGATTTCTGTTAACTGCTCTTGCTGAAGTCAGATTGGTCATAAATTCAAAAGAGCAACTGTGTATCAGTTTATACTGCTCAGATTATTTGTAAGAAGAAAGTTAAAATAAAAAATAGTTGAGAAAATATGACTTCATTTCTTTATTTGAAAAATTCCCTTTTTTTGCTGAGAAAAGTGGTGTGTAATGCAAATACTTCACTGGAGTTAAATTTACAAGATACTAAACTTGCAACACCATAAAAAAGTAGTTGTCCATGCGGTTCACTTTCCTGTCTGAGAAATCTGCTAATGTATTCAGACATCACAGTGATAAACACAGAAAAAAAAGACCAATAGATTCTAATGGGCTTGAAAAAAAAGTAATACTATTTTATGTGCAACAGACAATTTCATCTTCGTGTCCTCAGACACTGAATTTAAGCCTTGGTGTATGCATATAACGTAATTTTCTTATATCCAGATAACTGCTATCGAGAGTTCCCAACCTATGAACCACAGATTACTAATAAGCTGATTACATGATCCTTCTTTCTGTACATTAAATTGTTTTAGAAAAATGAGGCTTGATACCTTAAATACTTCCCAAATGTTACTCCTCTCCATATGATTTAATAACTGCTAATGGTGATGTTGCAGAGTCACAAATGGGAAAGCTAAAAGGAAGCATATAAATTGATGCACAAAAGAGGTGTAGCTCTCAGTATGAAAACAAACTTTTTATATATAGAAAACTATTGACTTATAAAAAAATCAAAATGTGATGATAAATGGTTAGCAATAAGGAAAAAAGTGAACATTTTATGTTTTAAATAGTTGCTGGAAAATATGTAATTGCCCAAGGTCACCCTGATAAATAGATGACACTTTCAAGCCAATACATTTATGTTAATTTTCTTGGTAATTGAGTAGATTAATAAGTATTTTCTTGCACAGTAAAAGCCTAATAGGATGGAATGATTAAGACTTCTCTGATTATAAATAGGTCTTACGCAGGGCAAAAGAAACACTGTAGTATCAGAAAATAATAGTTTTCCAAGTTTTAGTTATATTTTTTCATTAACAGAAATATGTATGGTGAGAAAAAAAAATACATACCTATCTGATAACGTAACCTGTGATTCAATGACTCATTGGAACTTCAAGAATTTCACCAGGGAGGCTTAAAATGTAGCTCAAAAGGGAATTGCATGATACCTTTCTGATGAAGAACAGCAAAGAGAAGATTTTTAAAATTCTTTTTTAATGTAAGTGCACATCTTTTTTTTTCATAAAGAAACTTAAAGCACAGCCAACAGGATGAAATTGTGAAAACAAAGCTTTTACTAAACTTTTTTTTTTTAAATTAAACTTAACAGCATACAAAGATCACAATCCTGGTAAATGTAACCAAAATACCTGAGGAATTTTTTCTATAATGAACTGAAATTATTTAAGGCATTTTCATGTCGGTTACTTTTCACTGTACATACCTTGCAATTACATGACTTCTGTAAAATACGCTAATATTATCTTTCTATTACTTTTAGGGGTCATAAGACAGAGGATTTGGGGAAAAAGCCTAAAGCCACTCTCTTCCGCTCAGACTTAATAATATTAGTTTTATTAATAAATTTACTAATCATTAAGTAAGTACTCTGCTGCTCAGCTGTTTTCTGATCAAAACTTACTCTCTCATGACTTTGCTGTGTTATCTAGCTCATCTATTTACTGGGCAGATGTGTTTAGGTTTGTTAAGCACTTAGCAGTCTTTTTTCTCTGAGTTCTCCTCTCACATTACTACCTTCCACCTCACTTAATAAGATAACAAACTAGACCTAACTTCATCTCTGTTATTAATAAGAAAATTGTAATTGTGCAAGCCTCTGTACCAACCAGACTGATACAGTTCAGTGTTAAAGGACAGTTCAGTGATGAAGAAGGAAGTGACAAAAATGTATTTTTATAGCTTGTTAAATTTGTTTCTACTGCACTAACATAACCTACCAGTATCTTGAGATATGAGCAGGCATGATCTGCAGTGTGAATTCTCATGCTTAACCTCTAGCTAAAGAGTCTACCACACTTCAAAAGAGAAAGTAATTTTAACAACATGTGACCTAATGGACAGTTGGAATCTATTAAATAAAATCCTTTTCCAAAGAGTCTAAAATTAAGTCATTTCAAAGCACCAGTCAGAAATCTGTTTGCTGGAAAGAAGAGCTCATCTTCCATTATCCCACTTACTCTTTGACATGAGAAAGTTGTGTAGCATAGGTTTTTTAAAAATAGCAGGTGATACATGGGAGAACCTTAAAACTATGGGAGCTATTCTGGTTTTACCAATTTTTCTTGAAGTTTAATTTGAATCACTGAAAGTACTCATATGGTGGCAGTAGAATAATGTTTTTTTCATCAAGTGTATATTGAGTATGTGACTTACTTCCTGAATGCAGTGGTCTTTTCCTTCCTTCAGAGATAATTTCTCTGGAGGTAGCTTGGTTTAGAAGAGGATTCCCCCAAATACAAAGTAATATTGGGGTAGCATTGTTATTATAGTAAAGATTGAGAAATAAGTAGTGCTATCTGAGTTTTAACTCCCACAGTACTTTTTAAATGAGATGTGCCTGACCTCCAAATTACACACTTAAAGAAATTTTTATGAACTTGTGTCTCATTAACTTTTATCTAATCTATCTAGATATTTTTAGAAACTGATGAAGAAATGTAAAGAATGTTTCTGATGTTTCCTCCTGTGGATACTCTTGGGAATATGTTCTGACTTGTTGGAAGAAATTTATCTGAACAGCTCTGTGGAATGTAATGAATATTGGACATCTTCAGTAAATGAACTGTGCAGATAAATCTGAAATGTGTGGGTTGACTTTTGTGTAATCATTACCTGGTGATTTTTGCTGTTATTAACTTATTTTAAAGAATTTTAAAAAATTGACCTTTTCTAATGTTTAAAAATGGAAACACTTTTTTAAAGAGAAAAATGTCTATACCATTTTAAAAGGCTTACCCTCAGGTATCTTGGTTTCTTTTTCTCAACTCTAACTTTGGGCTTTTTTAATGTAATGCCTGCTTTAGATACTTCTAGATGGTGGAATACTTATGGTGTAATAAATCCAAGTAATAAAGATTATAAATTTCTTAATAAATGATGATTTTACAGAAAATGGCCAGTGAAGATTCAGGTGCAGAGTGCTTTAGTAACAACCTAAAAAGGTAAAACACTTGGGCTTAGCCACAGTGAACTTTTTCAAGGCAGGAATTACGTAGTAACCAGGATAAGAACATCTTATGATTTCTCCTCAGCTATATTTTGAAAGGTCTCTTTTTCTTTTCTCTTAATAACATCAGGGTGATCAGCCTTGTATTAATCTGCTGGAGACTTTGAAAATGAAGATCTGAGTGGCTGTCAGAAAATGTGTGGAATGTAAAAATGTGCTTGTTTGGGTTTACTTTATTATTATTGTTATTATCATTCCTGCTTGGATCGAATTTTACCCATAATGATGTACAACAAAAATGAACAGCAACTTAAAACCCACTAGATTTATGCCAAACCTTAAAAATCAAATCATGCTTATTTGAAAAAAAAATTTTTGAAAATTTTAAGCTTTATTTCTCGTCAGTTTTAAGTTTCCTGTTATTTTTGCTAGAAGTCATTGTGGATAAAATTTGAATTTTGAGATATTCTCCTGTCCTTAAAACTTTTCCTAGTTTAAGCCCTCATCTGGTATTTTTTGCTGCATTCTGAGTCCTTCCTCCTTGACTTTTTCCTATATGTTCTTTTTATCTTGTTGTAAAACAAGATCAGTAGCTCATCTCCTGTATAAACATAGCTTAGAAAATACCGAACAGTTCTTCCTATCCTGAGGCATCTAACTGATCGAAACACATTCTATTTACTCATCCTGATTCAAAGCCATCAACAAATGGAGAACCTAGCACTTCTTTAGCAGTTAATCTTTCCATCATCTTTAAGAAGATATTTTTGTTATCCATTACCAGCTTCAAGCATCTTAAGTAATGGGGTATTTAATTTTCATGACCTAACAATAATTTTATTCAGGATTTCTCCAGATGCTGGTGTACATGGGGAAGAGAGAAAGGATCTCTTGCATTTTTTGAGGTGGAGGTCCTCGAGATCATAATATATACACATACACTCTTGAAAGGAGTAAGGAAGAGAAGCTTAGGTTGCCTCTTCTGCCCCTCTCATCAGGGAGGCATGGTCCTCAAAATTTGAATAAAGGGGCCACTGGTGAGAAGACCTTCTTAGAGTCTGGCTAACATGTGCACCCACAGAAACAATCGTGTCACTCTACCAATATAGCTGGGCCCTCTCACAGAGACATTCCCTACGATACAAGGACCTGAGATCACTTCTCCATTCCCAACTTTGTGAGAGAGGCATCCGTTCCATACCCAGCCATCCTCTGAGAGGTAGGCTGTGAAAAGTGAATGGATGCCTGCCTATGATGAGATTAGAAACTAAAATGGAGGGGAGTGGTTGATTGCTCCAGATAGTAGGATAGAAAGTAAAGTTGTCAACCATTTATCTTCTTCTCCATCCATTCCATCTGCCCCATCCCTTAATGTCCTCTCCCTCTGCCACAGCATCAACCTACTCTCCTTCCACTCTTTCCATTTTTCCCTTGCTTAATCTTCCTTTCCCAACAATCTTCTGATTGCCTTCCTTAACTGTGCTTAAGTTATAAAAATCTGCAAGTGCTGTGACCAATCCATGTTTGGGAGCTGCATGTCATGTAAGCCATGAATCAAGTGTTATCAAAGCTTGTTTCCTTTGATCACAGTTCCATTTTTCAGGGAATAGGCATTATTTCAGCTATTTATCAGAAACTTTCTTTTCACTTTGTATTGACAATACCTATGAAGCATATCTGCTCTACAACTACACTGTCATCATGGGCAAGTGGGGATGGGTATTCTGAACTGCTCATCAATCCCCTGCTTGTGCAACTGAGTTGCTGTGGGGTGCAGATTGGATTTATCCCTTCCATGGTTATGGATATGGTATTCGGATTCTTAGTTTCCATTCATATCAAAAATGGCACTAAACAGAGGTAAAACTGAAAATATTTCATGTTATTCCTACCCTACTATCCTGCAAAATTATCTTAAGATTTTATTTACAGAAGTAAGAATTGAAGCCTAATTTGAAGCTGTTGTAAGAATATATTCTCCACAGAACAGGTACAGCAGCTGTTTTACTCAGTATAAGTAATAAAAAATATAAACATAATAGTTATGTTTTCCATAATTTCCAATAACATATAATATTTAAACCAAAATGGAATTATTAATAATGAAGCCACTATGAAAGTACTTAAAACCATAGTCCTGGACCAAGACATGACTGCACTAACAACTGTATAAAACCAAAAAGAAAGATCCCAAAGCTCCTGTAGTGTAATAAATCATGCATATTCCTTTGTTCTTTGCTCTTTGATAAAAATGGAGAAACATTAGTTCCTTTAACTACAAGCTGCTGTTGGGGTTTTTTTTGTTTGTGTTATTCTGCAAGTAGGTATTTTTACATTTTCTTGATGTATCTCACAGTATCAGTCAAACTACTAAATTGCTGACAAAACTATCTTCTCAAATATAGCTCATTTGTTTCAATAGGAATTGAACAACTTCAAAAATTTCGAAGCAAAATGTTATTTAGACAATTATCTCTTCAGTTTATTGAGTGGGATGGGATAGGGACAACTTTCTAAGGAAGTTCTTTCTCTGGCAAAAATATCCTTTTTGGAGCAAGAGGTAGAGAAGTAGATCACACACAAAATCTATAAATATTAGGAAAAAAGTTATACTGTTGTTCAACAGAGTGTTTTAAATGGTTGTAAGATCTTTGAGCAAATTCACTCTTTTTGTTTTGCATTTTCACATTATCCAAAGTTTTAGATATCAGTAACTCTTTCTTAAGATTTAATCTGAAAGACACACATTTTATATTATGTTGTATTGTATTAATAATATTGTTTAATAAAATGTAAGAACTACTAAAAATAAATTTTATTGAAAATTCAGACAAATTTATAAATGCTTATTGGGTGACCTCCATTTACCCTGGCCTCATGTCTCTAAAGAAAACACAAGCAGAAATCTCTGGAACTCAGGATACTAACCAATGTTAAATATTGTGCTGCCATGCTTCTAGTGCTGTTTCTTTATGCTGAAAGGAATACATCAATTGTTTTTAGTGTATCTGACTGTAACACTGTTAGCTACCAAAATACAACTTTTTAGTGTAATGAATGACAGACAAAAATATTAGAACATTATTTCACAGCACTTAAAAAACACTTTTTCTAAATAGTATTTGATTAACAGCAGACCTGGCTGACAGCAACAGAAATAATTGTCAGGAACATCACTTGAATATTTGATACATTTTTAAAAAACATATCCATTAAAACCTGTCTAACCGTATCTGTTTACTACATCCTTTGCTTTTTAGTCTTCTTTCCAGAATACCCTACACTTCTTTTTCCCAAACAGTTTGAAGTCTGTCTAATCAGTAATGTTTCTGTGCTGTTCATTTGCTTTGGTCCTATGTCCTCCTACCATTTATTTTACTTTCCTTGTATTTCATATCCTTGTAAACGTCTTCCTCCCGAATATTTGTATTATAAACTTTTCTAAATTTAACCAAGCATCTCTTCCTTCTTCATACCTTCCTCTCTGTAATCACCTTTTCATGCCTGTACCCAAAACTGCACCTGCTAAAATGTATTTTGGAATTGCACTGGAATCTTGTTAGAATTCTCATCATCCAGGGACAAAATTAGCCAGCCCTAAACAAAAGATGTGAAAAACCAACTCCTTTCCAATTACTGAGGTTTCTGGGAGTGATTCCTCTCCACTCTTCTCTGTGGTTCAGTCTTTTGTATTAGTCTCATGCTAATGTAAAACCCATTTACTGCCGAGATGAGGGGAAGGGGCGTGTACTGTTTCTTTTTCACTTTACCTTATTGCACTGTATTCTAGCTGCTCCAGGCTTTGCTGTCTCATTGCTTTATCCTTTTCCAGCCTGTTCGTGGGTTCATCTTCTCCCTGAAATGTGAAACTGTTCAGGGCTTCTCAGATCACCTGAGAAAAAATAAGTTCACTATCACTCATTTTTTTGATCACCCCACAGCAAAACCGTCAAGAAACTATGTAGCTGCAAATAGGCAAACCTGTAAGCTACAGCAAAGGCATTGGAGCAACTGTAGAAAATGAAAATATTTGATGTGATTGCCCTCTTAACTGTAAGGACTGGAACTGTTATACAGTCATACTCAAAATGACTTGATGCTATTTGTTCAGGAAAGCTACTTACTTGTTTCAAAAGGGTAAAGGGTTTGTCTTGTTTCAAGTTTTGCTTAGATGCCTAATTTTCTTCTGCTTCCCAGTGTTTTCTGTTTAGTGACCTTGTTTCTATTACATTTTAACTCTCTTCTTTCAATTGCTGAAATGTAATGCCCCAGGTGCTACAGAAAGTTTGGTTTTCCACCATACCATTCAACTTCTCACTAAGGAATAGCACCATCGTTTGCTTTCCTTGCTTACTTGCTATTTCACCGCTAGTGGTAAGAGATTATTTCCCTAGAATAGGAAACTGAACATTTTTAGGATTTTCTTTCCTGCTCTACATGATTACTTCTCTCCTGGTCATGCACACACACACCTTCTTGAATTCCGTCTGGCACCTTCAGAGAAAACAATTCACATCAATGTACGGACTGCATGAAAGTAAAATAAAACATCTCTGCCTGTTAGCTGGACCATGACCATGGTGAAGCTCACGAGCTGCCTGAATTCCCATCCTCTGCTTTTACTGAACACTGGGTTTTGGGGGTGTTTTTTGTTTCAGAGCTGTGGAGCAGACAATTTCCCTGAAATTGTGAGGACAGACCTGAGAGCGCTGCCTCGGGCAGGGCCGGCGCGGGCACCCTTTGGCGCGGCGGTGGTGTGGGTCCTGGGGCCCCCCCAGCCCCGCGAGCCCACGCAATTTGGGGTGGCTTTGGCCTGTGCTGCGTGCCACCGATGGTTAACCTGACAGGGGGTGCTATGGCAGCAAGCGGAGCGGGGCAAGGTCACCATGGCAACGCACCACATCGTGAGGTAAGAGGCATTGCCTAGCAACCGGGCCTTCGGGCAGAGGAGTCTAGGGATTTTGGAAAACAGCAGTTGGAGGAGGGGGGAGGGGAGGAAGGGGGGAGGGGAGGAAGGGGGGAGGGGAGGAAGAGGGAAACGTCGAAAAAGGGATGGAGGGGCTCAAAAGTGGCAAAAAAAGGGAAGGCGGGGAGACTGGCTGAGGTGGGAGAGGAGAAGTGGGGTTCAGGGGGGCGCTGCCGGGGACAGAGGCCTGTGCACAGCGCTGCCAGGGTGCTGGGGCCTGCAGCCTTCCTGGGAGGAGGCTCTTGGCGCATGCCGCTCACACCGAAATGTTGTCAGGCAGCCTTAGCCTCCATGCGAACCTCCGAGGGAAGCCTGTGAGGGAGTACAGCGAGGGCAAGACCAGCGGGTGCTGATGTGAAAGGAAGTCAGAGAAAGCCCCTCCCACCATTTTGGTTTCTTCGGTGGAGGCTGAGATCAGATATCAGATGTATCACTGTCATGCATCAGGGTTACTTTTTAAAAACAAATGGCTAGGGCAGTACTTTCATTTTTAAGTAGCATCAGTAATGCGGTTAGGTAAAACATAGTTCCTTAAAATAGAACATATTGAAATTACGGGGACTTATATAGACCTAGACTTTTGTATCTCAATGAAAGAGGTCACAAGTGAGAGAGATCCAGAGGAAGCTGATGAAGACAAGCAAATGTCTGTATAATGACAGCTGAACTTTTTCTTTGCTAGAGCAGAGCTCAGAATGAGAAACTGGAATACAGAGACCTAACGATGGCTTCTACGTTGACTGATTACTCAGAAAAAAAGATCTGGAGGTTATGGTGGACACATAAATGTTCATGCTTACCAAACATGGACTAACAATTTAAAATTAAAACAAAACAAAATAAAATAAAATAGAGGAATATGAGAATACATACAAAGTTGGAAGAAAAATGACACTGATAATAAAAGAACATTAGCCAGTCTATCTGGGTATCTCTACTATATATCCTCACATGAAATACTGTTTTCAGGTGTGATACTTCCATCTCAAAAAAATACACCACTACAGAAATTTGAGTTCAGAGATGAACATTTGATTAGAAACATTGATTAGAAGAGACAATTAAAGCTTGAGAATGTTTGGTTAGAAAGAAATAAATGAGAACAGCTATAAAAACTATGAAAAATGCTCATTGGCAGGGAGGGTGGCACAAACTGACTTTCCATTTGTCCTTTAAAAAACAACTGGGAATGGCATGCTGTGAAAACTGAATGACATACAGTGTGGATATACTAGGTCACAGCACTCAGGAAGGCTAATGGGGTTGTAGTCTTCTCAGTGAAACTGCCTGGTACAGCCCAGGCTCTGTCTGATATGAAAGGCGAGAAGCTGCTCCACTAGGCCACCTACCCATCATCGCTGCAGTTTCACTCGGGCCTGAACTATTAAGCATGTTAAATTTCTATATAAAATAATAGAAATCTGTTCTACAAGGGCATAAGACATCTCAGATCAAAATGTACCCACTTTTGATCTTCCTGAGCTTAATTCTGCTTCAGACTTTAAACCTGAGGCTCTGTTGTATCTACAAGAGAAACCAATCCTGAGTTTCTTCCATTCTTGTGGAACTGTGCAGTGGGAAAGAAAACTCTGATTGTTTTGTTAAAATCCCTACAGGGCAATCTGAATTCCTGGCACTAGGCCTAGTCTACTGGTCATTTGTTTAGCACTTCAGAGTTGCCATTCTAGGTTTAAACTTTTTTACTAACTGCAAATTAGGTCCAGTAAAAGGAGCAATGGCAGCTGATGAGGAGCCATGTTAGAAGTAAGTATCTAGGCAGGAAGAACAGGAGACTCACTGCAATGGTGCTAAGAAGAGCAAATTTGTCAAGTCCAAGATTTAGTGACCTTTCCTCCCCCCAATTCCTTTGCTACAGAAAAATAAAAACTGTCCCAAATTCTTCAGACATCAGAATTTTACTGTAAAGTACAAATTTCTGTGGCTGCGACTGCTTTTTATGATGCATGAGCACATATTATAGCATTTCTGAAGTGTAGAATTTTATTCCTGGTTTCTAGTTGATGTAATAAATTTCCTTGGCTGTCTATCTCACTATTTATCACTACCACCAGCACCAGTTAGTCAAATTATGGTCTACTGCATTAGAAAAGAGTGTATATTCTGTGTAAAATTTATAGAAGGGAATAATTCTATCTGTAAAGAGACCATGTTTTACACTCACCTTGAGTTTAAACTTAAAACACATTTAATATTATCAAGCACAGAACAGTAACATTTTTATAGTCAACTGTGCTATTGAAAGCACCATATTTTATTTAATATATGCAACTTGTGCATGTGCCCTCTCTTGCTATTTAATAGTGATGAACCACTATATATAAAGGTGTGTGTTTGTTCTGCCCCACACTTTAGCATGTGTATTCCTATGCTGATTCGTTAATATACAATTCCTATTTTGTAAATGATGTTGTAAGCTTCGGGGTAGTGCAAAAGTAGGCCTGTAGATCTTTACACTTTATCTAACACACAAACAATAAATCATTTTAGGAATGGAATACTATGGATCATGATGATACATAGGGATCACCTTTGACTCATGGGGCTTGATGCATGTGATCTTCTGCATCTGGTTTTTAGAAAGCTGAGAAGGCTATGCTTGAAGAGAACAGGCAGCTATTGGGATTTCAACTATAGCAGCACTAAGACAATTATCAGTGATGCTCTTGTTCCTGGGCATCCTAGACTAGGTTGCTGTAATTTAGAATTAAAAGCTATTTTTGCTATTGCGCTGCAAAATTAATAGGACCTTTTTTAGGGATGCATAGCTAAGGTGAACCACCTTTCTTTCATGTGAAAGGCAACAGTCCTCTCTGTTTATACTTACTAATGATTTCATTTCAATTTTTGCAAGTGCAGGGGTGTTGGGCCCAGTTTTGCGGCCAAACGCCAGTGTAGATAAACTAAATTCTTCTTAATTTTTTCTTTCAATTTTAGTTACCTACAGCATGCTTTTGGTCTGCACTGTCATGAAAATTTGCAGTATTCTTAAGTTGGAATGTGATAGCCATGCATCTTCAGTAAAGTGACGGATGAGAATAATAAATTAAGGGAAAGCCAAAGGAAAATAATCCTATTATAACATCATATAAAGACATAAAACAAGTGTTGACTTTACTGTAAATCTCTTTTAAAATATTACAGAGCTAGGATTTAATCATTCTTGACTCTGCAGTTGAAGAAGGTTATTTTTCCTTTTATTTTTGCCCAAGTATGTCAAATACGTAAGTTCTTCAGTTGCCCACGGATTCTTCTTTTTAAATATTTAAAAAAAAAAAAAAACAAGAAAGGTGTTAGTGTGGGAGAGAAAGAGGAAACTTTTAGAAAGCCAAATATGTTAAAGTTTCAAGCTTATTTATGCATTGGTTTCACTTAAAAGTTCTGTTCTGAAAGAGTCTACAGGCTTGATATTTGATTAAACTTCACAATACAATGACTGTAATTACACTGAAATTATAGCATAGTTACACTAGTAATTTTTTATCCTACAATTACCACTAATTCATGTAACCACAAAGAACATGGCTAGGAATAATTATAGCATGAACGCAATGGTGTTAGTATATCTGAACTACAAATGCACACACACATACACACACATATATGTATTTATAGATATATGATTGTGTGTTTATCAATACATGCATAGACTCCAGACGTAGAATACACACATATGTTGTGTATGAATAAATGTTCTGGAAGGGAAATAATTGGCATACCTGTATAGCTAGTTCATATTTGTATTGGTATCAATTAATCATTAAAAACATGCCGTGATAGTACTTAGGCATCAACTGGACTGAAATTACACTGTAATTAATCACTGTGTAATGATACTGATATCCCATATGCTTAAAACAAAAAAACATTTTAGCTCCTTATTGCACGTCATATTTAATGCTGAAGTGGCCATTTCATTCTAATCTTCTCTGTTATTTCCAACTGTTTAAAAATGGTCATGTTTTGAAATGCCACATTTTTTGCAAAATTTAATTACTGAATTATTTGAGTGTGACCAAATTATTCCTTGGTTTGATGCTTCTATAATTCACAAATGGATAAGAAGTAAAATTTCTGGCTTGTAATATTCTTAGTTTTCTGTAAGAAATACTGAAGAGTCACTAGAGTGTGAAACTATTAAACAGGTTAACATTTTAAAGGTTCCAGCTTCTTATTTGCACGTTTCACATTAGCTTTCACAAGAAATTTTTGAAAGTACTTGAGTTGTTATAGTGCCCTAAACACTTTCCCTGTAACAGTAAGGATGAACATTTATCCCCAAATGTCTGTAATTAAAGAATACAACAGATGTGAAGGAGAGACAGACAGAAGAGCAAAACAGTAATGGCGATCTTTCAGGCTCAAAGTTTCTGGTTTTTCAGTTTTGTCTCTCCTGTGTTTATTAGACTGACATTAAATGCTTTATAAAGCACGTGGCAGGAAAAGAAAAGGAAGGGATTAGTTGCAGGAAACACAAAGTAAAGAGAATGAGAGAAGGAACGTTGTGAGGGAGTGCTGCGGGCAGGAAGTGCAGTGCTGAGGAAAGAAGGCAGCGAGTGCAACAAGGGAAGCAGTCAGTCAGCACAGGAACAGGCAAGTTAAGAATAGAAGAGGACAGTGTGATGACATCATCAGTGAGCCCACTGAAACTACTTCCGTATCTGTGTCTGTCAGCACTGAGCTCTGATGGCATCCTTTCAGGAAAATGTTTATCCTTCCCCTTAGCTCATGTAAACTCTGAGTGATGGTGGTGAGGAAGATGACACTGCACGAAAACTATGTCACTGAACAATGAGGTGTGAAAAAATTATTTTTGTCCTACATACATGCTAAAGTACAAATGAAAATAAAATGCTGATGAAAAGTATCTATTTGCCAATGTCCCTGCAATTAAACTTCTGCATTTTTGGTAATTAATGTAGAAATGTGCTGCTAAGTAAGTCAAGACGTATGCATTTACCATTCAGGATGTCTTTGCAACCTCATCTTGGTTGTGAAATCCCATCTGTCATGATTGCCCAATTTTAACAGCAGGTTTTTCTAACTTCCTCTTTCTCTAAATGCAAGAAAGCTGTTGCAACCTTGCACACTGCATACTCTTCTACACTGCGTTATTGCTTCTCTAAATGGAGGGTTATATATTCAAACCCCTCCCATGCATGCCTACACAGCAGTATGGCAAGGTAATACTGAACACTTGGAATGAGGCTCTCATTAGTGACAATTAACTGTCTCAAGAAGACTCACTTTGTAAGCTGCCAAGCTTAATCAGTCAATTAACTTCTAAGCACATGTACTATTGTGCTCACATTACCTGCATGCAAGGCGGTCAGGTTAATATACCTATAAAAACATGTCTCTTTGAAGTGCCTGAACCCAGCAAGGTTTAGGAATATTTATGACCATTGTGCCATCATATGTATGTTCATCCATGTATAGACTTGTATATTCCTAAGTGATCCTCAGTAAGTGTCTCTCATTCATGTGGCGATAATTATTGCCGGGGTGGATCTGTTTTATGACTACATACATAGATATGTAACGCTACTGGTACGAAGAGTGTAGACTTACAACAACACATTTCCTCCACAGACCAATCATTACAGTGCATAACTCCTAATGCAGGAAAGCACTCATTCTGAAATGGGAGCATGTCTGAGGTGAGGGCAATCACATAATTATTCCTCCCTTTAAAGTACTTTCAAGTTCTTATTTATCAAACATATCAAAATGAAAAGCATAGGTAAAAAAATCCAGTCTTTTAACAGAAGCAAATGGGTTTTCCTCAGAGGTCTCCTGTATAGGCACTTAGCTTGTGAGAACTGATTAATTTGGAACCCAACACAATAAGATCCTTAAATGCTTATTGCACTCCTATGAACAGCTCAATTTTGTAATTTTCCAACATCAAGAGGCAAAGGAGAAGAGAGAAATAGGAATGAATAGACAAATTGCATCATGTTAATCCTGGAGTATCCTACTAGTAGATCACTGGATATTATATTTGACTTCTAATCTTAAACAGGCAAATGGATGACAAGATATATATTTTTTACTTTTGAGACTTCTATACTGTAGACAAGAAAAGAAAATTGCTTAGGAGACAAAATCTGTTTAAGAACCTATAAGGACAGGCACAGAAATATTTGACATTATTTGTATGTATACCTCTATCCAATTAACTTTAAAAATACATATATATTTCTCCTGCAAGACAGCAGCTTCCTCTTGATGTTACAAATGTCATTTGTCCACCTCTTTCCAAAGAGATGCCTTGTAGATTTTTTTCAACTTTTTCCCATAAAAAAAAGAAGATACACTGAAGTCACTGAATGTACATTCCACAAAAACAAAAAAAAAGCCACTTCTGTAAGGTGGTGGTGGCAACAATGGCCAGAATCTAATATGAATGGACTCCTCTTAAATTAACAAACCCTTATATTTATATGGCTTACATGAAAAAGACTTGGAAAAACAGGCCAGAGAGTCCAGATAAAAATACAACAGCTTCAAGAGTGTTTATTCCTCTCTTTAGAACCCACTTTATATAAAGAAAGCCAAAGAGAAACTAATGAGTGAGCATGACTCACATAGTTTCAGGAAGTGGCCATATACCTGCTTCCGGATTATATCAAGAGGAGAAGGAACAACCTCATAACATCTGAAGATCAACACAGAAAAGTGCAAGTAACCTTCCTCCTGTTCTCTTGGTTCTCACTGTAGCACTGACAAATATATCCAAGAAGCTGGCATGGAGTCATCTCACCTGCTTCTGTACTGCACACATGGAAGTCCTGCAGGAACTGGGGTTACATGCATGCATATGCGTTTCAGAGAAGCTGATCTGCTGCCTCTTGCCCTCCCATCGACATTCCTTCACACCTGGGTCAGCCTCCCTGTTTACTCGTGTTCAGCTTTCTCATGTCCTGAAGTCATCTTGACCTGATGTCACCTTTGTTCTAAATGCAAGTGCACTGTGCAGTGTGCCTGTGCGCAATTACAACTCATTTGCAAGTAAATGCAGAAAAGTGTACAGGCATCTTCAAGTGGCCATGCTTTTCCCTCCTTTTATGCTTCAAAGTAATCCTGTCAGGATCCCCTGAATATATCCCTGTTCTCGTGAGAGAGGGACATACCTATTCCTAGTTGAGCCATCCCTGAAATACCATAACCTGCAAGCAGCTGGCAGTGCTAACACAAGATGAGGGATATTTCTGGGACATGGATTGGTGCCACCACAAAGCAAAGGATTTCTGGCAGGGCTACAATAAACAATAGGACAACACCAGCACTTCTGTTAACACTATTGACAGGAGCACCCATACTATGTGGAACAAATTGGATTTTTGCAGCAAAATTTGAAGTTGGCTTTACAAAGTATCCAAACAAATTCAGGCCCTAATGACATGGTTCCTGTCAACCATGGCCCAGAGGCAAAGATCCACATGCTACAGATATTCCTGGAAACCCAGTGGTGACCCAGCCTGAAACTGGTGCAGACAGCTCATGTAGTGTTATCATATGGCTTTACAGAAACAGCTAAATCACCTCATTCCTCCCAGTGCCTGACTGCTGTCGTACTGGGAACAGTTAGCCTCTTGCTGTATCCTCAGGTTCTGTCTGTTCTTCTTAAGGCATGAAATGCTGCATGCGCCAAAAGATTAAATTTTTAACAGGCTCATTTCCTGCAGGTATCATATCCTAGGTGTGCAATAGGAAAAATAATTTTGCTTCCAGACCTTTTATTAACCTTTCACATTTTAGAATGCAAACCAACAAAAGCAGATCTTTTCAAATGCATTATAAGGCAGCCATTGCTATTATTTGCATTTTATTTATATATATCTCTTTGCCACATGTATACATACACTTTTATTTATTAAACTTTGGCAAATGCTTCCCAAGGGAAGTGCCACCTTTTCAAGGTTGCCCACAGTGTGTTCTTTCTAATTCAGCTCAGGAGACTGCAGCCTCGCAAACAGCACAATGAATATTCTCAAAAGGGCCAGTGACTTCTGAATGAAACCCTTCTCCTCCTTCTGAAACACATCTCAAATACATTTTCCACCCAGACAGGCTGCAGGTCTGAGCATGCTATTACAGTTACGCCTACAGTTTCCTCAGATCCTCTCCAAGCAACTACCAACTTTGTACAGGTTTAAAGATCCCACAGAAATGGGCTGCAGGTGAAAAAAATGTCATCTCCATATGCACTTTGAACTGGAAATAACAACCAAAAACTGATGAAGAAAACCAAATTTCATCCTTGCTACCATTCAGTGTAGCATTTGGACAATAATATCTTGTGCTGCTTTTCTTCTCTGTCCCCACCTACAGTCATACTGCAGTCCTAATAGACAGAGGTTGTCATCTGCTGAGTACCTGATGAAGCTCCAGGAAAGTGAAGGGGATGAAGAAGGAGCTTGCTGAGCTCATGGTTGCACCTCGGCAAACTGGTCAGAAAGCTGACAAGTGAAGAAGAGATATTTCACAGCCTTCTAATGCAATATATTCAGTTTGTATCTACATTCAGAAGTTTTTCTAGATCTATTAAACATTCTTAATGTCAAAGTAACTTCCTCTCTTTCCACTTTGTCACTTCTCATCCTATCCTCAGTGGACATGAAAGAAAAAAATTATTCTGCTCCTATTTGCAGCAACTTTTAAATATTTGAATTCTAACCACATTTTCTGTATTTTCTAGATTTCTTATCATTTTTGTTATTCATCTTTGGATTTTCTCCAGCCGACGCATATCCTTCTTGGAGTGTAGTGCCCACACGTGGATATATTACTTTAGCTAAGATTTTAACAGGGTTTTCACTTTCTGTAAAGTGAAAGGAAATTCTGTCATTGTTCCCCATTCACTTTAAATGATCAATATTATGCTGAATAAACAAATATTATTACTACGTAAAATTCAGGTGAGGAATTTTATTGGGAGTTCACTGAAGTACAGTTTCTCCTTGATAACATCGATTTATACAGTATTAATAAAAGTATTTTCTTTACTTTTTTTGGTATAAACACAGTCTTTTCCCATTATTACAACTTCATCTCTGATCAAGAACACAGTAACCTTCTAGCTGAACAGGTGGAAACTGTGCAGATGAACCCTCGTGGGCTATTCAATAGATCTGTATCTCCTAGTCACTGGGCGCTTTTACTGGGCAAAACCACGGTAACAACCTGTCCCTCAAGGTAGATATTGCTCAGAAACATACCCCCTGATCAAAAAGTCCTCCACCTGCCCGACATCTTTGTAAGTGCATTCTACTGTCACTTGGCAGATTATTAGTTTGTAGCCAAGCAACTCCTCTGCTTTCCATTAGACCTAGTAAAAATCTGAAATTTTCATCCAAAGGAAGCAGACACAATGCTGAAATCAAAACTGCCATATGGATTGTGTCTATATATTTGTTCACCAAAGAAAAACAACTATTAGTACTGCAAACTCCCAATTTCTGACAATGGGGAAGAGTTTAAGCCTTTTGATTCTCAG
This sequence comes from Apteryx mantelli, assembly GCF_036417845.1. Lineage (NCBI taxonomy): Eukaryota > Metazoa > Chordata > Aves > Apterygiformes > Apterygidae > Apteryx > Apteryx mantelli. Next base: position 167,563,119 of record NC_089978.1, read on the forward strand.
TTTCAGTTCAGACAGCTAAAAAATGGCAACACTCGTAACTATACTGGTGGCTTACTGGGACATGGCCATTTAATTATTAGAACTAAACTACAGTACGCTACCTCGTTTCACACAGGACAAGAAACAACTCTCTGATGGTAATTACTCCTGGTCACAACTGGCCACATTTCCAAAGTCACTCAGTGTCCAGCATCCTGAGAACTCAATGGCCTGGCCATTTTTCATGTATTTTGCACAGATTTAGTTATTTTGAAAATCTGTTTTTGACAACTAAGAGTTATGTAAACATCTCATGTATAAGTTCACAATCTTTTTTTTTTGTGATCTTAAATATAAAAAAAATCCCAGGATCTGGAACACTGACTGGCAGATTTACAGTTTAAAGAATTTGCTTTATTCGTTTTCTTCTAATGAAAATGGTGTTACAATGTGCCTGGCTAGGGAAATATGGAGAATTCCAAAGAAAATAAAATTATATCCATTCTCAAACATCCAAGTTTCAAACTGCCTACCTTTCATTTACCCAAAGTTGTTTTTTCTGTGCTGGCAGTAGACACTTAAGGGGAGAAATTTAATGCTATGGCAGCTGGATGCTGGGGGACACGTTTGCTTCTGAACTGGTAACAGTATCTGAAGGCAGTTAGGAGATTAGTGACTAGAGATTTCCTGTCAGGACAAGGAAGAAATTGCACAAATCAAAATTAAATAATTTCCTATTGTGCTCAGGTCTTCAGCTGGCAACACCAAATCAGAGCAGCTCATATTTACGCAGCACTAGATCATGATAGGTAAATATCATGCAAAAATTTCAACATGTACTTGGCTGAGAGTCTCTTCTAACGCAAATTCAGTGGCTAACTAAAAACATGAGAGAAAGATTGCTTAGCAATTGAAATCTATTGCAAAGCTGTATGTTTCTATTTTAAAGACTGCAGTAGAGTAATTACATAGAATTCAGAATTCATAGTGTAAAAAAACAGATGGAAACCCTTTCCATCACACAATGCAATGAAGGCCCTTCCACATCTGTTGTCAGCGCAACCCACAGGGGTTGATACTGGGGTAAGAGAAAGACACGGATGGGAGGAATTTACTCATCTGATGCCTCTCTTTGGCGGGGCTGATGAACAGGAAGAAATCTGACTGGGTGAAGCTGCTTAAAGAGCTGAGATGGATAGATTTCTGCAAAGTCCCCAGCTGAAACCTTTTCTTTGCAGTGCAGAGTTCATTTTAGCCTTTGCATAGTTCATCTGACCCTCTTCGGACCTTGTGCTGTGTGATTTCTCTCCAGTCCAAAGCAAACATTCCTATCCCCTCAGACAAGAGAGGTAAAATCTGCAGCCTAAATAGAGGTCTCCTGACCTTTGGACATGACTTATGTTTCCCTGGGACATAATGTGCATTTGATAACTAGCATTTTCTAACAAAGACACATTTTCAATGCTACTGCAAGGAAATATACTGAATATGTCAAACAAGAATCTGGATCATTCACTATTTTCATCCAGACCTTTCTGTTTCAGTCACACCTTTGTGACTGAAATATAGAGTGAAGTTAAGTCAGATTTCATCTCCTTCCAGTGCTTTCAGTTGACTTCCTTTACTCCTCCAGACTACAGCACAACAGCTGCAAAACAGTTGATTTTTGTGGGGAAAACAAGAAACTCCATCTCACTTCCTCTGTTCAGCCTCATACCCTTCACATATACGCACATGCACATATACACACCTCATACGGCAACATAAGCTGCCCATGGTTGCAGGATGGCTTTCCCCTTTGACTCACTGGGGAAAAATTCCAGCTCCAAAATTCATCAAACAGTATTTTGTAGTTGTGTTGGAAAGGGGAAGGGAGCATAAGATTTCAGTTCTCTGCCCTATAAGGATTGTTTAAAAACATATTTTCCTATGATTAGTGATGATACCTTGCAACCAATGTTCACAGTTTCAGGGGAGATAAATTTGCTGGCATCGTAGGGCTGAATCCATAATAGAAAGGCTAGAATTTTTCCTAAATGGCCCCAGGAGAGCTGAAAGAGCTGTGAGAATAAAGCATAAGATCACCATAATTAAGTGGTATTATACTCAGCTCAAGTAAGAGAGATTACAGGCAGGGAAATTTCTATATTTTGAACTTGAAAAGTTATCATTTTATGCACAGGCAGAACCACAGTTTCCCTAATCTGTATTTTCCTACTATTGTACTGATGACAAGACAAGTTGAGAAACAGGAAAATTTGACTGTTAAAAAGCCACAATAACTGATTTAGGAGAATCATATGCAGGAGTAGTACTTGGAAAAATTACTTCTATATTGGCTGCATAGATGTCAATTTGTCTGTGTTGAAGTAGTAACCAGCTTTACATTAGTCCAGTGCCAGCTATTCATAAAATCCTCAGAAGCCTCCTTAAATTCCCCATGCATGGCCTCTGGCAAGGAAGTGGATGTTTTGGCTTTTTCAAAGAGAACTGGCAAACCAGATTATATTGTTGGGGCTCTACAGATCTGAACAAATCTTAAACTTTTTTTTTACTTCCTGGTTAGGCCCCATGTTCTTTCCCACATGAATCACAGCTGATACTGTTGAAGATGCTTCTGACTACAGTGTCCTGACAGACCTTCTTTAGGATTTAACTCTATGAATCAGGGACATTATCTGTCACACACAGAACGTGTACAAGGCAACAGATAGTGCTGGACATTGGAAAAAGTCATTTGGGTCAGCATTCATGAGGTCTCCAATATAAAATTTTCATTCACTCTAACTTTAACATCCTAGGCTTTTCAGACTTCTTTTCCTAATTACAACTTTCTATTAATTACTTTCCTCCTTAATTCAGCGATGCTTATTTACAACTTTAACTATTTTTTTATACTTATTTATTTTTAATCAGAATTTGCACTTCACCTAGACTTCATGGTCTTCTCTAGTGTCTGCACCTCTGGACAACTTAACAAACAATAATCAGAAACAACATAGTTTATTATGCAAAAAAGAAGGTTCTAGATCTTTCCTGGCAGACACCATTCTTTGCCACTAGATTTCCTTCTTTTTTACAGGACAGAGTGGTTCACCGACACTTAACACTGATAAAATCTTGCAAGTGTAATGCATTGCATTCAAGTTTGCAGGACAGTCTGTGCATGCTCTCCTAGCCGACCTATGCCTTCTGGCAACTGCAGGAAGGACACAAGGCAGCTTTCTTTCCTGCCATGACTCATCATTCAAGAATGGTATTTAAATAGGAGGAAAAAAAAAACAGATTCCTGGGAAGAGCAAGTAGCAACCTGCAGCTTTTACAAACAGAACTGCAGTTGTTTTCCTTTTTAGTAACCATCTTGCTAGGAAATCCTAGGAAAGACAGAGCCTTTTAGCTTTTATTATGCTGTAACTAGGCTGGTGGAAATACTACATTAGAGCATTCCCTAGTTGTAACGAAGTAGAAATTGTCCATGTGTTGTCTCCAGTAGGGTTTTACAGTGAGAAAGTTTATGCATACAACTCCCTCCCTTTTTATTGATAAGGCCATAGCCTTAGGTTAAAGAACAAATATTTATAACCTGGATCAGTTGTGTGAGAAGTGTACACATTAACCTTCACAAATATTAAGTGCCTCAAGTTAAATGGCCATTAGTGAACTTGAAGTAAAGTCATATGAAGACAAGCTCTGCTGGGAGGAAGGGAGGTGCTAGAAGAGGCTTCTTCTGGGTGAGTTATTCTGCATCTTGTACCTTTCCCAAAGCAACCAATAGTGATTACTATAGGTAATAGGATATTAGACTAATTCACTCTAATCTATGAAAGCACTGCCAAGGCTGCTGTAGAGGTCCCAGAGAAACATCTTGATAGTTTTCCTGACGTTTTCTGTTTTGTTTTTGACAAAGCATTTTTCTGTTTTATAAACAAGGTCATTTCCCCTCTGGGGACTAGGGGTTTGCAAATGAAGTTACATACTTTTTTGACTTTTAGTCAAATTTGGTTGGATTTTGTTTTACTATCATTTTAGCCAGGAACAGAGAAGGAAAAGCAGAAGACAATATATGGCATTTAGGATGTGGGGAAAGGGAAGAAAGGGAAGGTGAAGAATAGTACAAGGAGGAAACGGGACCCAGCTGGCTAAGAAACACAAATAGTGCATGGAGGATGGACTGCGAGAGGTAAAATGAGCAGAGGAGGGACTTTTTCATGCTCTCACTGTGAAAAGGCAGGATAAGTATTTCACGCTTGTGTTAAAAAAATAAACTAAAGGGATCGATATAATGGGATCTGTCACCCAGATGTTTCAAACTGTTCTCCGACTAGGAGTACCTGACAGAAAGTTATTTTAATTTGACTGGTAGCTTTTGGCAGCCTGTACAAAATGAGCTGACGGTTATTTTCTAAGGAGGTAATGTTCAGGTTCCTCAACTTCACAGGGCAATAATCAGTCCTTATGTTGGCAGTCTCTGCAAGAAGGCCTATTACAGCAAGAACACGGAAACCAAACTGCTCTTTGCCTTAGTAGTGGTCTTGTGGGCTCAGAGAAGAACCACAAGGGGAAAGAACAGAGTGAGCGTAAAAGTTCACGTTTCTACCTGTGCCTCACCTCTTCCAAGAATAACCAAAGACTCTGTCAGTGATCTGTCCAAGGTAGAAGGTTTTCTTTCAAAAACACCTGCAGGAAAAATTAGCTTATTTTAGTATTATTAATACTCAGCCTGAGGGGGAGGAAAACATCAGCTGCATGCTGGGTGAAACCACACCACTGGTTGGCTTTGGGGCTGAAGCCAGCTTTACAAGATCTCAAAGCCTCCCATCTTCAGCTGCTTGCTCCTACCCCCAGCTGTCTGCTACCTACTTCATTGAGCTGATAAATTTTTTATGGAGATGTCCTCAACACCAGATCACAGAAACTGGCTTAAATGTCTTACAGGGGTTAAAAAGTTATTTTTTTCTTCAGTGCACCAGTTTGCAATGCAACTCCACAAACACTTGTGCTATCTCAGCTGAGGAGGGGTAAACTCTGATAGTGAGGGGAGAACCAGCAGCACAGAATGGTTGAGGTTGGAAGGGACCTCTGGAGATCATCTAGTCCAACCCCCCTGCTCAAGCTCACCTACAGCATGTTGCCCTGGACCCTGTCCAGATGGTTTTGAATATCTCCAAGGAAAGAGACTCCATAATCTCTCTTGGCAACCTGTGCCAGTGCTCTGTCACCCTCACAGTCAAGAAGTTGTTCCTCATGTTCAGACAGAACTTCCTGTGTTTCAGTTTGTGCCCATTGCCTCTCATCCTATCGCTGGGCACCACTGAAAAGAGTCTGGCCCCATCCTCTTGACACCCTCCCTTCAGATACTCAGATGCATTGATAAAATCCCCCCTCAGTCTTCTCTTCTCCAGGTCGAACAGTCCCAGCTCTCTCAGCCTTTCTTCATATGAGAGATGCTCCAGCCTCTTAATCATCTTAGCAGCCCTTCGCTGGACTCGCTCCAGGAATTCCATGTCTCTCTTGTACTGGGGAACCCAGAACTGGACGCAGTACTCCAGATGCGGCCTCACCAGGGCTGAGCAGAGGGGGAGGATCACCTCCCTCGACCTGCTGGCAACACTCTTCCTGATGCACCCCAGGATACCATTGGCCTTCTTGGCCACAAGGGCACACTGCTGGCTCATGGTCAACTTGGTGTCCACCAAGACTCCCAGGTCCCTCTCCACAGAGCTGCTTTCCAGCAGGTCAGCCCCCAACCTGTACTGGTGCAGGGGGTTATTCCTCCCTAGCTGAAGGACTCTGCACTTGCCTTTGTTGAACTTCATGAGGTTCCCCTCTGCCCATCTCTCCAGCCTGTCCAGGTCTCTCTGAATGGCAGCACAGCCCTCTGGTGTATCAGCCACCCCTCCCAGCTTTGTATCATCAGCAAACTTGCTGAGGGTGCACTCTGTCCCTTCATCCAGGTCATTCCAGCAGGAGGAATAAACATCTCGAGGGTCACGATCCGACACTGAGAAGACAGTATTTGGGAAGGACACCTTGAGTCACCTCCTGAAGTGCTGCTGGTTTGTGGGAGCATTGACAAAAGCCATGTCAGCCCAGGTTTCGAGATCCTGAAGTGCTCTGTGCCCAGCCCAACGCACCGGCCCCGCACGTGGATCTAGTCACCAGCAATTCTACTGCTTTTCTAACAACCGTTGCCATGGTGCTGCCATGCAGAAATTATTAGTCATCTTGGCTGGAAAAGGTGGTGTGTGAGTCAAATGTTTACAGTCCGGCGTCAGTCATTTTTTCAGGGAGGAGGGGGTGGAAGGGCAGCAATCTGTGTCAGAAGGCATGTAGGCAGGACTGGTTTTAACAGGGTGGAGCCTGTTTCAAGAGGTTAAAGCGCAAGTTTCGCATTCAGTTTAATGGGCTGCTGATACCTGGGCATGAGTTTTCTTGCATTCAGCCCACTCTTTTATTGGTACCTGTGATAATATTGTGATTATTTTAAACTATAAAATGGTAAGAGCTTAAGCTACATAGAGTGTTTAGAGGCTTTTTAATTAAAAAAAAAAAACACCCATTGGCATTCAGACTTAGCTCTAAGGTAGAAATCAAAAGCAAAATTTAATGACTTCTGTCACGCACTTTTGGAGGGACAGGCCCCAAGCAGCAGTATACAGAGGCATTCTTGCAGAGCAAAGCTATGAGGTCTCCAGAGGAGCTCTGGAGTGTGGCAGTTTGGGAGAGTTGCTACACTTGTTTAACAGGTTTAACTGGCCCAGACACAACCCCCCTGGAGCTGTCAGTGTTTCTGGCAGCACTAGCCATCACTTCCTGGCAACTGCAAACTGACAATGTCTTCTTCCCCGCCTGGCAGAAGGACAAGAGTGAGAAGGTTTTCCTGCATTCATTCCCATGCACTGGCCTGTGCAGAGAGTTGCCTGAGGGCTCTCCCTAACAGCCCTCCTTTTAACAATAAACAGATGGAGGAAGTGGGAAACTTGTGCATACATGTCCTCAACCATGTCCTCTGTAGAAGTGTTTTGATCTCCTGAGGGTGGATGGCTGCATTGACACAGAAGATCCGCCAGTAAGTCAAACCAAAGACATCCATGACACGACCCATGCCTCTCCAACAGGTCCAAGCCATGCTCCAGCACCTCTGGCTCTGTGCTCCCTGGAAGATCACTGCTCCCAGGCTGTCTATGCCTTCATACCTGTTTTGGTCAGGGAAAGGATGAGTCTGGCTGTAAGCTGGGTCCAGAAGCAGGGGAAAAGACAAGTGGCTTGCAGACCTCCTCTTGGACACCTTGCCCACCTCATGCTCTGCACTGAGCGGAGCCGAGTGACGCTCTGGTCCGCTTCTATCCAGAAGTCTTGTTTAGATCCAGCTTTATAGCTTCTAAATGGAATGAATAAACAACCACCCTTTGACAGTCAAATTTTCTCACTTCTAAGTAAATAACTTTATTAAGGCTTGTCTACACATGAAGCTTTTCCTGATTAAGTCCATGTGTGGATACTTTTATTCTGAATTATGAATATCCATGTGCACAGTTATTTCAGAACAACCACTGCATTTTTAAATTCAACCCCTCTCTTAGCTCACATTAACTTCCAAGTGCAGTAAAAAGCAAACATATTTTTCAGAGCTTGCCTACCTGCCAGTATAACACAGAATACTGAACACATAAGAGTGCTTTTCATGTGTCTTAAGAACGGGTGAGATAAGAATGGGTGAGAATAACTGTTGTGCTCTTAAATTCACACCCCAGCTTGTTTCACAATAATTTATTTATACAGATGGTCCTTGACAATTGTTTTTTCCCCTGTCACCCTAAGATGGCTTACTTTGTTATGGAGGAGAACTTTCTCTGTTCCAGGCTTTCCAGAACCACACGATATTAAGAATGTGCATTGGACAGATATGAATATTTCAGGGGAAAGAAGTATTTGAATCAAAATTCCTGTAGAGGAGCCAATGCCATTGGGCTTAATTACTTCTTCTATTTATAAATGTTTAATGTTTACAGTCTATTACATTGCCATCATCTGACTATGTCCAGCCATTTTTCTATGTAATTTCCCTTGTCTTACTGCACCTAATTCCATGGAAAGATCCTCCTGCAGTTAAAGTAAAACCCATTTGGGAATCAAAATATATTCCAACCACAGTTTGCACACTGACACGGATGCTATAATTATGGCTGATGATTAGTGCTGAGTGAAACATTTATTGCCAAAAAAAAAAAAGATTGGAGAGAAGAAAAACAAAGTATTCTTGGCTTTTATAAAACTTTTGTAAAAATAGAACATTGTTAATTTAAGATTTTTACTACAGGAATTTTTTCAACACTCTTCTAATTTTCAAGATCTGCACTTTAAAGTTTTACTGACAAAGCTAAAGAAAATTCAGCCCTCCCAGTCTCCATGATCGACAGAGCTACAGAGTCAAAAGTCTGCGTGTGGATGCAGTTATAGTGTGAGCGACACTTCTCTGCCAGTTTTCTTGGGAGGATGGACAAAAGCGACTCAATTACTGATGTAAGATTCATGTCCACTTGCTAAGTTTGCTGGTACACACATGTAATTGTCTGAATAAACACTTTTTAGTAGAGACAAAAGAACTGGTGTTAAATGTCCTATGCCCAAGAGCAAACATGTAAACTTGGTATGTTTTTATAAACCTTACTTTTATTGATCCAAATCTTCTTTGCCTACCAGATGTGAGCAGATTGCCTAAATCACATGAGAAAAACAATCTGGATTTGGCTCCAGGACTAGATTACGTGAGAAGGCAGCACCAGGTCGGTTGCCATGACCTACTTAGCTTTCTAAGAGGAGAGGCGCAGCCTCTTGACCAAAACAGATCCCCTCAGTACTTTCGACCCCCGTAGACCATGTGTGATGGTTTTTGTTAGATTCATGGAACCCATGGGGGATAGCAAATTCATGTCTTTTTAAGATAGAAACAGGTCCAGTCCTGGAGGATGGGGTTTAGTTGTAGTTGTGCCTCTGTTTTTCTTTTCAGCAAATAATGCATTCCTCCTGACAGCTTACAGTCTGCTGGCTACCAGTTCAACTCTGAAATATGAGCTGTGGTGGTTGGGGGAGGGAAGGTCAGTCTGGAAGGGGTGTGGGAGAGGATTTCCGTTCCAGACACAGACTTTTGGTTAGAGCACTATTGTTCAAATGCAAGTTATTCAAATGATCAATGAGAAAAAATATATATATTTTTAACAATCGTAATGTAAATGTAAAGGAAGTTAAACAGTTCTTTTGTAGTATTTCAGTGGTTTCACGGTCCCGATTGAGCATTTCATGGTAAGGCTTCAAAGTGCTTCCACCTTTTCATTTTACATATTGGTGCACAGTTTGCTTAAAAATACACATCCTGCTCAAATTATTAAGAAAACATTGAAACAATGATATACACCCATCCGCTAGACATAAATTAGCACTATTTCAAATTCTGCTGCAGTGTCTCATTAATTTTCAGCATTTTTTTTACTCTCATCCTAGGAAGCCGTTTTTTACACACCTCTGCTGACATTTGGAGAATTTAGTCTCTCCACTGTCAAACACTGAACACTTTATGAAACCCCAGAGTTAAAGAAAAAGAACTCAAATAACAATAAGAGAGAAACAGGAAATAACTACTGTTATCAAATGAATTACTGTGAGAAGAGGCACTGTTAAATGATACACATGTGAAATCCATGGTATTTGAGGACATATATATCCCATTTCTACCCAATGAAAACACAACACAAATTTGGGGGAATGTGTGATCCAGAATTGGTAGGCTTTCTTATAATTACCTAAGTTACTGATCAAACTAAGGGCCTGTGAATTACTTTCGGTAGGTAAAAATGACAGTGAAAGCAGGGGGGTCTTTGAGCAATTCCATGTCTTTAGAAAAAGCACACGCATTTAATGTTGCCTAAGCACAGCCAGAACCTAACAATAGGAGACACTTTCTTTGCTCACACTTGCAAGCTCCTTTCAGGCAGTGCTCTGTCCCAGAAGCACTCTCTCTTTGGGCTTTTTTGAGAGCTAGGACAAAAATTCCTTCTTGCCTCACTCTTCTGATGATTTCTGCATCTTTTTCACTGATATAACAACCTGAAAAAAAGCTGCCAGCAAAGTATCTTCCTCCTACATAGGCCTGATATTTGCCTGCTTTGCGTGGATGGATGTGCTTTAGTGGGGATACCATTCTCCGTCACTATAAAGGAGCTTACAGTTTTCTCACCTTAGTTGAAATGAGGTAGTTGCTGCTTAATTGAAAGGAGATACCCTAGGATACTATGTTAGGCATCTCTGTGTAGAACCAGTCTCTAAGATAATGTTAAAACAACCTACTGGAAAATTAGATGCTGAAAGCTTTTTAGTCCAGTTCAGGAAAAGATGTATTACAGCACACATTCATTAAAACAAACCATCCTACCCAGGGGTAAACTATGGAAATCAGAAACAGGATTTATAAAAACTCTTAATTAAGACTAATGCTATTCCCAGTCAATGATTATCTTAAAAAAAAAAAATTTCCAGGATCACATCAACAACCTTGCTCTGAGACAAAGCCCAGTAACTTCTGAAGACCAGATGAATTACAATTACTCAGTCATCACATACCTCAAAGAACGGTACATGTGGAATATACATGCCTTTTCCCTTTCCTGCTATGCCTTCTACAACTACTCCATCTCCTTCTTTCTTCCCACTATTTCTTCCCCACACCTGCTCCTCTTCTGGCCCCATCTCACAGTACCTGTCCTTGACTCTTCTAGTTGGACATTTACACTCTGAAAAAAAAGAGTCTGATGATACTTTTGCTTTCCTGTTCTCTTCCTCCTTCCCTCTTTTTGTCAAGCTCTGATTCAGTAAAGCACTTAAGACTGTAAAGAACTTGCCTTCATGACTATACTGCCATTTAAAATTATGGAGATGCGTAATACCTTGCTTACCTAACCTAAGACTTTCATCAGGAAATCTACCTTGAGTCAGTTTGTTACAGGGAACCTTCTCTGACTTTCTTCAAGCCATTTTCAGAGGTGCTCAGGGCTGGATCTGGCCATGATGCCAACCAGTGCTTGTGCGGCAGCTTTGGCTCCCTTCCCTCAGGTTACTAGATGTGATGACCAAGTAATGCTGACTGCAGGTCAGAGGGTTAAAGAGGAGGCTACTGGTCTCCTGAGCTTCTCCAGTAACTCTATCCTGTTATCAATAACCCCAACTCAGACAACATTAAAGCAAGTTTAGAGCTTGGAATCTCTGAAGAAAACTCCCAAACGCTTACCTTTAAGATTTGTTTTTTGTGAGTCTCATTATTCATTAATTATGATTACTTGTATTATAGCTGACACTTGATAGTGCATCATAATTGAGAGTTCAGAATAGTTCTAATTAAAACAACTTTTTATACACAAAACTTTGTGAAGTATTTGTATGCTTAAATTTTGCACATTTAGCCTTGAGAATTTTCTGTGTTTAATCTCAGCTGGAAAGTCCTTTTAAATGCCTTGAGCAAAATTAATTCATCTGTTTATTTTGTTTTGTTTTTCTGTTTTACTTACCAGGAGGGGAACAGAAAGAATTTTAATTCTAATTTTGTTTCTCTGAGCCTATTATTTGCCAAGGTTCTCATTGCTGTGGTCAAGAACCCAAAATAGAGAACAATCTCTCTTGTTCTCTAGGGGTTGGAGAATTTTAGAGCATGAATAAACTTGTTCTGTAGCCAGACCATTTCTGGTCTCCCTTAATACTGTAGGACATCACACTCCCTTTTCCAATGAGTGAGAATTAGAATTCCCTAAAGCAAGTAAATGAATGAAGAGGTTTCTATCCTAGCTCTTAAATGAAGCCAAGTTAGAATCACAGAATTACATCTTAAGTTTTAGTGTAGGTTTTTCATCTATAAATTGTAACAGAAAATGAAGAAAACAATTACAGGTAAGTAATTAATCATCCTAGAAATACAGCCTATTGTCTTTAAACCTCAATACTAAAAGCACACACAGCATTTCCTAAATGCTACACCAACAAAGAATCTGGTTTTATTTTGTATGCCTAACAGAAATGAAGAAACCTTCTCAGATTCTTAAGAAGATGGAGGAATCAAAGGAAATGTTAAACAAGGGCTGACCAGCCAGCTTTAGTAGGTCCCAAAGAAAGGACAACAACATGCTGTTTAGATGACATACAGAAAAAGCATCAAAGAGCCCACAGTTCTTTGTATTACCAATAAATTAAAAGCTGGACCAAACACCAACATCATGATCCAGACTTGTTTACAATTAATAACAACAAAAGCTATTAGTCAAGGCCCAACTTAGTAACAAATCTACAGAGAATTCTCAGAGGTGTAAACTGTTAAGAGAAAGTGAACAGTGCTCAGATGGGGATTATGAACTACCACACAGCTTCTAGCTTCAGCAACAGATTCAAGGGTTCTGTGGACGTTTTCTTTATTGCATAACCCTGATTCATTCCTACAACAGGTCCTTCTTGCTCACTGAATATGGCAAAGATCTTGTGAGTGAAAACTGGGTGTCATGTTATTAACACTGACTATAACACTTACTGTAAGTAAGGAATAAATTGAAGTTGTACAGGCAACCTTCATTCCAGTATTTTCTGAATGAATACTTGACTTTGCAGCCTTAACAATTGGTTTTAACATTGAAATTTATATGTAATTTTTAACAGAAAATGAACAAAACTGGACATATTTTCTTATTCTTCTCTAGCAATTCAATCACACGATGCCAACTTACTTTGATCCTAGACAAGACTGAATTACTGATTCTTGGGTCAGACTTTTGTGACTTGTGCTAACAGAGTAAGTGACTAAGGTAGTATGTTTTCATCTGCTATGCAAAGTAGCATGTCCTTGCTAGTGGCTTTCACTATTTGCTTACACCTGAGGACTGGGGAGATTCAGAAGTCATGAGTTCTATTCCAGACTTGAAACAGAAATCTGATGTATCAGTCATAAGCTCCTCTGCCCATTTCCCCTTATACTGACCCTTTTTGCTTCAGACTTTCCAGCTTGACTCCCGACCCCTTGCTTCCCCTTACCTCTATTCCCAGTCTATACTTCCTTGTCTAGCTTATTAAAATTTCTACCATTTTCCTCCCAGGCTTACAATCTCAGTGTTCACTCAGTCCCAGTCTCCTTTGAGATCCAAAACAGGTGATTTATTAGCCCTTTTACCCTCCTAACACATTTTGTCTCCCTCCAAGGCCTAGATCCAACAGTTCATAAGCCCCCAGGCTCCACCTATTCCTCCACTCCCAACCCAGTTTTCTTGATCAACCAGTCCACTCTACTTCCATACAAAATCGCAGTCCCTGCTTCTATTTTCTTCATCCCCACCTGTTGTCCCAGTTGTATCCCTGCCTCATCCCTTGTCTCACATGATTTCCTACCTTCTGTATCTAGGTCTGCCCTCCTTGCATTTAAACTAGGTCACAATGCGTGGGAATCAGGAGGGGCAGAGAGCAACAGAGGTAGGTTCCTTGGTTTTAGTTCTGATGCTTGGCCATAATCCAGCCTGCAAACAGCTGAGAGCTACAATGAAGGAAAACCATACTCATTCCTGGGCTGTTGCATGACCCATGTGGATACAAAAAATGTGACAGTGGTTAATATATTGGAGTGCTGAGACCTCGCTTCATCCCACTGACCAGTATCAGTTCATTGACTCCTTACATTGATCCATCTGTCCATATCCATCTCTGTCCTGCACCTTCTATTCTGATGAACAGACTTCTGAGGTAAGGACTCTCTTTGAGTTTTGTGTCTGTATGGTGCCTAGCACAACTGGATCTTGATTCAGAGTGAGAGCTAGATGGGATTATGATGATCATGATGATAATATCGATTAGGATGCCTGCTGTGAGCATGAACAACCTGTGTTTTTAAAAAGGACTTCATCATGTGAAATATGGACAGAGTTTCACAGGAGCAGTGTAAAACACATCCCCAGCATAAAGGCCATTTATCTCCAAAATGTCATGTTCCTCTGGAGCTGCCTAAAGTACAGGTCATCAGAATTACTTAATGGGGCAAATAATCTACTCTTTCTCCTTGACTCCATTCTCAGAAATAGAGGAGAGTTTTTGACAGCAATTTTCCAAATAAATTAAAATGTAATCAAATAAAATACAAACTACATTTGCCAGAGAAATGGTTGGAAAGTTTTAGCTTGAATGATTAGTATTTTGCAAAGATTTTTGCAACTGGAAATGGGTTTTACCATGGGAAGCGCAATCAACTTTAATAATACATGGTGCCTGTAAGTCCTGCCTATCATATAGATAGAATCCCCCATACAAATAATACTTTTATTCTCTAGAAAAAAATAAGATTTTAGTATTCATTACTTCCTGTATTATAGACACAGATTTGTTGGCAAATACATTCAGTTCTAAACTTCAGGTCTCAGTTTAGTGGATTCCTTAGAAAGATATTTTCAATTTACATTCTTTCATGTCTGCCATTAGTCCCAAAGGATTCTTTTTTTCTGAGAGCGAGATCTTAAATCTGCAGCCTTCCACACATAATACTGAACTAATCATCTCTGTCAACACAGTGCAGTACTATATCCAACATCCATATCTAATAGGTGTTTTTTTAGCTGGGAAGAGGGGGGAAAGCTGCACACCGACACACAGCTGTGCGGAGAAGAATGACATAGAATTAACTTTAAAGTTGAAATGTTTATCAGCTGAAATGGTGATAAGAATATATGTATCTCCATATCTTTTGGTGGCTTTAATTCTTCTTTTCTTCCTTCTGGTACTTGTATCAGGTATAATGTGTGGGCACCAAACTTCACTGCTTTGTGTCTATGGCTTCTTCAGAATGTTAGTTCTATCATTGTTACACCAAACTCACTCACACCTTTTTGTTTCTGCCTTGCTGTGACAGGGCAACACATTTGGAGCTTATACCAATTATAGCTTATACTTTTTATATCAATAGGGTGCATTCTGAGGTATAAGTGAAAGAACTGCTCAGTGAGAAAACTATATCCAGCAGCTGTTTCTACCCTGAAGTACAGCAGAAATATAGCCGCTACAATTAAAAAAAAGTGACAAAATGCAGCAGCTCATGTTAGGCAGGTTAGCCTTAGGCAGGTTGACTGATAATTCAAAAGAGCTTTACACTTCTTAATGTCCTGCCATCAACATACATCCTACTTTTGTATTGCTAAGTGTCTTCTGAGTTTTCACGTAATCTCTCTTGACAGTCACCAAAGAAGGGAAATGGAAGACAACTGAGGGAACCTGATCTTCTGAGAGGGCAGTGAACAGACATCAAAACCTACTGGGTTCCCTCCCATAAGAAAGGAGAGGATGGATGTGGAATAGTCACCTCTGATTATCCCAAAGAGATCTGCATGGGTAAAATTCAGCCAGGTCTGGGGCTGAACACAAAAAACACACATTTTCTGCACAACAGCTTAAGGAAAGCAAGAGGACTCTTAGGCAGACCAAACCTAATTACACAAACTGAAGTTTGGTCAAGACATTAGGTTTAAATACCCATTCCAGAGGCAAGAAAGAAGATGTCTCCAGATCTTCTGGATCACAGTTCATTAGTGCTTTGGTTTTATATTCCATTAAAAAATCAGACAATTGAGGATACTAAAATGACAAATTCCTTTTACAGTGTCCAAATATAACAGGCAATTGTTTACAGAATGTATGTATATGGATTTGAAAATTACTAAGATTTATGCTAAAAGACAGTATTTCTCTTTTATTTGTCAGGACCTATATTCAAAGTTCATTGTTGCCTAGGCAACAGTGGACCAAAGCAGTGAAAGCAGAATTTTTCTCTAAATATCCTGCGTTGTTTTAGATACCTGTAGTATTCTCAGTTGTTACTACAAAGACACAAAATTTGAGTATTTGCAGATACGTGAAAGAAGAATGGCGATTTTATTAAATTTAAAAATGTAAGCTCCAGGAATTTTAGAAGAGCAGTATAGTCTAGTGGTTAGCCATCAGATAATCGGCATTCTGTGCATGACTCAGTCTGACTTGACTTGCAGTGTGACCTTCAGCAAGTCACTTAGCCTCATTCCCATACTAGTGTGAACAAATTTTTTCATGCCTACCATATAAAAGGATTATATTTTACAGCTGTGACATAGCAGTGATACTATGTTCTTTCTTAAAAGCGCAAGAACATAATCTTACTTTACAATGTGTCAACCAAGAGATCTGAAATATGCAAAAGACTAAAATTATCTGATTAATGATTGACTCACTTGTAATATCTTATGCACACTCCTTCAGTTATGAGCTGTCCCACTGGAACTCCAGAATGTTGTAACAACTAAACACACTTGGGGAGACATTTGGGTTAAATGGTAAGAGAAAAATGCTGTTTTTAAATTTAATTTATTTTTTGCTTAAAAATGCAACACCTTTCAAGTAGGGCAAAATTAACACAGCAACTCTGACTGAAACAACACATGTTCACCAATAATTAACAGATGAATACTTAGCCAGAAAAATGCCTGTTCATAGTGTCACACTTCTCAAGTAAACATGGGCAAAAAAATCTGTCTACAGAAAGTTTACAGTTCCTGCATCTGTGTCATAGATAATCATATCTGACTTTCTCAGTTACAGTAAACATTTCCTCAAGACACAATAACCATAATACCGAAGAAACAGAAATGTGGGATTGTCTTCTTTTTTTCTGCAACAGTACAGAGAATAATGCTTCCTGCTAACAGTTTTGTTTTCTGTTAATTTTTTTGTTATTATAACAGAAAAATTTTTGAACAGCTCCAGAAGTACTACTGCTGGGAGGGTAAAACGTCCCATGGATTTCAATAGAATTTTAATACCACAGCACAGGATGGGACCCATCCCCATCCTTTGACAATGCAGAGCATCAGAAGAGTGCAGCAAAACTGGCTTACCTGAACAAACAGAGCCGACTGCACTGTCACAGCCACTATGAATACGAGGGAGCTCTCTTGCTTCATTATCTTTCTTGTCAAGGGGAATGAATACCTGCTGATAGCTATATTTATTTGTAGATCTCCTTTGAAGGGGTTTAGAATGTGAGCAACCAACACATCTCTTTTTACCTCAATGCTAAGCATGTTGGGCTGAAACACAAGCACATCTGGTCCAGTGACTTTGCCCAAATTTAGAGCTTATGAAAATACAATTTGCCCATACTGACATATTGACTCCTCTGGTCTTCTGAAGAACAAAATACAGTTCTTTAGTTTCTGTCTGAGCTAGATGATCTTCCACGGCTACTCTGAAGTTATCAGAGCAACTCCACTTCAGATAACACTGAGAAGAATACTGCTGTAGGCAAAATTTGGGCAGCTGCAAGCACTTTTATCAATAGGCTCTTGGACTCCACTTTGAACGGGTCAAATAACAAAGCAATGGAGCACTATGCCTGTACCACCATTGCCACCTCTCACAAGGCTGGGGCCATGGTGAAATGGTAATGTCCTTATACCCTGAGGGACAAAAAAACTAAAGTAAACACACACCTGAAGACGGACAGGGAGTGTCTTCCATTTATCAAGGTTATCAGGAGAACAACAGAATGCAATAAAAGAGACAGAGACTATAGTCTAAAACTAAAATCAGATCAAACACATATGAGGAGATTAAAGACACATGGAGAGATCCAATCTAATAAAAAAAGAGGGGACAAGGGTGTTCTTTTGCTGTTCAATATTATGATAAGATGATTGAGTTACCCTTAGGCTAAACACCACTGGCAAGTTTACATTCCTTTTACTAGCCTAGTGAGACAGGAAGAACAAAAGAAGAAATTGTGGCTGTTCAGAGGTATTGCTGATCTCCATGCAAGTAAAGTACATATGAAAAACATACCATCTGTTAAAAATACTTACTTCCTATGCTATAGGTAAGCATTCAGAATTGACCTAGAAAGCACAATGTAATCAAATGATAATGTAGGCTGAGCTAAGTAAAAAGTAATGTCCTCTAGCAGGTAAAAAGTGTGAAATCATTTTCCCCAAAAAGTCAGAGGAGTCCAAATACCTCCGTACTCCAATGACGGACACTTTAATAACAAGATTGTATCAGCCATGAGAGAAAGAAGCAGCGAGTTCCAAGGGACATATTCACCTTGCTTAAGAACAAATTCAGATGCCTTTTTGTACTCTGTATGCTACCATGGTAGATCAAATACAGTGTTTTTGTATTTGCAAATACAGTGCAAAAGAAACATAGGAAACAGATGTTGTTTGAAAGGCATTTCAAATGAGATTCTACTGGAAGTCCGAAAACCTATGCTTAAGGGATTACAGGGAAAAAACAAGCCCCATTCTTGGCACATGACCGGGAACACAAAGGACTCCTGCCCTGGGCACCTCAGGGACACACATTCGCCTCCTCAAGCTGCCTAACAGCTTCCTGAAGTGCTCTGGCGTGCGCCAGGGCATTTCCTCGCTGTGTGGCGGGTTTCCACAGGGCAACACCACGGTGCAGGGTGTGTGGGAGGCCACTTTGCGCGGGCAGGCAGCCTGGGGCAGCGCCCCGTGGGACCGGGGTGCTTGTGCAAAGGGCAGTGAGTGCGAGGCCTCCCACCCCGCATTTGCCCGGGGCGGCCAGGCCCAGGAGGGCCCACAGCCAGCCCTCCCCGCGGGCGGGCGGGCGGGCAGGCAGGCAGGCAGGCAGCCCTCAGGCCCGGCTCGGCGCCACTCCCCTCCCCCTCCAGCGGCGGCTCCGGCTGCGCCCGCTGAAACCCGATACCGGAGGCCCCTTTGCCCCTCAACCAGGCTGAGGCAGCGCGAGGCGAGACACAAAGAGGGGAGTGGAGTCGTGCCTGGAGGCGGCTCCAGCTCCGGGCTGCAACGGGCGCCGCGCCGGTCGCCTTGCGGCTCCTGGCGGCCGGCTCGCCGGGAGGCTTTGTGGAGAGCCCGGCTCCAATGCCTTTGTGGGAATCCAGTCCGGAGATTGCTGCTCGCCCTACCGCAAGCGGCAGCCTCAGCAGCTGTGGTCTCATTCCAGCGCCACAACCAGCCCAGACCGGCTCAAACCGGCCCAGGCTGGATCTGCTGCCGTTGAGCCGCACCGCCTCCTTCTCCTCCCCCGGGAGTCCCCCCGCCTCCCTTCCGGAAGCACCTAAGCCCAGCGGCCCCGCAGCCCCCCTGCGCTGCCTAAGTGGGCAGAGGGGCCTTGCCTGGCCCTATGCCCGCACAGATGGGCCCTCCCCATGGCTGGGGTACCATGCTCTGCCTTCTGCTACTGCCCCGCCTGTGTGGGTGCCTCTGTTCACCCCTTGAACTACCCTTAATACAATCAACTCATTATCTTTCTGTCCTGGCCTCCTACCCACATCCCCCTCTCCTCCCCAATGCAGGGAATGTTGCACATTTTGCATGCTTTTCCTACTCTTGGGACAAATGGGCACATCACAAGCTTTGCCCCTTACGGTCAAAGCCACTTCACCATTTGCAGAAGACGTGCTGCATCTGGGCCCCTCACAGTGCCCCCCACAATGCTGTGCTCTGAGATAGCTTGGTCCCATCCCTTCCTGTCTCGTGCACGGGACTGCTGCTTGCACCCCTAGCACACATACAACCCCCTAAACACATGGGACCCTGGCTGCTCTGTCCTGTCATGTCACAGCCCAGCAAGAAGGAACAAAGTTAGCTCAGCTCCACTCTGTTAGCAGTCAGGGCAGAGAAAGGCCTGCCCATCTTCCCGCCTGTCACAGGGGGGCAGTCACTAGGTGTAAACACAGGAAACAGAAGGAAACATCAATGTTATCCTTCTCCTTTCCACCTCACCTTTCACAATCACCGGGAAGAGAAGCACACCCCAACTTTTCTCTGTAACCCCATAACCACAAAAGACACAGTGCATCTATTCTCCTCTGTGACTCCCGTTCTTACCGAATTAAGGAGACCTGGCCTGATCCCATTTTAGAGAGGATATGGCCCAGGAGGTCTGAAAGATCAGCCTCTCTATGTGGAACAATTTCTTCCAGCAGCAACTAGAGCAGAAAGGAGACAGCGTGACTAGTCCTGCTGGGCTCTGTGGGATTCCCGATCGCTGTCTGGAGCAAGTGGCTGGCATAACTTCACTGTGGCTGAGTGATTTTGTAAGGCATGGCTTTATGCCAAACTGGAGCTGTACATGTGCCTGAGCTGCATCCAGCTCTGCTGTACTTTTGGCAGTTTTAGTGAAAATTTTGCTTTCAGGCCTCCCTGATTCAGAAGAAGGCACTGATGTAATGTAGCCCTGTACATCTCAGGGGAACATTTCCCACAGCCTCGAGCATGAGGAATATGTTTCTGTATACCACTTTCTTCCCTGGCTTTGGTTTGATGATGCAGCTGAGTAGATCTACCAGCTACTTGCTACTGAAGGAGTCCTTCCCTCCACTGAATATGTGCTCCTTGTTGTTCCCCTATGGTAGCTCTGGCAGTTACAGACACCTCACTGAGCCAATTTAGTTCACTAACTTGGCATATACTATTCCCACCCCCCCAAAGAAGTATTCTGCCAGATCCATGAATTAAATCGGCTCAACAAAGAGTCCAAAAAACAGTGGCGCCAACCCTAGAATAGGTCTACGCTATCTAGGCAGAAATGGAGTGTGAGAATGGAGTAATACAACCGCTTTTGGTGGCAGCAAGCTGTTGAGTTGTCTCACTGATATTGTCAAACTGTTCCTGAATGCAGGCAGGTATCTGAACCACTCCCACTGACCTTAATGAGGAGAGGCAAACACATGATGATATATACCTCCACCTGACTCTCTGGAAGTCAGCTGTTCATCTACATGCCCCATTTCCACAAACCTCAGGAGGTGAAACAGCAGTTTGCCATTCCCAACATCCATAAATACATAATGCTTTGTACAGACTTGCCCATGCATGCGTGCCATTCACATCCACATTTGCATGTAAAAATACATGTATCACTTCTATTGATTTTGGGAATGGCGTAGATAACAGGTATAGGTCAATCTGATTGGTATGCTATGACAAATGCATGTAAAATGTAGAGATTTCCAAGGAAAGAGTGAAGAAAAGTTCATATATGTACAACTAATTTGCAGTCCTCGAAGGACTCAAACAGAATTATGGAATCACAGTACAATTTAAGTTGGAAGGGACCTCTGGAGGTCATCTGGGTCCAACCCCCTCGTTCCCCCCTCCCCCCTCCGAAAAGGCTAATTTTGAAGTTAGATCAGGCTGCTCAGGGCCTTTCCTGGTTAAATTTTTAATGGCTCCAAGGACACTGATTCCACATTTTGTCTAGACAAGTTGTCCCAGTATTTGGCCATTGTTACCATGAAGATTGTTTCCTTATATTTACTTAAAATTTCCCTTGTCATGGCTTCTGATCATTGTCTCTTGTTCTTCCGCTGTGCTCCCACAAGAATAGTCCAATTCTGTTTACTCTGTAACTATCAATAGTTAGTTGAAGACAACAGTTTGATTCCCCTTGGCCTTCTTTTCAGTCTGAACAAACCCATCTGTATTGCAGAGGACTGTAACAGAAACATTAAGATTGCTATTAATGAGGAAAGAATGGGAATGGGTGTGGAAACACCAGAAAGAATGGCAGAAAAATGGCTATAAAATGGCTTATGTTGATGGAACCAGATCAGCAGGTCATTGAGATCCCAGTAAATCTACAGGCAGCTTCTCCGGACACAACAGATGGTGTAGTATATTCTAATGACTCATAGAGGTGGGAGAATGGCGAGATTAATTAGTGTCAGCTCCCAAAGGCAACAACAACAACAACAAAAAAAAGGAAACATCCACAACCAGAACATCTGACACCATCCTAAGACTCCAGGACTCCAGGAAACTTGAGGAGCACTTAATAGCTGGCATCCCTTGCTTTAAATATTTTTGCAAGGAAGGTTGACAAGACCGTTAGGACATGCATGTCTTGGTGCCTGAATGCCTAAGAGATCACTTGGACACGTGTCTTGGTGCTTCTGAGTTAAGCAAATTAAACCATTTTTGCTCTAAGATAAAATCACCTTCCCATCCTACAAGATGCCCCATTGTTGATACAGTGTTGCAACACATTTCCTGCACTCTCAATCTTTTCTCCTACTTCATGTGCTTCCAGCCCTGGCCTTCTGCTGGACTTGTTCTCTTTTGCAAGTATCTTTCTGCTACTGGGAAGCCCAAAACTGGACACTGTAAGCTGGAGTAGTGCAGTCTCACAAGTACTGAAGAGAGGGAAATAATCACTTCCCTTGAACCTGCTGGCTACACTTCTTGCTAATGCAGCCCAGTATGTTGTTGGCCTTGATTGCTGCAAAACTGCACTGCTCGTGTTTAACTACTTGCCTGCTGGGACTCCCAGGTCATTTTCTGCAAAGGCAGAAAGGGTCCTTTTCTAGCCAGCTGATCCACTAAACTGGACAGATTCATGGGGTTTTTCTGTTCCAAGGTGCAGCACTTTGCATTTGTCTTTGTTGAACTTTATGAGGTTTCTGTTGACTTATTTTTCCATCTTGTTGGGATCCTTCTGAGTGGCAGCCCTGCCATCCAGCATATTGAGCTCTCCCCTCAATTTTCTATCACATTGCATACACTCCTTAACCAGCTGTAGAAGTGTTTCACAGCAGAAGGCTGTTCACACACCATACTCACTGCCTGCCAAAGGATATACATCTACTTTCTAATTTTCACTAAACTAAGGGCAGCATTGACCTCAGGGATGCATGTTCGTATACAGAAACATGCCATGCAAGTGCAATTGCACACATATTCACACACACATTCACAAGTAAAATCTGAGCAAAGTGGATTTGGAGGAATACATTGTATTGTGTGGGTGTGCAATTAAGCTGCATTTTAGGTATCCGTTTTAAGGACCCCCACTCCAGGAGCAGAGAAATGCTCCTTTCAAATTAAGTAGTTTCTGCCTAGCCTTAGAACAGAGAAGATTTAATAAGACAAGGAAAAAAAAGTGTCACACTAATTTCACAAGAGGCTGCCTGCAAACAACTGTCTGTTAGAAAGGACCAGCCCCTTTATATCACAATACTACTGTTCTCCCTTCCCCCACCCCATCCGTTGCCTCCAGCCCTCACCTCAACAGAAAATACTTGCATTCTGACATTTTTCACTGGAGTTGAAATTGTCCCCTCATTTGCACAGTCTATTTATAGCTTTCAAATGTTGCAAGATGTGGCTCTGATTCTGGGAGGCCACTCTGATTAGAGGAAAGCCTCTACTCTGCCTGCCTGCCTTGCTCCCTTGCTTTCTCTCTCTCTCTCTCTCTGCTTTCTTTAGAAAAGGCAGGTCAGACCTCTGAAATAATGTGGGGAAAGGGCTTGGATTTTTGTATGTAACTACAGGGAGCAGAACAAAAAAAAAAAAAAGACAAGGATTTTAGGGTATTAGAAAAATATTTTAGATTGAAATTGTTATAGGTAAACGTGACAAATTGACAACCACTTGGGCCGGGTTGCATAAATTCCAATTTAATAGAATAATTGAGCAAGTTACAAGTAAGCAAAACAGCGCTGGGCGGCCGGGGAGTCTCCTGCTCCACCAACGGTGCACGCAATCCCCCGCTCAGTCCCCTTATATGCGGTTCTAGTTCCAGATATACGTAGCACTTCCTGTAACTTCTGCGGTTGCACCGGCTGTTGCTGGGGGGGGTCGGGATGAAAGCTGGGGTCTTCCTCTGCGTTGTGCGTGGTGCCCTTCAGGTCACGCACATACATTTCACAATGCAATATCGCTCTGCTGGCTCAGTGCAATCATCTCGGGTGGGGTTCATGTGGTGATAGCCCGTACTTAGCGCCTAGTTTCATGGTAAAATCACTTCACGAGTTGATAGCCCGTACTTAGCGCCTCGTTTCACTTCCCGAGTTGATGTAACAAATTAGCACATATTACACAACTGAATACCGATTATTTTGTAACCGGCAACTCCCATTTGACCTCTTTGAAAGTGGGCTTGAAAAAATCGTTATAGTATGTTGTGCCTCAGTTAGGATGAACACTTGTTGGTTCTTTTTGGTTTTGGCTGTTCTCTTTTGTCTCCCTCTGCTGGTCAATGGCAGTTATTTTTTTCCAGATTTTGTGTGGGTTTGGGTAGGGATGTCATTGTTTGGCTTTTGTCCATGCACAAAGAATTCCAAGTGAATATGTGCCAGAACAAAATAGACTTCATGCATACATACTTGTCCCAGTGTATAGAAGGGTTAAATAAATATTTAACTATTTAAAATCCACCTCTTCAATCTTGAAATGGAAACATAAATCTTGTCAGAAGATTTTCTCTCAGAAAATGAGCTAGAGGAAATCTGCTAACTGGAGTGTTCACTTTCAGTCAAGTTCAAAACACTGGAATGATGCCAGGAATAGTAGAGAGGAGAGGCAGCTACATTTCTGAAAAGGTGGTGACAGGGACAAGAACTGGAGCCAGTCAATTTAAGAGAATTTGACAGTTTTGGTATAGTAAATTGAATTCTTCTGGCTTGTAAGGACTTAATATTAACGTTATACA
Source organism: Apteryx mantelli (assembly GCF_036417845.1). Taxonomy (NCBI): domain Eukaryota; kingdom Metazoa; phylum Chordata; class Aves; order Apterygiformes; family Apterygidae; genus Apteryx; species Apteryx mantelli. Next base: position 167,587,602 of record NC_089978.1, read on the forward strand.
CTGCAGGCTGCCAATTTTTACCTTTTGCTTTAATGAGTCATGTAAACGAAATGTATGTTAAAAAAAAAGCAAAATGAGTTTAGTGTTGTGTATATGAAGAGCCTGGGAATAGACTGAGGGGTACACAGACAGTATATAAACTTCCTACTCTAGTTTGGACAGTACTCTCTATTCCTCAAGTTTAGTATTTATTCAAGGGCTATCCCAGTTTTGGCAACTCACCTTAGTTACATTCCTGACCTACCATACAATGCCAAGCCTGTTTCTTCCACATCCTTATAACTTCCTATCAGATGCTTCAGCCACTATTTCAATTCTCTTCCCTTTCCGTCTTTGAAATCCACCTGACCCTTGCCCATGGAAATTGCCATTTAAGTTCAGAGTTCCACAGGCCTCTGCCTGAACACTGGAGTCTCCACCCTCAGTATCCTGAGATTCTAGTCAGGGATTTTCCATGGATAGTAGAGCTAATTCTGTCTAATTATGTAACTTTTGTAGATAAAATTATTAGTTTAGACTAGGACAAAGAAAACTTCCAATTTCATTTCATTTATGAGCTACAGAAGAATGTGAGTATCCTGTATCCTAAGAGGTTCAAAGTAGTTAAAATATCCCCATGCATCACTAAGCTTTATTTGCTTGTGCAGCTATGTCATCTTTCTGCCACCATTCCCATTGTCTAGTTTTTCTCATCTTAAAAAAATGGAAACTATACACACTTGTTTATTATGAAGTCACAGTAATCTTCTAGTCTCAAAGAGAAATCTGTTCTTCAACTGCAAATCTGCCCTACTTTTTGTTAGATTTTAGCAATTAATGTTGATATGCCTGGGTAAAAAAGGGGCAGAACAGTAGACATGAGAAAGGAACTCTATAGTTTGGGTTCTAAAACTGTAACCATCTGGATTATTTCATTATTTAGAAGGCAAAGGAAAAATTAGAGTCAACATAAAGCTTTGAAAAATCACATCACAGAATATGGAGTATAGAAGAACATAATAAAAGCTCTAATGATTCTCTTCCTAAGTTTCAGTTTAACAAGTAAAACAAGCCTCAAATAGATGCAGTATAGCCTCAGAAAATTCAAGTGTATTGGTCAATCGGTTAGAGTCCTTTAGGAAAGCTGCTTGTCAGATATTTTTTTTATTGTCCTGAATTGTCTTGTGATAACTCTTCAAACTTTTCAGCTCATTAAATTCACTCAGATCTTCTGCTCTGACATAACTGGGAGATTTTTTAATGTGTTGTTTTTACCATAATGCATCATAGTTGAAAGTTTTCCCTTTAGTGAACAAGTGTTTTACTACAGAATTTCTGAGAAAAAAATGCCCCTGAAAGTGGCCTCCATGCTTTGTTCAAGGTGGTTTAGACTGTCATTACACTGCTTTTTAAATCTGGCAGAAGTATGGGCTGCTGTTGAAAGGAACAGGTCTGTCTTCCTTCTCCCATTGTCTCCAGCTGCTTCTTCTCACAACTTCCCATGTGCCACTAGTGTGCATATGGCTATGTGATGAGTTGCATCAGGAAATCAATCTGTCTGAAATTAATTTTTCTTTTGCTAGCCTAGTTTTCCACACTGTGATGGTGCAAACAGTAATGCCAGCCCAAGGGCAGCAAGAGGAATAAGTATCTGGAGGTGAACAGGATTATCCTTTGGTGTTCATTTAATAGTCAAATTGATCTCAAAGGGGGTTACAAATACCATTATGTACTCACCCTGGTGGCACTGCTACTTTTTTGTACAAAGTACTGAAAACTTGATGGAAAACTGATTTTCAACAGAATTAATTTGTCTGCTTTTTGTACCAACACAACCTTCTATTTTTCAACAAAAGACCATTGCCCTGAAAACCACACTATTTCAGTTTGGATAAGTTGAGTAATTATTACAGCCGTGGGTTATATAATACTGGCAAGCCTCTAAGGATCTGATAGTAAGCGAGGTAGACTGTGCCTGCAGCCTTCCAAAGACAAATCTTCAAATATGTCTTGATTTCTTAGGGATCCCTGAGATCTAAAGCTTTGACTACTGATTGAGAGAACTGGCCATAGCTACAGATCAAGAAATTGTTTCAGCAGAATTGACAGGAGATTCTTGCTGCCACCTGCACTTCTGCCTCTTGGGCTCAAATTGTTCTTTGCATTTGCCAAAGGTTTAATTAGTTTGTCCATAACAAATGTATAATTAAATGAATAACAAACTAGGAAATTTATTAGTGCATTAATAAATAATAGAATCTAATTAATAAATGCTTCAATAAGAAAGACTGTTAGTTCAGAATTCACATATGTAAATTTATGTCAGATTTTATTTTCATACCAGTACATGAATTTTCCTTTGTTCTTTATCCCTATGCTTAATTTCACCTGGGTTTGTGAATTCGTTGGCATCTGCCATGGCTACAGAACTTGGCACAAGATGTGAAGTAAAACAGGTATTTGAATCCCTACAAGAGAGCCTGGTAGTACTCCTTGAAACTGAGGTGTAGAGAATTGCCAGAAGTTGGTATGGGACCTTTCCGCATCATCCCTCTTTAGATTCCTAAAGGTGATACTGTCATACTCAAACATCTTGACATATTTTAAAATCCTCAAGGTAGTCAGTGTAATTTCAGCTGAAAATTGTATGCAAAAGCAGATATGGCCAGTATATTTCAAATAAAAGGAATGTAAAAATTTCTCCACAAATCTAAGTTCATCACAAGAATGTGTATAAAAAATGTTAGAGTGGATATTGAAAAAAATCCATAAAGAGCTTAATTTGCTGAATTTTTTTGATAAGCTTTCATGATAAAGTGTTCAAGTATATTTAGGAGGCTGGAGGACAGAGAAGTGTGGGCAATCTGCAAGTTGACTGGAGTGAGCAGGTAGTGCAAAGTAATCTGCAAGGGAGCTAGAAGTTGAGAGGGGATAGATGAGATGCAGGAGAGAAGGGAAGGCTAATGAGTAATGGATAAGGAATTGGAAGAATAAACTTTGAAATTTTCTCTCTGCAAGTGATGAAGTCTGCAGAGCTCTGACAACGGATTCTTCCTGTGAGCTGAATAGACTTGCTAGTTGCTGGCAGTACAAGAGTGCTTCCTGGCTCACTCCTGTGCAGCCACTTGCACAGAAGAAGTAATGTTTGTCCTATACTTTTCTACAGTATAGCCTAACTCTGCTTTCAGAAAAAAAGCACAACAATGTCTCAATCTGGAGAGAATGGCAATTTTCTGTTAAAGATTTTGGAAAATCATTCTCCTTTCCTGTCCTAATATTGATAACTTCTATGTCTTTAAGATAATGTTTATTTATGGGATTTGTATATCGTTCCCTTTTCTTGAGCTTAATGAAAACATTACATTTTGCTTGCATGTTGTTTTACATTCACAGTCAAGCTCCTATGAAATCTGAGTTTTTTTAACTTGTTTTTCAGGGGATTAGATTAAGGGCTTTGTACAAGTCACAAAAATATGCTATGTGTTGACTTCTTTTTATGCTGTATGACATTTCTTTCACATGTTAATTTTGAACATGGTCTTAGATGAAGGACTGGTGTTTTGCAATGACAATTAGTGTGATGGCAGTATCCTGAAGTCTAATGCTGGAGTAATCAAGTCTGAGTATCATTATACATTCAGTTCTAATGTAGCCAGTGCAGCCTGTAGTTGGCATGTGCAACAGTTGGCTTAAGTAACCCAGAACTGAACCAGAAAAATAAACCAGAAAAAATAGATGCTGTTGTGTGATTTCAGAGTCCCTAAGCAGGATGGAAGGAGATAAAGAAGCTGAAGAAAGTGTCTTTGTAAAGGTACAGAAAAAAGCAAGAAAAGCAACTGCTGAAGTAGGAGGAGTTATTATAAGACTCAAAAGAACTGGGAAAAGTATAAAAGGTGACAACAACAAAGGACCTGTGAACACTGTGAATATAAAAGAACAGAGTTTTCATGGGTCTCTGCACTATGCCATCTCCCCAAGACTGCTAGGATGTCTGATTGCTGGAATTAGTGAGGTCTTTTTAACAGAACTACGTATCACTCCTTAGTTTTGTATAGTTGTATCCGATATACTGTATATCCAGTAAAGCTTGTCTGTTATAGGATAGTCTGTTTTTGTCTCGATTGCTGTCTGCTTTACTAACCCTTACTGTGGTTTATCACTTTGGCAACAGCAAGGGTGCACACTGTGCTCTTTGTATCTTTCCAAGCATTCTGGTGAGCAGTGGAAGGTGGGAAGACATAAAGCAGACTCTACACCCAGACTTGCAAGTCACCTAGCATCTTCAGTCCGGGACTCAAGGGAAAAGCCTAAAGGCACTTTATTGATATTCTTATGTGCAAGGCAGTAAATCATTTGCCCACCAGATTGACTTACAATTCTGAATGCAGGAGCCACTCTGCTTACTCATCTTATGCTTTGTAAGTTTTGGTGTTCATCTTTCCTGTGATGGGCATTGTCTACCAAAATAGTCAACTTTGTTGATCATGTTCTTTATTATTTATGAACAATGTAGGTGACACACTGACTGTGTGGTCAAAACAGGAAGAAGTGGTGTTCTGAGTCACTGTGGGATGACCTTGTCTTTTCAGTGGGCTCCAACTTGAATCAAATGTTGTTTTTGTTACTGCTGTATTCATAATGAATGTAAACTTGTACATTCCAAGACTTATATTTAATGCAGATTTATAATTAACTTTTCTGAAACCATGTGTCTGTTGATTTTGAATCCAAACCGTGTCAAAGTAACATTTGCTTCAGCTTTCTATCTGTAAAGAATCTTGAAGAAAGAAGATGAAATACAGGAAATTTCTTTCTTCCCAGAAGTGTGTATGTCAAAAATGCCATGACACTAAAGAGAGCCTGGGAACACATTCAAGAGCAAACAGTAATTATCTTAGCTGGATGAAGAAAACAATCACCATCATTTGCACAACATAGGAATTGCCTGAGAATGGTGAAATGGTAATATCTGAAAATCATATTGACTTTAGGAACTTGCTTAGATGTTTCAGACAAGGCCCTCTCTTGTTTTTCTCCTCTCTGAGGCTCGGAAAAGGGTAGAATGTAGACTATAGTCATCTAATCAGAAATTGTTGGAAATAATTGTGTCATGGCTATCACCATGATTTGCTGCTATTTGTAATGAGGCAAAGCAATGTGTGAAACTCTTGCAGAGTTTGGTAAAGTGCTTCTCCTCTGCTGAACAGTATCCAGTGTCCTCACTTGATCAAGCTAAGTGTTTATCAACAGGTGCTCTCACATTGAAGGACTTGGGCACCAGTCCTGGGTCTCACTCCAGACAAGTCTAGTTCAGTACAGACAGCTGTTGCTTTGGTACCTGCAGTCCTCATTGTCATGTAGATAGCAGTATTTTCTTCAGTTGCAATATGCTTCAATATGCCACATCGACATTTTCTGTAGTGTGTGTCTGTCTGAATAGAGTTAGATAATTCTGCATAGTTTAAGCTTCCCATAAAATTTCACATTGTGTCATAAGGGTAGCTGGAAACTTGTTTTGAAGTTCACTCTCAAGAACTGTAATCTCACGTCACCAAAATGGGAAAAGGAAAAAGAAAGGACATAGTAACAGACAGATAGACATAGCTGTATACAGAGCATGATTGCATGTTACTTTGCAGTGTCAGCAGAGATGTACAGGGTACCCATCCACATTTCATAATGATTTATTGTTGCCTGAGGCCAACTGAAAGTTTTCTTGCAGGGAGTGCTGAAGTTGTTAAGATCTGGCTGTTTGCAAAGGTGGTAAATAAGGAGGTTCTCTGAGTTAAAGCCCCACTTGTCCTCTGTTGCACCTGCCCAAGGCACATGAGAAGATATCTATAGCTACAGGTTGCATAGAAGACCAAAGCATAGTTTCACAATGCCCAGTGCACCTTGCACTTTGGAAGGAGGCCATTCTCTGTGATTTTATTTGATGAAGTGTTTGTTTATTTTTACTATTTTCCTACTGCAATTCTGGCAGTTGCATTTCCTCCCTGTGAGTAGGAGAGTTCATCTTGTGCAGTGACTCCTTATGCTGCCAAGCATGAAGGTGGGTGGGAGATCCACACACTGAGGACTTCTTTAGGTTGCCTTCCATGGCAATGCTTTTATTCATTTATTTATTCTTTATGAGTTTTATTCTCATGATCAGGCTTCAGAAAACGGAGAGCAAAAGCTGGACTCGGAGATTGCTGTAAGATATTTTGAATAGCTAGTGATCTCCTTGCCCTCAAAACACAATCTTTTCAGCTGTTCTTCACTCTGGGGACTTGGGAATGCTTCCCAGCTCCTGGGTTCAGCTACACACCCAGGTTGTGTAAGATTCATATTAAAGAACATGGCAGCAGTTCTTTCCTCCCCAAGTTTCCTGGTTGTGATACACATTCATTGCTACCTGTTAAGTGTAACCACTGTTTGTCCTCTCCTGCATCTAGGCTCTTTCTAGGTTCTGCTTCATTTGGTGTTATATAGGCCAGGGAGATCTGTGCTGTCACAGCCCAGAACAGGAATGGGAGAAGGGCGCCCAGGGACACAGAAGCTCTGACCCGGGGAGCAGACAGGGAAGGATCAAGGCCTGGAGGCAGTGCCTTGACTTCGTCGCTGAGTTCCTGGGCAGCCTGCAGCAGCTGAGGTCTGCACTCAGAGCTTTGCTTGTGAGAGGGAGGAGGGCTTACATTTGGTTATTTCCGATCCTCCCAGGCTCCTTTCCTGGCAAAGGGTGGATGGTGAGGGAAGCTGCCCTATGGCTGATCTCTATGTAAAAACATTCCCTGAAGCAAGAGAGATGTTACCTTCCCTTTGCTCCTGGTTTTCTTGCCTAACTTTTCACTGAAGCCTCTAGGGGTATCAGTCTCTGCAGGTGTTTCATCAAGGAGAGCAGGGCTGGTGGGACATCTGCCCCAAAATATCATATACCCAGGAGCCCTAAGTGTTAGTGTGCTGGCTGAACTAGAGTTAGGAATTTCCTTGGGATGTCTGCCTGGTCACCCGTGCCACTGAATGAACAGATAAAGTGGATGGAGCCTCCAGGCATGGGGGAGGTCTGGTCCTTGGGATGTGGCGTGAAGGGAAACATGCAGGGCCCTGAACGTGGGTAGAGGTAAGGGAATATAAGTGCAGGTGAGAGAAGTATTGCAGCAGAATAGGGGCCAGAGTGAGAGGAAAGGGAGCCTCTTGGGAGCAGGCAAAAGTCCATGGATACATATACAACAGGAAATAAGGCAATAAGTTAAAGAGAAAATGAGTGGAATGGCAAGAGGGAGAGGGGAAAAGCATCAACAGGGAAACTGAGGAAGAGAAATAGAATAGAAACTCCCTAATCCTCAAAACAAGAGGACAAAGTTCTCCTTAGAGCAGCCAGGTGGAAGCTGATATTTTTGTGTGTAAATTTAAGGTTTGGTGTGAGGGTAGATTCCCCTCCAGAAGCTCAAAAATGCAAAATTACTGAAAAATGCAGAAGCTTAAAAACATTGTATACTTCTGAAAACAGTATTGTCACTTTTGGGGTGAGGGATGTGATATGAGTTTTGTATCCTAGTTTTGATATTATGAAAATTAAGAGATTTAGCTAGAGAAGTTAATCGTTCTTGAGAGATCTGTAACCAGGGCATTGGTAGGACTAACAACTAAGAGACATTAGACATTGGGGACAGCAAAATAACACAGCCAGATGTAGCAAAACAGCATACTGGGACAGAGATTATGTCCTTCAGCATAAAGAAACTTTAACAATGCAGAGTTCTCCTCTTATGGCCAGCAGCTGTAATGGAACTAGTCTAACAAGTCAAAGGAGGTCACTTTGCTTGGGAAATAGCTGGATGTTATTTATACCACAAATTGCTGAGACGGCAAGTATCTCTTAGGCCCTCATAATCCTTTTTGGAAGTGTCATAACAGGTGCATTTTTCAGGCCGCATCCTTTCCAGCTAATGCAGTTTTGGTTGGCATGAGTCACCTGAGCTGAATTATGCCCTTTTGAAAATGCTTACTAAGTTTAAACACTGCTATATGAATAATTGCAGAAATAATTGCTACAGAACTTTGAGGGCTGACTCATCTCTACCTGTATGAAAAGGTGAGGGCCTGTGTGCTCTGGGGAATTTTGGCTATCTAGATCTGCAGTTATGTTAGCTTCATGGTTAATATCCTCCTTTCCTGAGTTGCAAATGAAAAAGGGATACTCTACAGAATTTTGGATAAACTCTCCTGTCTGTGTAGGGCCAGAGAAGAACTATCTCTGAGACAGGCTTAAACTTTTGTGATTACCTAATGAAGCTACATGTTCCTATATTTGTAAGACTGTGCTGATAAAACACAACAGGGAAGCAACAAACAAAAGGAAAAAAACAAACAACCCTCTGCCTGAGTGCTGGTAAAATGACTAAATTAAGATAATAAAATACATAGTCTTGAGAATTACATTTATAGTAATAAATTTTCAGGCTAGATGGGAAAACAACATATCTCTGACCACCTGCTTCAGCAGATTGTAGAATTGCCCTCAATATTTTTTTTTACCAAGCTCAGTATTTTCTGGTTAAAGTTTTAAAATTATATTCACTCTTGGATTAAAAATTTCAACTGATGTCTCTAGCAAGATTGTTTTTATGACTAGCTTTCCTGACAGGTAATATTTTGCATTGTATTTCAAGTTTATTTAATCTACATTCAAATTCCAGCTTTCAGAATGTATTTGCCTGTTTTTCTGTAAGATCAAAGGGTACCTTTGTAGGAAAAAAATCTCACTATGTAAGTATTTCTAGATTACTGTGAAATGGATTCCTATGTTTCTGTAACTGCAAAATGTATTCATATAGACAAAGAAATGATCCTTGTAAAATAAAGTCTAAAAAGATAAAGGCTCTATGTGCAATATGAATTTCCAGAAAATATTTTATCATGTTATCTATTATTTAGTGAATAGCATTATTTAGTGTTTATTTTTTAATTTTATAAACAGCATATTATCATTTGCTTAACATTTGAATAGCAAATATTTGAAGTTTGAACAGCACTAACAGTAATGCCTGTCTTCAAAGGACAGGGTTATATCTGGGTGTGAGCAAAGGTCTGGCATTTTAAGTAACTTTTAAGTAATTTAAGTTTTCAAGCATAACTGCCTCCTTATTTTAACGTATGTATCTGAATCGTACAGTTGTATGCTCTTATTATTTAATATTATCGGGCACTGTATTTACCTTTTTAGTTCAAAAAAGGTATTTTTTTGTAATTCTCTTTCCAGGAGTAGAGAGAAAAGAAAATTTCAAAATAACATAAATTCCGTCTGTCATACAAAAATATAACTCTAAGAAATATACAGTATTCAACATATAACTTCTTTTGATTAAGCTCTCAAATAGCTGAAAGGCTGCTTATTTTTGTGTGTCATATTTGCTTGCTTTCACTTCTATTTGATGAACACCAGTAATCATTTCAGTTTTAAGTCTTGTAAAACCAATAAGGAATCTTCTGAAAGGGGCAGATGGAAATACATTTCTTTTGTTCAGCAGTAATACTGTTCATGACTTATGTTTTTACACTGTAAAGGGAGCAAATCTGTGTTTTCACCAGCATTAGGGTAGAGTGCGTCTCCACTGTCTGTATGTAGGAGAGTATTTATGCAAGAAGAGCAATGTTACCTCTTTTTACTATGTGGAATAAACAGTTTTTCTTAGAGCAACTACTGATAATTCTGTCTTGACAAAAACAGTAGAGATTCTCAAAAAAAGTATGGAAAGCAAAGGATTTTATCATCTGTTCAAAGTTTACAGACATTAGAGCTTTTCTGAAAGCTAGTACAGACAGTTAAAATAAATAGACTCTTGTAAAGAAAAAGGTCTTCAGTATTTCTACTATGTGGTCACTCCACACTGTCAAAAGCCTTTTCATCATTTCAAAGGCTTGTGTACTTCCAGGAGAACAGAAATATGGAAGAAGAGTCAGTCAACAGTTCCTTCATTCTTTTGGAGTCAGTCCAGTGCTAGGTTATGAGTTATGACGTTTATGGGCTAAAACAGCTTTAACACCATTGATTAAGCAAAGTTTGGTCTATACAACATGCATTCCTGGAATATTTATTTGTAATTATGGCTAGAAATATTAACCAAATGTTGAGAATACCACTGTAAAATGTGCAAAGTATTAACTTTTGAAGTGGGACAATGTAATAATAGTCTGAAATTAATCGAGCATTGATGGCCATGTTATTAACAAAGGCTGTGTCTTATGTGTAGAAAGCAACTAATCTAAAAGCTAGAGTTATGCATCACAAGTGATTAGGATTTCACTACTTCAGAAGACTTTGGATGAGCCTAGCAACCTTTCTATCAGAGATAACAGCACATGATATTTTAACAACTTTTCCTCTAATAGTTTATAATTAGATCTATGTCAAGCAGATAAGTGCAGGGCTATTATTTTACAGATGATTGAAAACAAAAACCTGAACAAAAATCTGAAAGACCTTTCTTAGCCTCACCAGTTAAGCAACCAGCCTTGGGATTTGTTGAGCAGTGTGGGAAAATAATAAACCTAATTTCTAATCAAAAATTAGAAAACTGTTCATGAAATGAAAGACAGAAGCATATGCAAAACATCCTCGCTGTAAAATTTCTTGTCTGATTTGTCTGCTGATGACCTGAATCCACAGGACGTGATGTTAGGTAAGAGCCTTCAGCTGTTAGCTTTCTTTTTACAGAAGTTGTGGGGAGTGTGCAGTTGAAAAATAGCACTGACCCACTATATTTATTATGTTCCTTTTATTTACTTAGCTTGCATTCAGGTATTGCACAAAGGCTGCCTACTGTCTATTTCCTGATGAATCTGATATTTCTTTCTGAGGGTGAATGTAAGACTCTTGCTTCTGAAAAGAAGGCATAAAATAGTATATAAAAGACACAGCATAATCTTAATGTGATGTAGTTTGATGTAGTTAGGTGATTTACGTAGTTAGATGAAGTTGCTGATAAACAAACCAATGATTCTGTTAAAACACTATAGCACAGGTAGATGATAATGCATTTCATAAAAAAGAAAAGCAATCTGTAGCCTTTCTGAACATGCGAAGAAACATAGAAACATTTGGAATGAAGATTTTTTAATATGGATTATAAATCTATCATGGGATTGCGAGTCTAAGTGAATTGATAGGTCTGCTACAATTCACATCATCATCATTAGCACATGGAGTCACATATGGCTGTTTTACTTGAAAACATCTTGGTTAAAGTCCCCAGGTATTAAGGGTGAGGTTTCACACCATAGTTGTGCTGATCTGCCAGCTTGTGGCTCTTGAGAGGGACAGTCCTGTTTGCCCCTCCCCTTGTCTGAGGTGTCCTTTTGTCCCCTTGACTCCCTTGTGGCTTTTAGTGAGTTGAATGCTCACTAAAACAGCAGGAAACCACAGTTGCTGTTTTGTTTGGTTGCTTTTCCACCATCTTAGCAAGCTGAACCGATTGGCCAAAGGGCCAGATGGGTGCCCTAGAGGCTGGGAGGGCGCAGGTAGGTGCAGAGGGGTGGGAAGGAGGGAACCTCTTTTCTGGAGGCAACAAGCTGTTAGCCTGGCTCATGTGTCTGGTGAAATCTCAGTGTGGGAGATGCAGAGAGGGAGCTCCCCTCCTGTCTCAGCGGCATGCTCTGCCTCCCGGTCTGGCTCCTGGGGCACTGATCTCTCCCTCCGGCCCCTGGCGGGTACCTGCCTGGGCTTCCCCTTGCAGCAGGTCCACTGGTCCCCATTGCCGGTGTCGGTGTGTGGGTCATGGGTGCAACCAGCACGTCCAAAGGGACTTCCCAGCATCCCTGCTGGGGTGCCAGGGTTACCTTTAGGGGAGTGAGTCAAAGGCAATGTACTGAGCTTGGGTGGCCACAGCACGTGTTGGATGACTACAGCTCCCTCAAAACTATTTTTTAAACTTAATTTCTAACAACAGCCACAATTACATTGCATGCTACAAAATGGTCTTCATGACAGTGTTTGATAGTGGATCCCATGGTGGACAGTCACCCCAGAAACACACTTACATGTGTAACTGAAGTTGTTAAAGCCTATGTAGTTGGGAGAAAGTTGTGACAGTGAAAAGTGCCTGATTTTCTTCCAGTCTAGCTCTTGCATGTCTTAGATGCTTGGCTGTCATGTTACACCATTCAGATTGAGCCCCAGACCATTTTCTGTGGCATAACCCAACCAAATATTTACATTTAAGGTGGACTGAGGTCCTATTGAAATCAAAAAGACTCTCTTGCCCTGTGCAACCATTTTCCTGGATCTGAATGGGACTCAGATGGCTAGATTTTAAAAAGCACTGACCACACTGAAGTCATGGACTCTAACTTTAATTAGACTTTTTTTTTGATAAAAGATTTGCTCTCTTCAGGAGAGCAAAATTTGGCCACTTCAGGGACCTACTTGGAGGAATCCCATGGGTTAGGGCCCTAGAAGGAAGCGGGGTTCAAGAGAGCTGGTTAATATTCAAACATCACCTCCTCCAGGCTCAAGAGCGGTGCATCCCTATGAGTAGGAGGTCTAGCAAAGGGGGTAGGAGACCTGCATGGATGAGCAAGGAGCTCCTGGCAAAACTCAACCAGAAGAAGGAAGTATACAGGAAGTGGAAAGGGGGACAGGCCACTTGGGAGGAATATAGGAACGTTGTCAGAGTATGCAGGGATGTGACGAGGAAGGCTAAGGCCCATTTGGAATTAAATCTGGCTAGAGATGTCAAGGACAACAAGAAGGGCTTCTTCAAATACATCAGTAGCAAGAGGAAGACTAGGGAAAATGTGGGCCCACTGCTGAATGGGGTGGGTGCCCTGGTGACGAAGGATGGAGAGAAGGCAGAGTTACTGAATGCCTTCTTTGCTTCAGTCTTTACTGCTGAGGCCAGCCCTCAGGAACCCCAGACCCTGGAGGCAAGAGAGAAAGTCTGGAGAAAGGAAGACTTTCCCTTGGTCGAGGAGGATCGGGTTAGAGATCATTTGAGCAAACTTGACACCCACAAATCCATGGGCCCCGATGGGATGCACCCACGAGTGCTGAGGGAGCTGGCGGATGTCATTGCTAAGCCACTCTCCATCATCTTTGAAAGGTCGTGGAGAACAGGGGAGGTGCCTGAGGACTGGAAGAAAGCCAACGTCACCCCAGTCTTCAAAAAGGGCAAGAAGGAGGACCCAGGAAACTACAGGCCAGTCAGCCTCACCTGCATCCCTGGAAAGGTGATGGAGCAGCTCATCCTGGAGGCCATCTCCAAGCATGTGGAGGAAAAGAAAGTGATCAGGAGTAGTCAGCATGGCTTCACCAAGGGGAAATCATGCCTAACCAATCTGATAGCCTTCTGTGATGGAATGACTGGCTGGGTAGATGAGGGGAGAGCAGTGGATGTTGTCTACCTTGACTTCAGCAAGGCTTTTGACACTGTCTCCCAGAACATCCTCATAGGCAAGCTCAGGAAGTGTGGTTTAGATGAGTGGACAGTGAGGTGGATTGAGAACTGGCTGAATGGCAGAGCTCAGAGGGTTGTGATCAGCGGCGCAGAGTCTAGCTGGAGGCCTGTAGCTAGCGGTGTCCCCCAGGGGTCAGTACTGGGTCCAGTCTTGTTCAACTTCTTCATCAATGACCTGGATGAAGGGACAGAGTGCACCCTCAGCAAGTTTGCCGACGATACCAAACTGGGAGGAGTGGCTGATACACTGGAGGGCTGTGCTGCCATTCAGAGGGACCTGGACAGGCTGGAGAGGTGGGCAGAGAGGAACCTCATGAAGTTCAACAAAGGCAAGTGCAGGGTCCTGCACCTAGGGAGGAATAACCCCCTGCGCCAGTACAGGTTGGGGGTTGACCTGCTGGAAAGCAGCTCTGCGGAGAAGGACCTGGGAGTGCTGGTGGACACCAAGTTAACCATGAGGCAGCAGTGTGCCCTTGTGGCCAAGAAGGCCAATGGTATCCTGGGGTGCATCAGGAAGGGTGTTGCCAGCAGGTCGAGGGAGGTGATTCTCCCCCTCTACTCAGTCCTGGTGAGGCCACATCTGGAGTACTGCGTCCAGTTCTGGGTTCCCCAGTACAAGAGGGATGTGGCACTACTGGAGCAAGTCCAGCGAAGGGCTACAAAGATGATGAGGGGACTGGAACATCTCTCTTATGAGGAAAGACTGAGAGAGCTGGGCCTGTTTAGCCTAGAGAAGAGAAGGCTGAGAGGAGATCTTATCAATGTGTACAAGTATCTGAAGGGAGGGTGTCGAGAGGATGGGACCAGACTCTTTTCAGTGGTGCCCAGTGACAGGACGCGAGGCAACAGGCACAAACTGAAACACAGACGCTTCCATCTGAACATGAGGAAATACTTTTTCACTGTGAGGGTGACAGAGCACTGGAACAGGTTGCCCAGAGAGCTTGTGGAGTCTGCTTCTCTGGAGATATTCAAAACCCGCCTGGACACAATCCTGTGCAACGTGCTGTAGGTGACCCTGCTTGAGCAGGGGGGTTGGACTGGATGATCTCCAGAGGTCCCTTCCAACCTCAGTGATTCTGTGATTGTATAACTCTGAAATGTGATTATTCTGAATTTTAGATCTACCTGCTGCTACAAGAGCCATGTATGAGGATAGACTATCATATGTAGAATAATTTTCCTATAGTATCTTTGTACTCCTGCTTTCACTTTCAGTGATTTAGTATGCTTTCATTCTGTGTGTCCTAATTTACATTGTAAATTTCTTGGGCAGGGGCTGTCTTTTAATACATGATTTTGTAGCAGCACTAGAATTAGATGTAGTTTGGATTGAAACATTTGGGATCTACCATAAGACAAATAATTATTAATCATAATTATATAAAAAAGTAGTGTCCCTGACAATTCCATTGTTTGAGAATTGGCTGATAATTCCAGTCAGAACAGTAGTTAGTCCCTCTTTTCTAATAATTCTTTTTTTGCCAATCTGCATTTGTATCACACATAAACAAGATCTGTAGAACAATAGCAGTTCAGAGAATGTTTTATCAGAATATTTTAGAGGTGAAGATACTCTTGGGTCTTAGCAACAATGAATCAAAATGTATTGAACAAATCTAGTGTCAGTACAGAAAATGGAGTTAGTTTGATGCTTTACCAATGCTGCCATCTCCTGATCTTTTTCAGTATCGGCACTTTTAAAAACTTTTCCTGTGAGACTTGGTTAAGTTCTACAAAATAAAAAAAAGCTCTCTCCAAACTCCTAAATTAACAAGCTTCATCACATTATTTTTTTCTAAAGCCTCTCAACTTTTCTGTAAATAAACACCTTGAACACATAATCGAATTTACCTAAAGCAAGGCTTGTTTTTGTCTTTTATATTTTTAATAACTTCTTCAAATAGGCCACGCAAACCTTTGAGGTTGCACTGAATTGCTGTCATTCAAATTAAAAGATTAACACTGAGTAACAGAGAGATCAAAGGAATGAAAATAACAAATCTGTCCAGCAGTGCTATATACTTCATGAACTCTTAGAAGTTCTCTATTATGACTGGAGACTGTGATGGGAGTAGGGACTATGAAATTTTTCATTCTGAATTCACTGAAGTTGGGAACCCACTTCTTACCAAGCAATGGTTGTTTTGAGTTTTCTATAAAATAGAGTCTTTGCTTAGTTTTTCAGTGGCGAATCCAAAATGTTGATTCCAACTGATAATTCTGTGTGGAAATTATAGTGATTTTTTTGTCAGAAGGATGGTCATCATAAGATATCAGTTTCTCATACCTGAATGAATTAATAGGAAAGGGAGAATTCCAAAAGGTTTATGTTTTTCAGAAGTTTTACAAAAGGTTACTTTTTTAAATTGCTCCAATTTTTTAGTATTTTAAAATACGGATCTTTCAGATTTTGAGTTAAAATGACAATTGTTTTTAAGTTGGTGTGCATGAAAAACACTGAAATCTGAAGGTAACATTCTGAAATGATTGAAATAAAATACTTCTGTCACGTTCTTCTGAAATTCTTTCTGAAAATTTTCAAGATTATAACTTAGTTTTAGTTGCATTTTTACCTATCATGAAAATGAATATGGTTAAATGTTAACTTGAATGGAAGAAAACATTTCTCAACAGATCTAATCTCTTCAGCCAGAGGAAAATGAACTTTGTCCGTCTTTGTAAATATATTCCCCTGGTCAGCGTGAAACAAGCCAGTGTAGTTTATAGTCCATGTCTTGGCAACTGTATTTGATGCATAAAGGACAATTCTGCCAGTCTAGCTGCTTCCATAAATGATTTTTAAAATCTATTTAAGTATCAAAACTAATAATAAAAGACTATACAAGGTTTCTTTTGGGTTTCTGCTGGGTTTCATCTCATTCTTACAATATAAGGTGGTACATTTTCAATAAGGACACCTTTTTCATGAAAGTGGTCGGAGATTTCCAATACAGCTCAGAGGTTATATGTTAGAATACTGACCTGATTTGGGACAGAATCAGTGACCCAGAAATATTTGGATCTGTAACCCAGTTTCACATCTGTTCCCCTAAAAATGTCCTATAACTTTGCCACTCGGGTATTTAGGAGTGGGGGAAAATAACTATTTTTATTTTCACTTTCCTTTTTTATTATTATTTTTCTTGAACCTACCTGTGGTGCTCTTGGTTAGGCAATTTTTTGGCCCAGAGACCTAGACAACTGCACTGGTTGCCAGAGGGATGGTAGAGAGATCTGAAAGGCTTTTTAAAGATACATGTTGTTTGAAATTGTTTTTCTGCTCTTCCACAGATGAAATCCCGCCGGCTTACAAATTTATTTTGTAATGGGAGGAGCAGCAGTGGAGGAGGCACGGGGTTTGTTTATGAATACACCTGAAAAGCAAAACCTTTGAAAAACTGAAACTAACTGGGGAAATGAGAAGTGAACAACATGCACGACCATGCTCTGTTTTGGACAAGAGTTGGAGTTTCCAAAGATCGGGGTGGATTTCAGAAGACCGGGGTAATACTTGTTAGGCCATGGCTAATGTTTGCAGTTGTACAAGCTAAAGCAGTGGTCAACAGCCATCTCCCACACCGGTTCTCTCACTGTATCTGTGGCAGTCCTGGTAGTCCTGTTGTCTTGACCTGCTGTGATCTTACACTAGTTGCTGGCTGTATGCAGTTGCCCCTGTGTATGTTAGCCCTTCTGGCTCAGCAGGTCCCAGGGCTTTGTGGCCTCTGCATCAGCATGGTTTGGGAACAGGGCAGTGGTGATATTGATTAAGGGCACTTTAGAAATGAAATATTTTTCTTCGACTGGTTTGTTTGGAAGAGAGCAAGGAGAGGAAAAAAAGGCAAGGTGAAATGGCAAATAGAGCCAAAGCTGCTTTGATTTCATGGGATATTGTGGTTTAATAAAATAGATGAGCTTCCTAGGGAGCTGTAGAGGGAATCTTGGTAAACTCTATCCCTTTTCCGCTTGCTACTTCTTTCAAACAGCAGCTCCCAGTGCTCTGCCTCATTTCCTTTTGTTTTAGGATGGCTCCTCACTGAAGCTCCCATCTGGATCCTCAGCTGATCTTTCTCTTATCTCTGCAGAGTTTACAAACTAAGCTTGTTTTTTCCTTTCTCACCTAGTTGCATTATTGACTTTCAGTCTCTGCTGCTTTTATACTGAGGAAGGGCACACAGTGTCTGCGACAAGCTATGTGAACTGGTGGTGACCTTTCTTGCTTGGTATCTTACCCAGCTCCCCTTACTCCATTAGCTGTTCTATTTTTACAAAGTCACTCTGTTTCACCTTTGAATGTATCCCAAATTGTCTTCCATTTTCTGGAAGC
The DNA here is from genome assembly GCF_036417845.1 of Apteryx mantelli. Lineage (NCBI taxonomy): Eukaryota > Metazoa > Chordata > Aves > Apterygiformes > Apterygidae > Apteryx > Apteryx mantelli. The sequence continues at coordinate 167,605,344 of NC_089978.1, forward strand.
ATGAGCATACCTTCTTTGACAGTCACCAAACCCCATATTTTCCTCCCCAAGATTTGATCCAACCACCCTGCTAGTTCCTGTGCTTTCTTCCCCTTCACAAGAATTCTGTCTCCTCTTCACTGAGCTTTAGCAATCATATATATATCACACAAGTCCCATTTTTTTTTTCTTTCTAAACAACTTTTTCCTGCTATTCTTCTTTCCAGGTGCCTCATCCTCTTCCCACATTGGAAACCACTTGTCCCCATGTAAAGAACAGGGTGTGATGTCCCCCTCCAGCATTCAGAGTGCGCCTTTAGCCAACTTCTGATCCCAGCCCCCACCCCAAAAACAGAGAGAGATTCCTCCATCACTTTTTGGAGCCCTCCAGAAACTAGGTTTCAGATTCCAACAAATGAGGAGTTTCTTTCCATTTCTGGGGTTGTGCTTGGGTGGTTGCTGGGGGTGGTGACTGGTCACTTTCTAAGACATAAGTATCTACACAGTCTTTTTTAATGTAGGTATCTTCTTCCTTTCTTTCTTCTTCTGACCACAGTAGAGATGGATCTTTTTTTTCAAGGCCTTTATCTCATTCACATGGGTCCTTTGTTTTAATCAAAATTTTGATGGTGACCATAATACTATTACTCACTTTTCCATTTCCAGCAGGAGTCTGCTTGGTTTTGACCAACATGTTACTGTGGCCTTAGCAGAGCATGACTGCTCTTTGTGTAGGACACAAATGTAGGCTTTGGGCTTGAAAAAAGAGAAGAAAGGAAGGTTGGATAAAACTAATATTAATAGGAATGCTGCCCTGAATTGAAAAAGGCAAATATATAACATTAAAGAAAAAGGTACGTAGTCTAAACATCCCTAGGCCAGTTTGGAATTGCAAGGCAAGAGCACTGAATGTGGCTATGTCTGGGCTGCAAAGTCCTGCTGACATAGCTGTGTCATGTCAGGTTATGCAAAATTTCCCCCATTTCCACACAGGGTGTCTTCATATTGGCAAAGACACAGCTACACAAAGGGGAAGGAGCTGCTGTCAGTCCAGGGAGCATTTGCTACTTGTACGTAGGGTGCCCAGTACAGCCAGAGCTGCAATGAGCTCTGTACTGGATAGGTCCTCATTCAGGAAACTAGGAGGTTATGCAGGGTGAGAGCAGTTTCACTGCGCTGGCACACTGAAGGGTTTTACCAGAGGAAACTGCAAGGAGAGTTAAGAAAAGAAATAGACTCTTCAGTCTTAACAACCTATTCACGGAGGAAAGAACCTACTGGAAAAACAAAGTGTAATTTTAATTTTTAAATGTCATTGACTCAGCTTCCTACAACACTGAAGTCATGAGGAGCAGGAGAAGGGATAATCCTGGTGGCAACTGGCTTGGGGGAGAGTGACATTTTAATACCAAGCATATTCAGAGTGAACCCCAGACAAGTCAGTTCTCAAACTGTTCTGAAGGCTGGGATAGCATCTGCCATAGCAAGCAAAGGGAGTGAAACAAGGACCTTTTTCCTCAGGTAATCACAGAGTATGTCTACATGGTATATTGTGGGCTGGCATGAGCTTGTGACCGCCAGAAATATGTTGTGTAAACTTATCCATAACAAGTCTGTCCCTGAACATGTGTGTATTTAGTGAGTATGGGAGAACATTTGCTTATTGAAAACAATGCTGCCAACCCAAATACGCAGAAATCACGCTCCAAGACCCTCCCCCCCAAATGAGATTACCTTTAAAATTATGAGATCGAACTACCACCAACAGAAATCTAAAGCAATACATTTTGGCTTGTTTTTATGTGCTGTCTGGGCTTGGAACACGCATTGTTTGCTTGCAGCTCACCACATTGTCGTGAAAGCTAGGAATATGCTTAAAAAATTAAACCTCAAATTCTTTGGTAGTACCTGATTATAGCCTCTGCAATGCTCACAAAGCCATCAGGTATCACAAGAGTTGTGCTGTGTGTGTAACTACTCAGGATTGTGTAACAGGGTAGATTCATGCCTATATGTGGTGAGGAACATGGATTTTGAACTCTTGGGTGTGGCATATACGTATTCGTGTGTGTTCAGTAGAAGGCAGATCTTGAGTAAGTTTATAGGATGTGCAAGATATGTTTAAGAATGTGGACAGGCTTCCTCTTCTGGGTCTAGGTAGGACACCTCAAGATGTTCTTGTCCTCAGCTGTTCAGCTTCCCCCGACATGGAAGATTTCTGCCTCCCCAGCTACAATGTCACCGGCATTTTAAGTTTGGATAATGAGCTGTGAATGACAGTGGATGAAGAATGGTTGCACCTTCTGCCCTACTGGCAGTAGGAGTGAGGATCCTACTGATGGGAGGGAGGATACTGAAGGGTGTCATGCATCTGGAGAATGGTCATGTCTTAAACCACCTCCAGCTCTCCATAGAATGAATGTGTACCTGTAACCTAGTGCAAGCTGGTTACTGGAAAGTTGCTGGTAACATGGCTTGATATTACAGACACTGAAAGTTCCTGCCTCTAAGGGGCTGCCTGCTTTCTCAAGAGAGATTTCAGAGACCTGTAGCACAGTAAGGAGCATGCCTGAAAAGCAGAGGGTCAGGTGTCACCTCACCTGAAATTTGTTTGCACTTTAGACTGAGGCTGAGCCACAGAAACTGTTTTGGGTTTTACCTCTGCATTTGGTAGGAGGCTGCATGCCATTGCCTTCTAATACATTGTCTTCTGTATCCCCTACATCACTGGGCTGTGTCCATCCACAATTGGATCCAGATGGAGTGTCTCACACAGGGCTCCCTGACCAGATTATGAAGATGCTGCTGCTTTGATTCTGATGCCCAGTATTGGAGTCGGATCCTGACCCACATCAAAAAGTAAATAAACCCCAAAAGCCGGAGCACAGTTGATATAATTAATATAGGCTGTCTGGGTGTTTGCTTCACTCCTGACATTTATGCAAAGCTCTTTCATGTCCTGGGGATAGTATTACCCCATGTATATAGTATATAATGCTGTTCGTTTTAGATCATCCATTTTATATTCATCGTAATTTTAAATAATGCTTGCCTGACCTCACATGCTGGGAATGGTCACAGCTGTGGGTGTGCCTGTGTGGGAATATGCACTCTTCCATTCTGGCTGTGGTACTGCTGCACGTCTGTCAGTTAGCCAGCAGGATGGCTGTCACGTTGGCCCATGTCTGCCAGTCTCCTGAGTGTTTCAAACCAAGTCCCTGGCTGAGAGGGGAAGAAGGAAAAAGTGCTCTTTTCTGATCCTGTATGGTAAAACCCAGGCAGAGATACAAGGAGAGAAGTGCAGTCCAAAAGCTGATGAAAGCAGCTGGGTAGAAAAAAGCACTGGAGCGAGGAAAATGTCACTTTCACAAAGCTACATTTCATAAACTGGAATTCTGTGTATGTATCTGTTACCACATGACAGGAAATCACACACTGCACGAGACTCACACAAGATGGTCATGCAAGATGAAGACTCCTTAAATCCTTTATCCATGCGAGGAAATATAACACAAGTTCCTAGGGCATGTGCTTCTTCCAGGCCCACTCAGCTTTTCCCTGACTTCTTCAGGGTTTGGGAAGGTGCATGCTGGGAAATGTAATAGTCTGAAATGAACATATGTTCCTGTAGCTTGTTCTATGCAGCTAGATAAAGATATTGCTACTAAATGATGTTGCTGTTCAGCTTTCAGGCATGCCCTGTGGAGGAATTGGTAATATTTTTGTGATGCATCAAATGTGACCTGTGACTGTTCCCTAATCTGCAGCAGTGCAAATTTGCTGGTATGTGCTGGGGAGGAGGGATGACTTTTCAGGGTGTCAGATGAGGAGTGCTCTTCTGCTCCATCCCGCCAGTGCCACTCTGATGAGCCCATCAGAGCGCTGAGGATGTGTGCAATGAATGCTAAGCACATCGTGCAAATAAGCACAATAATAATAATGTTGAAGATGGGAAATGAATAATTTCTCTAAATGGAGCTTAGGCACGAATTCAGATAGAAAGTATGTAATTAAACCAAGCTGGAATTTGATCAAAATACTGGAATGGTACTAGAAAGAAAGGATAAAAGTTCTTTAATGACTATAAGCAGGAAGGACTTTGGGTTTGTATTTCATCCAGAAAGAAGACACCTGCCAGCACCAGGAAAGATCAGCAGAGAACGTCCCTCCTGCTCCCATATGCTTTTCCCATGGAGAATTGCTACCGAGTACTGCCAGGATAGCACCCATCAGTTCTGGAAGTGAGGCAGAGAGGTTTGTGCAGGACAGAGACTTCTCAGTTTGAGCCTGAGCAGATAGTGGGAGGGCTGGTGGCTGGGCTGAGCACAGCTGGTGCTGCTCCTGCAGGCACCAGCGGCAAGGATGCAGGCTGGAGGCAGGTTTTAGCACCTGATTGTACTGAAGTGGATGCAATGACTGCTTACACCATTCTGCTCCCATCTGAGCTCTGAACAGGCCTCACCTTTGCTTAACTTGGAAGCTCCAGTACAGACATTATTTAAAGTCCTATGGCATTTTTAGAAAGACAAGCAGCAAGGATCTTCACCCCATCACAAACCACAAGGACAAGTTTGCCACTACTTGATGAAGACTCAAAATTACCACTGACTTCCCTGGCTAGTAATTGTCCCCCTCACTGCTCTCATGGCTGGAGAATATAATAAATTAGCCAGAGAGCACCTCTGTTAGCTGGACAAGAGCTGAACTTTGGCTGCGTGTTTGTGGAGCTCAGTGCACAATTAACCTGTCGCAATTCACTGTGGCACAGTTCACTGTAAATCCTTACGCAATAAATAGATTGTAATCAGTACATTTCAGTGACTACCGAAAGGCAATCCAAAGAAGAAATAAAGTGGGGTGTCGAAATTTCAGACTGTAGCACAGCTGTTTTGAAAGGATTTGAGGCAAAAGGAAAATACGCACAGTGCTGTGCAACTTGTGTGAGGCTGCTGTGTGTGCAGGCAGGGTCTGGTCAGGCAGGACATGGCTGCATGGGTTTGTGGGGAGAAGGAGAGATCAGGTGTTCATTCCTGTACTGGGTACACAGGAGATGGGAATACATTGTCAGCTGCATCATACACCTGCAGTCAAGACCAGCGGGTGACATCTCCACTCCTTTTTCTTTTAATTCTCATGAAAAAGATATGTTGCTTGAAGCACAGTTTTATTCTCTGTGAGCATAATCTTGCTGCTCATTTGACCCTACTAAAGCCAGAGTGCTAGTGTGCCACGCTGGTGAGTGTGAGGAAGGGTTTTGCAGTTGCAAGCATGCAGCCTCTATATGAGACTCAGTGAGGAAGAGTTTGAAGAGAAAGCCACCGTGAAATGCCATGAAGTCAGATCCTCAGTGGTGTGAACATAAATGGTGATACGGGAGTTTCTAGCAGCTGGGACTCTGCCCCCGGCACCCAGGTGCCAATATGGCATAGTCCAAAGCTGTGTGACTTCCTACGCTTCCTACATCCACAGCTGTGCTGTGTAAGTCTGAGAGAAATTAAATTAGTGAAAGCAGAGCTGTTTGCGCTATGGGACAAACAAGGAAATGGCAGCTCAATTCCCACTGATTATCTGGGGATCCCAGAATGGGAGCTGAGGGAGTTTACTCTGGTGGCTTTCATTAACTGATGTATCATTTAGGCCTGGTGAATGCATGAACATTTGGCCACAATCTTCCCCTAAATTACTGAGAGTGGAAGTCGGTAATATGAGCCCCATTTGGTTCCCCACTATGCCTGTGTGATCTGGGCTGCATTTGGACTCGCCATGCTTAAAGTGCTATGAATTGGATCTGAACATGGTTTAAGGTAATTTGCTTCTGATTTGCAGTCAGGCAAATATAGATCTATTAGAAATAGATTAAGAATAGATCTATTTTCTGAGAATCAAAAGTATTAATAACTCCCTCAGATGCAGTTTGGAAGCAAATGAATAGCCACATTTTTTTGTAAATTTGAGAGTATTATTTTAATGCACAGAGATGAACTCCATTAGGACAACACATGAATTAAAACAAAAGCAGTTTATTTGCATTTGATTAACCATTCCTGAGAGGAGAAGCTCATCTAGTTGTGAATATGTGGCAACAAAGATTATAAACTGTGCAATAGGGCTTAATCTTTGGGTTTTATGCTTCTACAAAATGGCTTTCATACAGAAACATTTTCTTCTTACCTACAGCTGAAATTTGTCACCATGGTAACCTTCTGAATTTGGAGGGGCGGGGTGCTCTAGGCAGATATGTGGCCACGGCCTCTGAAATCATTATCCAAATTGGGTTTCATTTCCCCTCTCTTCTTTTAACAGCTGTAATGTTCTTAGGCACTGGGCAGCAGCTCACATACAAACCAGAGGGAGGCCAATATGGATTTAAACTCTCTTTTTCTTTCTTTGAAAGAAAGAGTATTTGGGGCAATTTATTTCCATATTCAGCTGGCTCCGTCTTTCCCTAGCAGCAGCTCCAAGTATGCCTGGCTCGCTGGGACCGTGTGGTGCTCAGGTGCCTGTGACAGCCCCTTTGTTGCTGGGGAAACAAAAAAATCTTGAACTGGGGTCTCAGCAGCTCAGCATCAGAAAATTGGTTGTTCATTTATTGGCTTTAATATATACCTAGTTTATTTTGTTTTGTTTGACATACAAGTCTGGGAATGACGTGGGGCCTATAACAGTCTTTTTTTGGTATTTTTGAAGGGGAAAAAAACCTGACATAAATGTACATCAAGACTTTAGAAAATAAAATGATTAAAACCATAGAGAACCCTCCCCCACAATATAGTGTCAATGCAATATTATTCCAGTGAGATGTCATCGTGTTGATCATTTAACTTCTAATTACTATTTTCCATTTTATACATTAAACCACTTCCCACTGCTTACACATGTTCTTTTTCTGTATTTTAGGTTGTGAGAAAAAGGAGGAGTTTATGATTAAAGCTCTGGACAAAGACTGCGTAGACTGAAGTTGCTATTAGTGTACTACTTGCTCTGCCACAAACTCCTGAGAATACCCTGGTTGAGTCATTGTATGTCTTTATGCCTCAGGTCCTAGTCTGTACACAGCACAGCACACAGTGTTTCTTCTCATCCTTTCTCTTTGTCTGGCTATATAGCATGGCAAGCTCTGGAGTTGGTTCTTATTCTGTGCAGTGGTGCCTTGATTTTAACTGAAGCTTCTTGGTGCAACTGCCATAATAAATGATTAGAGGGAGTGTGATAATAAACAAAGTGGTGACCCTACTTGTTTCTTTCCTCTTTGAGAAGCTCCTAGCCTGCCACAGCAGCTATCATCAATCAAGTACACCCACCTCCCTCTTTCCCCTATGATTTCCATGTACACCTTCTTTTCTTCCCTCTGTAGGTTAGGGGCACTCAGAAAGTTCCTTCATGTTAAGGCCGGGTGTGATTTCAAGTGTCATCTGGCCTGGGTCAGCTCTGACTTTTGTACATATCTCTGCTCCTTGACAACTATCTGCTAATCTGAAATACTTCACCCTTGACTAAGGAGGACAAAACCACCTTGGGTTTGTCCTGGGGAAAGAGCTTGTGCCTCAGTAGTTACTGCGAGTATTTGACCTGTGCTATAGTCTCAGTCATAAGTAGATTTTTTTAGAAAGCAAACAAGCAGCTGGCCCATACTTTCTGCTAAGGCCTCGTTAGCTCTGGATCAGTGTGTGTATTTGAACATGCTGGAAGTACATCTTTACGAGTAAAATCCCTGAGGGGGGAATTGCAGACATCAGCCTTCATCTTCTGAGCTTTCTGGGATGGTGTTTTGCCCTATGAACCGCCTGACACAGCCAAAATAGTTCTTGAAGAAGGCTGTTGATGAACCTCATTTAGCTCTTTCTGAGTTGGCAAGGAGTGTTCAGTGGGCACTGGAGATATTGCAAGGTCACCTTACGAAGCATAACAGCAAGGCAATAACGGTAGGTACTGTATTCTGCTGTCAACTCCTACCTGCCCTTCTCAAGGGTAAAACACTTCTTTTATAAAGTCTGGTGAAAACTTACAGGCCTCAGAGTCATTGGCAGGCAGAGGGAAGTCTCCTTCAGGGGAGTCTGAGCACCAGGTCCACTTCTTGGCACCTAGTGCACGAAGCTGAGCAGACTATAAATATGCAGCCTCCCACCACACTGCTGTGCTAATAGGGTCTGAGGGTGGAAAGCAGCATTTTGGGGACTTTACAATGCAGAAGAATGTGGAGCATGAAATAGCTGTGTTCACAGGCTGCCATCCACCATCTCACTCCATTTACACCAAAGGCAACAGAGCATGAAACAGGAAAAAGACATGGTGTGCTGAGGCTGCAGTAAACTCTGTGGTATCTCTTACCTCCTTTCCCTTTTCTGCTGTATGCTTCCTTCCTTTCGTCTTGCTTTGGGTGGAGTCATGGCTCACCAACAGACTGTGATTAGGAAAAGCACCTTGCCATTCAGATTCTTATAGGCACATCCCACAAATTACCAGTTTCCCTTGCGGCTGCAGAACTGGGCAGGGAATTCATAGGAATGGGTTTTTCTCACCAGAAATTTTCAG